>NC_081186.1:117817314-118147314 GCF_029867415.1 Vicia villosa | reverse complement strand
CAACATCAATTTCAATCTACCAGCTTCAAGCAACTATTTGTAAGTTATTGAATTTTGTATATTTTATTGAGTTTTTTTATAAATTTTAGAAATTGGTGATTAGGTTATGAAAAGATAAATTATACATGTTTGATAGTTTATACATAATGAGATACGAATTTGATAAGTAACTTTGTTGATCAATGCATTATTTTCGATGATATGGGGGACTGCATTTCGCCATTGATGTTGGTGAGAGTTGCAGAAAATTTCGGAGATGCATCTCCGGAATTTCGCAACATTTGGAAACCCAAAACCTATCATTTTGCATTTTTGGCCTTTTTTGAATTGAAAACTCATTGTGTAACGACTGTGGTGTGGTTTACTTACAAGAATTATGTCTGGTAGACAAGACCAATTGAAACACGGTAGGATTGCATAACATGCATATGTTTGGAGGAAAAAGAGTCAACCATCGCTGACTACTGTTACCACTAGCTCGGTTGATGTGGAGTTGTCAGCTTCTGGGGCTCATGTATTTCTGTCTTCTTCTTCTTCTTCACTTATGAGACAAGTGTCCCCTCCTCATGCATCCCTGAGGAACCCCATGCCCAGGAGATAGTGGTGACACTTGAGGCACCCTAGACTCAAGAGGAAGCAGAGGCACCGCAGGGGTTTAGAGGAGACCCGTCAGACTTATCACTTCTTCCTCTTTACCAAAACCATATTATCATACATGTATGAGACGGAGAGATAAAATTTAGTTGGATTCATTTTTATTAAATTAGGTTTATTATGATATTAAATCATGTTTATTGGGTTCATTATTTTAAATTATGTTTGTTGTAATATTATGTAGGACCGTGATCCCGGAAAGTTCATCAACTATGGGCAAAAGATTATTAGCCTGCATCATCCTAATAAGCAGTGCTTTGAGGATGTTTTGTAGCTATCTGGGATGCGAGACTTGTGCAAAGCAAGTTATGTTACGGTTAGCCATAGTATGCTTAATGGGTTTGTAGAGAGATGACACATGGAGACGTCGTCATTTCATCTACCACATGGTGAGATGTCTATTACACTGGACGGTATCTTGTGTCTGCTACATCTTCCGATTAGGGGGAAACTTTTAGATCATGGGAAGATTAACAGAGACTAGTCACATGAATTGATGGTAAATTATTTGAGAGTTGACTCAGAGGCTGCCGTGGAGGAGTTTTAAGCCACCCGATGGTCTCATGCTAGGTTTCGCTTCTTAGAGAAGGTGAATACAAATGTGATACTGAGAACACAACAAGTTGTTGGTGATGACAAGCATGTATCGCAGCATAGAGCGTATGCTGTAAAAGCATACCTGTTGTATTTGGTTGTCATTGCCATTTTCATGGACAAGAGTGCTACTTATATGCAAGTCATCTACTTGCGGTATTTCGATGACTTTGAGTTGGTCCATGAGTATATATAGTTAGGGGTTGCTTGTTATGTCCACTTGTATTCTAAATTATTGGAAGGTTGTGTAGGGAAGACGAAACAGCTGACTAGCGCAACATCACACTATTGACGATATTATTTCTTGGTCTTTTAGTGTTTGTTTGTCATTTTCATTACACTATTGCAACACTGTTAGTAACTAATGATTCATGTGTTCCAACTCTTTTCAGGCTTGGATCCTCTAGTACTTCCCACACATTTCCGTCTTGTCATATGTATCGACTTATACTAAGGATATGCCACGTGTTTCTGCATTCTCCCCGCTCAGAAGGAACTAGACGACAGATCCGTTCAGAGTGTATCTTGACCGCTTGGTATCAGATGATATAAACTTTCATTCTTACGTCGATCACAGTGAGATGCGTCCCTTTGACGGCATAGTCTTATACTCGAGATGATTGGCTTATGGTTCACGTTTGACTTTTCTTCATCTGTCTAAGTGTATCATGTGTCAGTTCGGCTACATGTAGTACATTCACAAAGACCCATTTGTGTATGCTCCTCCAACAATGACCCATATAGATATGGATGATATGTTTGCGATTATCTTAATCGTGTGGTATCGGATGAGGCACATAGTGCCATAACTGAGAGCAACTAGAGCTACGTAGACGATTACATCTGATGGACTCTTTCCGGATGGATATGACCCAAGGGACGTTGTAGATGCTCGGGAGGCACTGTAGTACAGGAGACAACGTAGAAACAAGGGGACCAGAGGTTGAGTCTGTCATATGCAGTAGTTTATAGTATTTGTACTATGGATTTATTCTCGATTCTATTTTATTTTGAGTTATTTCGACTTTGTTATGTATTTTTAATTTATAACTTTATATATGTCATTTTATGCATATCACGATGCATCTTCAAATTAAATTTTAAAAAATATAAATAAAGATACGTCTGAAAAAAATATTCAAAATTTAAAGTTATTTTAAATTTTCATAGACATATGAACTCTATCAAGAAATTTCCAAAAAAATCACCAAATCCCTTTCCTAAAAAAGAGTTTGTTTATGCAAAATCACCACTTTCTTGCAAAACCGTCTGCAAGGAAAAATCAATCGGTCCATAAGTTTACTAAACCACAATCTCTTTGAAACCACTAGTGCACGTATCCATTTGTTCTTTTCCCTACAATATCTTTATCTTTAATTTTTGTCTTTTTCCAACATTAATATGTTAGACTTTTTGTTGACATAATGAAAGAGTATGAAATTACAAGATAATATATGTGTCACCTTATCATTTGTTTCCAATAACAGTATGTAATTTTTTTATAGAGTGATCTCCTTCCATATGTACCGACTAATTCATTCGAGAGTATTATTGTCACATGTAGCCTCCGAAAATTGGTCCTAGGCTCCTTCAAACTCAGGATCTCAGGGAGAGCATACCCTTGAGACCCAAACACCCTCTCCCTAGACCAACTCTCTCGGGATGTCAAACATGCAACTTTAGCATACCATCACATTATGTTTACTTTAAAATATCTATTATTAATTAAATATTTTTATATACAAAAGATTATTATTAATTAAATATATTTATGATTCAAGAATGTTATTTTTTTAGATGTAGAAAAAAATTACTTATTACAGGCAAAAATATTTGATTCAAAAATTGTATACGAAAAAAAAATTTATTATTAATTTAAATATTTTTATATACAAAAATTTACTGTTAATCTAGATATCTTTTTAAACAATACTTAAATATAAATAATATTTATATACGAGAAAAAATATATTATTAATTTAAATATTTTTTTTCTTTTTTAGGGTTGATGATAGAGTAGTTAGAAAAATGAAATGTGTCTAGGTTGATATTAGAATAAATAATAAGATGACATATGTTTAGTGTTGTCATCATGAAAATCTTACCTTAGATTTAGATTTATATTAAGTAGAAGTATATTAAGTTGCCAAATTACCAAATTAAAACCTTAATATGTGCTAACTCTATAATATACAATAATATCTATCTGGTTAAAAACTAGAGAGAACGAGAGAAAATATCTCAACCTTTTCTCATAAGATATTGAACATTTAAAAATAATTAATACGAAGACAATTTGATAAGTGTCTTTTACAAAAATAAGAAAACAAACAATTTTTTACAATATCTTATCTAAAAACCTGGAGAAATTTTTGTCAAATGTTACCTTCAAAAGTCACGTGTGTTTCCTGAATCCATGCAGATTCGCTTTGTATATCGAGGTCAGATCATGCACACAACACAAGATTAATGTCAACTTCAACAATGTTAATAAAATTCAGCATACACTCTAGTCTAAATAATGCACATGCAGCACCTAAGATATATATTAATTAGTCTCCAGTTAATTAAACAACCTTAAAATGCTGCTAATTAGTCTCCACTTATTAAGTTATTATTCCTTTTGTAAGGATAAATTGGTTTATAATTTTTTTTTTTTTCGAGTTTATCTCGTCTCTTGTGTATCAGGTTTCAAGAACCCTTATATCTCTTATTAATATATCTTGCTTACACAGATAAAAAAACAAACACGAAAACCAAAAACTCACTTACTAAGCAACGACAAGACCAAAGATAATGAACATGTTGTTCTTGATCATGTTTTACTTCTTATCCATTCTATTTCTCTTTCTCTTTCTTCTCATCTCAATTCTCATACTCACAACATTCATAGGACAATCCATTGGAAACCCAAAATTTCCACCAGTGAAAGGAACAGTCTTCCACCAATTAATCAACTTCAAAACACTCTTCCATTACTTAACACAAATAGCTCTAACCAATCCAACTTTTAGGCTTCTTGCTCCAAAGAAATCCAAGATTTACACATGCGAAACACGGAATATAGAACACATACTCAAAACAAATTTTCACAATTACTCCAAAGGCAAGTTTAACCATGATACTATTTTTGATCTTTTTGGTGATGGGATTTTTGCTGTTGATGATGATAAATGGAGGCATCAGAGAAAGCTTGCTAGTGTTGAGTTTTCTACTAGAGTTCTTAGAGATTGTAGCTGCAATGTTTTCAAAAGGAATGCTGCTAAGTTGGTTAGAGTTGTCCTAGGGTTTTCTAATGCAGGAATGGTCTTTGATATACAAGTAAGTGGTGTTGTAGGTAAGTTTGTCTTAGGGTTTTGTAATTAAAATTTGATCAATTGAAATGGTTATATAGAAGTCTCTTAAATAGAACTGATCAAATGATAACTGCGAAAATATTTGATATGTTACAGCGCGAGTTTGAATCTGTGACATCTGTTTCTCTAAAACAAACCAAATATCTACTACTTGTGTTGTGTCAGCATTATATTAATCTATGGTAGAATATTGAGCAAGATATGAATGTTAATTTCTTTTTATAGGATATAGTAATGAAATGTACTTTGGACTCCATATTCAAAGTTGGGTTTGGAGTAGAATTACAATCTTTGGAGAGATCAAACAAAGAGGAAAATGTCTTCATGAAAGCCTTTAACGATTCAAATGCATTTGTATTCCGACGCTATTTAGACCCTTTATGGAAGTTGAAAAGGGTTCTTAACTTTGGATCAGAAGCTTCCCTTAAGAAGAATATCAAAATAATTGATGATTTTGTGCATAGCCTAATTAAGACCAAACGGAAACTATTATCGGCGCAAAATGATTTCGTAAGTTCAACAATCTTCGTCTATGTATACAATCTGAATTGATTGTATTCCATTTAGATAATGTATTAATCGTGTGTTTGGTTTGGTTTTGTTCCATGTTGATTTTCACCAGAGTGATAAAGAAGACATACTTTCAAGGTTTTTGTTGGAAAGTGAAAAGGATCCTTCAAATATGACAGATCAATATTTGAGGGATATAATTCTAAACTTTATGATTGCTGGAAAAGATACAAGTGCCAACACATTGTCATGGTTCTTCTACATGTTATGCAAGAACCCTCTTATACAAGAAAAAGTGGCACAAGAAGTTATAAATGTTACTTCTACTCAAGAAAATAAACTCGATTTAGACGAGTTTGTGAACAATATTACAGATGATAATCTTGACAAAATGCATTATCTTCATGCAGCCTTAACAGAAACATTGAGGCTATATCCTGCTGTTCCAATGGTGAGTTCTAAAAATCTTCTTGAAAAAATCCAGGGTTTTATAAAACGGTCCGCGACCACGAATACGGCCGCGACAAAACAGTTTTGGCAGTTGCCGATACCGTTATCACCGTTTTCTATATTGAAGAACAAATTGTCATTAATTCACACCGCGACGACCGTAATACACCTGTACTGACCGAAATCGCGAAAACCTTTACGCGACCGCGGCCGATTTTTAAAACCTTGATAAAATCCATCAAATATTTTTTAGTCCGATTAATTTTTTTTGGTGTGATACAAGACAGGTAGAACTGCAGAAGAAAATGACTTACTTCCTGATGGATACATGGTGAATAAGGGTGAAACAGTGTATTACTTGTCCTATGCTATGGGAAGAATGCCTTACATTTGGGGGGATGATGCTGAAGAATTCCTACCTGAAAGATGGCTTAAGGATGGAATTTTTCAACCTGAATCTTCATTCAAATTCATTTCTTTCCATGTTAGTGTCACCATTCTTTCAAGGTTAAGATTAGTTCTTACAATTCATTTTAAATATTTCTCAATTTTGCAGGCTGGTCCTCGTATATGCTTAGGAAAGGATTTTGCTTATAGACAGATGAAAATAGTAGCAATGGCACTTGTTAGATTCTTTCGGTTTAAATTGGCAAATGAAAGAAATGATGTGACATATAGAACCATGTTCACACTTCACATTGACAAAGGCCTTCCTCTTTATGCAGTTCCAAGGTGTGATGTATTTGAATAAAGTAATGTATTTGGAAGTACTTGGCATTTTGATATATTTGGAGATGATATAAAATTATGACTTGAATATTTTAGTAGAAGGGTAATGCAAGTAGTGGATTTGAAAATGATGTAATATTGTATGAGACTTTGTCTATAGAGCATATATGACATAACTTGTATTTAAAGCAATCTTTTTTTCAATATAATTTTACTCTTAAATAATGTATTAGGAAACACATGAATAAGAGTACCAACAAAGTGATTTGTGGTTGGAGCAGACAAAAATTGACTTAGGTGTTGAATACAAAATGTGATGTCAGGTCTAGTAGCATTAAGATACAACCTTCTTCCAATGTCTTCTATATGCAGGAATTTCACTCTTCCTCTCTCGATGGAACACCTTTCTCCCACCATCACAATCGGCCAACACTCAACACCTCCTTACACTCCAAACTCCGGCCAACATCCTCCTTCATTCCTCCTCTGTATCTGTTTCCGGCCAACCCCATAAACACTCATCGTGATCCATTGTTGTTGCTGTTTAAATTCGATATCGAGTGCGTGTGTGTAGTATGTTTGGGGTAGTGATGTGTATTTTTTGATGTTGTAATCGTTTTGTAATAATGATGTGTATCTCATTGCGTTTTGATTTCAGGAGTTCCAACTCAGTTTTGCTCTTGAATACGTATGGAACGCATAACTTATGTCGGTTGCATGGAACTGTTTTTCGATTTTATATTAATGGTGGAGTTGTTAGATATAGGTATGATAATCCTGGATATCTTCAAGAATCGTGTTCGTTCACTTTCCGAACAAAGTATTTCGACCCTATTCTTGTCTGGGTTCACGAAATCTTTGCGGGGATAATTCTCGAAGAACAATCTGTTTCTGACAATGGAGAACAGATTAGAATGTAGAGGAAGTCTGTTTTTCGTATTCGAGGCCGAGGCCAAATGACTCCCTATATAGGAGATCAACAATAGAAACCGAAATGACACACCTGTTCGGTAAAAACAGTTATGTTGGTTGGGAAACGACGCACCTGTTCGGTAAAACGGTTATGTCGGTTGGGAAAGGGTGCAACTATTCAAACGACGGGGCTCCGCCCCTTGGACCCCGACGGGGCGCTGCCCCGCACCCCGCCAGGGGCTCCGCCCCTTGGAACCCCGTTTCTATTATTCGTATTCAATTGCACGTTTGGCTCTACGAGCGTGCACTCCGCACTACCCTAACTCGTTTCAAGCTTAACGCATAATTGCATCGGCCTACAGTAAATCACATTATTACCAAAATACATTGATGATACTAAAATCACCAACAAACTCCCCCCATTTTAGTATAATCCTTGATTTACTTACAGGTATAACGATCAAACAAATGCATCGAAGAAAATGTCTTGCAATTGAATTTTCATCTTAGTACAAATACACATTCCAAATATTCGAAAATCGGGGTGTCACAATGATTGAACCCGTCAATCCATTTGAATATCTAAAGATATAGTACACATATGTTTCTTACAATACTCTACTATTCATACTTGATACCTTACAAGCCATGTGTCCTTATCCATTAATAAGCATATAGGAAGCCAAGTCCAAGCTTCTTGAAGCGGCAAAACTTCATGCTCACATAGGTGATCCTTTTAATCTTGCACCTGCATTAGCAATTTTTCAAAAGAACCATTAAGAAGATATACTTCAACCTAGCCATCACTTGCAGGTCTGAGCACATACCTTGGGAAGATAAACAAAATTGCTCCAATCTTTAACTATGATCTTTCCACATTGAATTCTGCTTCTAACGTTGTATTAGAAGGGAATTGGGTATACCATAACTAATAGATTTAAATGGACTTTAATCCCATCCCAATTACCGACTTCTTCACTAAGTCTCTTGCTAACCCCTTCGTCAAGTGGTCAGCTAAGTTTTGTTGCGACCGAACAAACTCAATAGATATCACCCCATTCATGATTAATTCCCTAATCATACTATGTCTAATACCCAAATGTCTAGACTTTCCATTGTATATTTGGCTATATGCTTTAGCCAGTGTGGCACTACTATCACAACGGATAGAAATTGGTGATATCGGTTTAGGCCATATCGGAATCTCATATACCAAGTTCCTTAGCCATTCAGCTTCTTTACCAGCAGCAGCTAATGCTACAAACTCAGATTCCATTGTGGAACTAGTTATACATGTTTGCTTCTTGGAAGCCCATGAGGTGGCACCTCCCCCAAGCAAGAACACCCATCCACTTGTAGAGGATGAATCTTCAATATTATTTATCCAACTAGCATCCGAATAACCCTCTAACACCGAAGGAAATCCCATATATGACAATCCATAATTCATAGTACCCTTCAAGTACTTGAATACCCTAGTTATCGCATGCCAATGATGTCTACTAGGATTACTAGTAAATCTGCTCAACTTTCCAACCGCATAAGCAATATTCGGTCTAGTGCTAATCATAGCATACATCAAAGAGCCTATAGCTCTTGAGTATTCTAGTTGATCCACAGGTTTACCTGTATTTGGCATAAGCTTTTCTCCTGGATCCATGGGAGTACTTACAGGAGAACAATTTTCATAATTGAACTTCTTGAGTATTTTCTCAATGTAATGAGATTGCGTAATTACAATCCCCTTATTCTCCCGTTTAATCTTAATACCAAGAATAACGTCTGCTTCTCCCATATCCTTCATGGAGAACTTTGATGACAAGAAATTCTTTGTCTTATCAACTTGATTTTGGTCGGTGCCAAAGATCAACATGTCATCAACATATAGACAAATGAAAACTCCTTTACCGGATGTATCAAATTTGCTATATACACATTTGTCAGCTTGGTTTAGAATGAAACCATTAGACAAAACAACCTCATCAAACTTTTGATGCCACTGCTTCGGAGCTTGTTTCAGCCCATACAACGACTTAACTAGCTTACACACTTTGTGCTCATTACCAGGCATTACAAATCCTTCAGGTTGCTTCATATACACTTCTTCTTCCAAATCACCATTCAGAAATGCTGTTTTGACATCCATTTGATGAATCACTAGATTATGAATAGCCGCCAAGGCAATCAACAATCTAATAGTAGTGATACGGGCAACTGGAGTATAGGTATCGAAATAATCAATCCCTTCTTTTTGTCTGAAGCCTTGGATAACTAATCTAGCTTTAAACTTGTCAATTGTACCATCGACTTTCATCTTCTTTTTGAAGATCCATTTGCAACCCAATGGTTTGCAGCCTGGTGGTAAATCAGATAATACCCAAGTATTATTTTCCATGATAGAACCAATCTCTTCATCAATTGCTTCTTTCCAAAAGACAGAATCTCGAGATTTCACAGCTTCATCATACGTTCTTGGATCATCCTCTATACTATAGCAATAATAGTATTGAGTCTCAATCTGATCCTTTGATCCCTCAACTAAATATAGTTGAAATCAGATCCATAAGATCTAGATTTCCTAGCTCTTTTGCTTCTACGGGGTTCAAGTGTCTCACTTGGTACATCGTTTGAATGATCATCCCTTAGAGATTCCTCTGAATTAGGTATAGATATCTTTGGTCTAGGTATAGAAGAGAAACAATTCTCATCAAATATGGCATCTCTTGATTCTATAATCGTGTTAATAGAAATCGAGTCATTAGGTTCTATAACATAAAACCTATAAGCCTTGGAGTGTTCAGCATATCCAACAAAGATGCAACACCCTTTTTGCCCAAAGTTTTCCTTTTTGGGTCTGGGAGTCTAACCACGGCCCTACAACCCCAAACACGTAGAAATGTTAAGTTGGGTCTTTTCTTATACCAAAGTTCATATGGGGTAGTCTTGTTCCTTTTATTAAGAACCCTATTTAACAAATAGCAAGCCGTTAACATAGCTTCTCCCCAAAACCCTTCACTCATACCAGAGTAAGATAACATGGCATTTACCATTTCTTTAAGAACTCTATTTTTCCTTTCAGCCACACCATTTTGTTGAGGTGTACAAGGTGTCGTAGTTTCATGAATGATTCCTACGGATTGGAAAAATACAAGATCATAATATTCACCACCTCTATCAGTACGTAATGTTTTAATCAGCACATTCCGTTGCACTTCAACTTCAATTTTATAAATTTTGAATTTATCTAAGGCTTCGTCCTTAGCGTGCAACAAATAAACATAGCAGAATCTAGATGCATCATCAATGAAAGTGACAAAATATTTTTTATTCCCTAATGATGGAGTAGCATGCAAATCACATAAATCACTATGTACTAACTCAAGAATGATATATTTCCTTGTTATACTTTTAAAAGGTTGTATAGTGATCTTTGTTAACATGCAAGTTTTACACTTTTCGTTATTTTCATCAAAACCAGGGATTAAATCGTTTTTAGACATTTCATGCATTCTGTTATAATGTACGTGTCCTAGACAAGCATGCCATAACGAAAAATTGATAATATTCGAAGAAGACATAAATATAGAACCAGAATCTTTAGGAACTCCATTCAAATTCATCATAAACATTCCATTATTATAATAACCAAATCCTACAAACACACCAGACTTCGATAAAACATATTTATCGGATTCACACACTTGCTTGTATCCAAGCTTATTCAATACAGGACCAGAAATTAAATTCTTACGTAACTTAGGAACATACAATGCATTAAACAAAGTAATAGTCTTTCCAGAACTGAATTCTAGCACCACGTTTCCTTTGCCTTCAACGGGAGCGAAGTGATCATCTCCCATGTATAGAACAGAACCATCTTCCACTGGAACAAATGTCTTGAACTAGAAACGATCCTTGCAAACATGTGTTGTGGCGCCAGAATCAATCCACCACACGATAGCATCATCCTCCACATAAAATGCCTCAAAAGTTAGTGAAACCGAATGTTTAATCAAACTATTCAAATCACAAATTGATTTCTGACCTTGGTTTTCGGATTGGTCCTTAGACCCTTTTCCTGAACCACTTGCGTTCGCGTTGTCGTGCTTTTTCCCGAAACGACAATCCTTCTTGAAGTGGCCTGTTCTGCCACACTTCCAGCATTCTAGTTTCGGTTTCTTGTTAACACCGAAATTGCCCTTTTTGTTTTTGAAAGCACGTTTCTTTCATTTGTTTTTGTTGTTATCGTTCTTACCACCCTCTTCGATCATATTAACCGAGGGTCCAACAATTTCATTGCCTTTTCCTTTGTTATCCTCAAGCGCTCGTAGAGATTCTTCTATGCGCAAGTGACTTCCAAGTTGGATCAAAGACAGTTCGTCTTTTCCATGTTTCAGATTGTGTTTGAAATCCTTCCATGAAGGAGGCAACTTGTCTATGATGCTTGATACAGATATTGTTTCATCCATCTTCAATCCATGCAGTGTGAACTGTCCAAGGATTCGGAGGAGTTCATTGAATTGTTCCATGACAGACCTCGATTCAACCATTTTGTAATTGTTGAAGTCGGTCACCAGAAACTTTATACTGGATGAATCCTCTTCCATGTACTTGGCTTCGAGACAATCCCACAATTCCTTTGCAGATTCCACGTTTTGGTAAATATCAAATAAGGGATCAGACATACTGTTAAGAATGTGCCCTCTGCATATGTAGTCGTCGTTCTCCCACTTAGATCAGCGTCTCAGATTTTCAACCGTGTTATCCTCCTCAAGTTCTGGAATTAGTGTAGACAGGACGTGCACCACCTTCAACGTTGTCAACATGAAATGCATCTTCTTCTGCCAACGCCTGAAGTCTTGTCCTTGAAACTTGTCCAATTTTCCGAAACTTTTAGTCATCTCCTTCACGGTGCTTCCTCCTCCAGCCATGATTATCAGAAAATGATACTTTGTTCGTTTGTTAGATATAGGTATGATAATCTTGGATATCTTTAAGAATCGTGTTCGTTCACTTTCCGAACAAAGTATTTCGACCCTATTCTTGTCTGGGTTCACGAAATCTTTGCGGGGATAATTCTCGAAGAACAATTTGTTTCTGACAATGGAGAACAGATCAGAATGTAGAGGAAGTCTGTTTTCCGTAGTCGAGACCGAGGCCAAATGACTCCTTATATAGGAGATCAACAATAGAAACCGAAATGACACACCTGTTCGGTAAAGACAGTTATGTTGGTTGGGAAACGAGGCACCTGTTCGGTAAAACGGTTATGTCGGTTGAGAAAGGGTGCAACTATTCAAACGACGGGGCTCCGCCCCTTGGACCCCGACGAGGCGCTGCCCCGCACCCCGCCAGGGGCTCCGCCCCTTGGAACCCCGTTTCTATTATTCGTATTCAATTGCACGTTTGGCTCTACGAGCGTGCACTCCGCACTACCCTAACTCGTTTCAAGCTTAACGCATAATTGCATCGGCCTACAGCAAATCACATTATTACCAAAATACATTGATGATACTAAAATCACCAACAGGAGTGTTATAAGTGCTACTGGTATTGTATCGTGATGCTGGATTTGTATTGTATTGTGTGTTTTGTGTACTTTTTGATTCGATTGCAATGAGCGTGGTTCGCGTTAGCAGTTTCTTTCTATTTTTTTGTTTACGTGCGACATATCGGTTCTGTTGTCGCCACGTTGAACTTAGAATTGTAAAGGTTATTGGTAGTTCGGCATAGCGTCAAATCGTGTTTGCTCTCGCCACTTTTCTTTTTAGCACAAGACGTTATTCGTTATCATTTCCTTTTCGTTGAGTTTACGTCTCATTTCGATTCGGTTGCAATGATCGCGTTTTGCACTAGCAATTAGTTGTTTGATTTGCGTCGCTGCGCCATTTCGATTTCATTGCGTGTAAATCCGATTTAAATTTTATGTAGACGACTTTGAATTCACACCCTCGCATTTCGTAAACTCGATTGCGATACATGAGTTCAATACACGTCCTTACATGGCAATTCATGATATTTCATATGTTTACTTGACATGTGTGTTACGCTTTGTTTTCTTTCTAAATTCGATTTTAAAAATTTGTTTTCATTCTTAATTCTATTACGATGAATGCGTCATGTGCATGCTAGTTTTGATTATTTGGTATGCGTGTTGATTTTCTCCCTAGCGGTTATTACGTGTTTGTGTATCACTTTCGTTACATTTCATACATTGTTTTACTTTTTCGATATTCTTGCACCATTTCATCAAGCTTATTTCCATGATTGAAATCGACTTTTCTTAAAGCAACTAAAAATCAACCTTTTTCTAATTTAAAACCCTTGATCAACATCAAGTTCATTTCCAAAATCAAATGAAAACCTTTTGCAAATAAAATCAATCATCGATTAAAAAACTTTTCAAATCAAAAGTGAACCAACACTTGATCAACATCAAGTCGTTTTTTAAACTTTTAAATCAATTTCAACGACCGCAAACCGAAACACTGGGCCAACACAGAGTTTCTTTTCCCGCGTAACCTAAAATCATGTCCAACTCTTTTTCTTAATATAGTCAGATGAGAAAGAAAGAGTTAGGTGTATGCCCCTCTTTTCCCCGAGTATTTGGGTGCCTGTTATATATCTTGTTGCTTGGATACTCGTCCCCACTCAAAAAATATAACATACGCAGTCGAATGCCACATTCCCTAAGTGATGGAGAAGGAATAATTAGACGTATGTCCCTTTGTTTCGAGTACTTGGACACTTGTTGTATAGCTCGTCGTTCAAGTACTCATTTTCATTCATGGACTTTAATTCGATTCTTATCAAACACCTTTCACAATAAAGGGATGATAAAGGACTAGTTAGGCATATGCCCCTCTTTTCCCAAGTATTCGAATACCTGATGTATAGTCTTCCTTTCAAATACTAGTCTCCCACTTAAAATCAATCTCAACCATCAAACTATTCATTTTTTGCCCTAGCGCAACTCCAAAACCTTTTCACAAAGAACATGTTTATCCATTTTATCGCAATACAAACAAACGCTTAAGCCTCCCATGCGCAAGTATACAAGCAATGGTTAAATGCTAGAATGTGATACTAGTGTATCCATTCTACTACAATACAAACAAATGTTCCAGCCTCTCATACGCGAGCAAACAAGCAACATTTAACAATTAGAATGAGACTAAGCATCATTCATTAACATCAACTAACACATACATAGCTTTCTACTCATAACATAGTAGTTTTGAGTTCCCCATTGCACTTGGGGATACGTATAAGCAAGATTCAACGTCTCGTCAGACACTATTTTAAAAATCCAAAAACAGGTCATTCTTACTTAGAACTACATAGTATTGAGTACCTCATCGCGCTAGAGGATACGTAGGAGAAAGATCCAACGCCTCGTTAGATTCCCTAATAAAAAACCTTACTTTTTAGTCTTTCATTTACATAACGCATAGTAACTATAATATCGCAAATAATGAATGCTAACAATCATACTTCGCGAAACTAGCTAAATGGGTCCCATTTAATACAATGGATGTGAGGGGTACCATCCCTTTGTATATCTGAATCCCAAACCCTAATTTGGTTACGACGACCATTATTTTTTTTTGTTTATCGATATTTTCCCTTTCCTTTTGGAATAAATAAACTTTGGTGGCAACTGTGTGTTGTATTTCGAGCGTTCCTGCATTCAGATATTTTTTGCATCGCGACAACTGGAAACTCTGCTGACGATTATCGTAAGTGAGTCCACCCTAGTTTTTTTGTTTTTGTGTTGAGTGTTTACTTTTTATATTTGATTTCTTCTTCTCCTCTTTATATTTATGTGCTTTTATTACTGTATATTCATCTGTTGTAAAATCTTGTATGGTATGGTTGAAAATTTATGGATATTGGCACATTATGAGAAAATGCTCTATACCTGGGTTTGAGGAAACACCTAAGTTAAAATGGTGGTTGCATAGTGTTGGCCTTCCTGTCGTATGTCGTGCTTGGTTGTCGCGAAAACCTTGCTTAGACTAGATTCTTTTGGAAGTCTTATTCTCCAGCGAGTATTTGCTATGGCGATAACATTTTCAAATTGGATCCATGACTTTAGGCACCTTTTGTATAACCTTAAACCAATGGCTATTAGGATGATGGTTGTGTGGTGTTGGCTTTCTTGACGCATGCCTTGCTTGGTTGGCGCAAAAACCTTACTCATAATGGATCCTCTTTAGGGTGTTGTTGTCTAACGAGTATTTGTTATGGCAATAATATTTTCAAAAAAGGTGCATAAATTTGGGAACTGTGTCTAAAACTTTTGAGCCGATGATTGCGTAGTGTTGACCTTCCAAACGTATGTCTTGCTAGGTTGGCGTGAAAGTCTCGCCTAGAATAGATCCTCTAAAGGGTATTGTCGTTTTACGAGTATTCATTATGGCAAAAATATTTTTAAACAGGATCCATGACTCTAGGATCCTTATTAAAACCCTAGAACCACCTCGTTGTGAAAATCACTATGTGCGAAGCATCCAGAACCTTCTCGTCATAAGGAATCCGTGCGCGGACTGTTTGAAATTATGTTGTACATTCCTTTTTGCATCATACATGACATGGGATTGAATTTTCATAAGAATAATTTTGCATTAAAATTTTTTTTATGCATTTGCATTCATCAACAAGTTTCCAAAAAAAAATACTCATTCTAGCCTTTGTCCATAACCAGCTAGTTGATTCTCCGACACCAATAGCAAACTCGTGGTAACTACTGAAGGACAATGGAGTGGTTGGAACAAAATAAATTTATGCTAAAAGATGACATGGACATTTTGAAAGGCAAGATGGACCAAATGTTGGAAGCTCTACTAGTTATGTCGAAGAATAGTTTTAAGCATGTTGTTACGGAGAATGTCTACCCATATCAGATTTTATTGTGGTGACTAACCCAGTGAATAATTTTCCTCCACAAATTGATGATCATATCCAACCTCAGCTAGTGCACATCGTTGTATTTAATTAGATCCCTACGGTGCAAGGACACTCCACAGTTCAAGCTGGAAGTAGCCCACCCCCTCATTCTACTAAAGTGCCTCAAATTTCACATTATGCAAAACCCTCAAGAGGTGGATCCATCCAACAACATCAGAGCCCATCAGGATACTGAAGTTGTCCAAATTTATCGTGCTCGAGAGCAACGACTGAAATCCGTAGAAAGAAAAGGCACATATGGTCTGGATGCTTTTGACATGTGTTTGGTTCGAGACGTGGTAATACCTCCAAAGTTCAATATTCCAGATTTTGAAAAATACAAAAGGGTTATTCACTTAATTTTTTTTTTTTTTGCATAATTCATGTCTAAATGAAGCTACATTTTGCTTGGCTTGGAATTAGAATCATGGCTTAAAAAAGGCTTAATAAATCATTTGAACTTTGGCTTAAAAAAGCTTGATAATGCAACTTAAACTTGGATTTGAAAATTGTTTTAAAACATGGCTTGAAAGGCTTACTTGAATTTGGCTAAAAACATGGCTTAAAATGGCTTAACAATGTTGGCTTGAAAATGCCTTACCATTTTGAATTAATCAATGATTCGAAATTCAATTAAAATTAAATATGATTTCAAGTACTTTTGAATTTTTTTTTGAAGTAAATTAAAGAAAACCAAGTTGACCTAAATTTTATTCAAAGTTGACTTTGACTTAAAATTTGACTTTTATTTTTAAAATGCAAAAATAGGGCATGTTTGCTATTGATATGATGCTATAAACCTAAAAAAAAGCATGCATCTGATGAATGGATGATATGAGCAAGGGGCAAAAATGAGGTATGACAATAGATAATCGTTAACATAAATTGAACATTACATTTCAACATTTAAGTGGATGTTCCAACATCTTTATAATATCTTCGATCGATCTCGAAATCGTAGCATCCACCTCGATCGGAAATTTTGTTTTCTTACAGAAAAAGTATTCCAAATAGCCTTTAAATCTGCACCCGTCTTCAGCTCAAAGTTGTTGAACTTAATTTTCCCTTCGTTGTCAATCAAGGGTGAACAATACTCGGGCTTCATAATTTTTTGATTGTCGGAGTATGATAGAAGATTATGTAGTATGTATTTTAGATGTACAAGAGGGATGTACTCAATGAACTTAAATTCAATAGAGGACTTTGCCCTATTGAAGTAGAGTTATGGGACATGCCAATTGATGTTCATTCTGGTGTAATGTGATTTGGCAAAATATCTGAGATGAAAGCCTCATACTTATAGTAGTTCTAGACCAATATGGACCTTAGAATTTCTATCTTGTACCTAGGGATGGAAAAACGGGCCCAGTCCATCAGGCCTGCCCATTTTTTCCACACTTTTTGCGGGACAGACAAAGGTTTTAGGCCCGCACTCTCTAATATGTCCTCCCCGCCCCATTTTTTTACGAGTGCGGGAATTAACATGAAAATTATCAATTTTTAAGCTTAAAAGGTGCAAAGTCAGCGAGTCCTCCCGTCCTGCACTCATTTTTTTGTGGGACAGGGCAAGGTTTTAGACTCACGCTCTCAATAAAATCTACCATTTGCCCTATTTTTTGCGGGCTTTTATAGGGTAGGCCTAAACGGGACGAACATGCCCATTTGCCACCCCTACTTGTACCAGGGGACGTTCCGGAGATGCATTTCATGTACAACCCTATTATGTTTTCCGAAGATGTATTTTCGGAACCATCCAACACATAATCAAATTCAGCAAAAGACAGAAATATAACCTTTATTGAAATATTTGAAAATGTATATATTTTACTTTATTAATATTAGGGTTAATACTACTTTACCCCCCTACGATATAGGCGAGATTCGATTTACCCCCCTCTAAAAAAAACTTATTAGACAAACCTTCCAAAATAAAGATTCCATCAAATTTGACCCTGATCAATTTTTTTGACCAAGATTCTTAGAATCTTGCCTACATGGCATTTTTGGTAGTGCTGACTGTACAGCACATAAGCAATGTGGCACAGTCAGCACTGCCACGTGGAATTTAATAATTTTTTAAATTTTTTAATTTTTTATATTTTTTTGTTGATTTTTTTTAAAAAAAAATTAATATTTTTTTTAAAAAAAAAATTTAATATTTTTTTACGTTTTTAAAAAATATTTGACAGTACCTGCGGATTTACATACGGATTTAAAAATACCTGCGGATTCACCTACGGATTTGACAATACTCGCGAGTTTACCTACGGATTTAAAAATACCTGCGGATTCACCTACGGATTTGACAATACCTGCGGATTTACCTACAAATTTGACAATACCTGGGGATTTACCTTTAAAAATACCTGCGAATTTGACAATACCTGCGGATTTACCTGCGAATTTACCTGCGGATTTACCTACAAATTTGACAATACCTGCAGATTTACCTACGGATTTAAAAATACCTGCGGATTTGACAATACCTGCGGATTTACATACGGATTTACTTACGGATTTACCTACGAATTTAAAATTACCTACGGATTTACCTTTAAAAATACATGCGGATTTACCTGCGAATTTGACAATACCTGCGGATTCACCTACGGATTTGACAATACCTGCGGATTTACCTACAAATTTGACAATACCTGGGGATTTACCTTTAAAAATACCTGCGAATTTGACAATACTTGCGGATTTACCTACGGATTTGACAATACCTGTAGATTTAGCTACGGATTTAAAAATACCTGGAATTTATATATAATAAAAATAAATTTTAAATAATAATTAAAAAAATTGGAAAAATATTAAATTGAAAAAAAAAAATTTAAAAACGTAAAAAAAATATTATTTTTTTTTAAAAAAATTAAATAAAAAAATCAACAAAAAAAATTAAAAAAAATCAATAAAAAATTTTTTTAAAAAAAAAAATTTAAATTTCACGTGGCAGTGATGACTGTGCCACATTGCTTATGTGCTGTACAGTTAGCAATCCCAAAAATGCCATGTAGGCAAGATTCTAAGAATCTTGGCAAAAAAAAATTGATCAGGGTCAAATTTGATGGAATCTTTATTTTGCAAGGTTTGTCCAATAAGTTTTTTTTTAGAGGGGGCATCATATCTAATGCCAACATTAACATAAAAGATTGAAAGACAATTTGAAAATGAAAACAGTCTGACACCGAAAATTCTCTTTCGGACACAACATAACTTTTTCCACCTATAAAACAAGCATAATGTGAGCGATGAGGATTGAAATAAATGGTCTTTACCTTAAATTTTAACTTCTTCTCCTGCTTTTAATGTGATAAAACACAAGATCGAAGTTTTGTAGTGAAAATATTGATTGAGAATGGAAGAGTTTTCGGTTTTTGATATGGTATTTTTTTCACACTTAAGTTGAGATTAGCATTTTCCTTTCTTTTAATCTATTTTTGCGGGACAGCTGTCTCTTTCATCCCAAAATAGAATGGAGTGTCAATTGAATTATTGGTTCCATCATTAAAATTTAATATGGCATGTGACCAGTTATCCAATTTGTTTTGTCTACGTATTTAATAACTATCACCGTCAAAATAAACTTTTGGACCACTACATAACAACTTAAGTAACCCTTTGATTCTGCAACAACACAAACTTCAGTTTCAACCAACCATGGATATTCCATCAAATCCTTATCTTTTTGCAATTTTGTCTGCATCCATAACTATTTTAATGCTTCAATTTCTATTCAGAGAATTGAACATAAGCAATAAGAAATATCATCATGTTGCTGGAACTGTATTCAATCAGTTGATGAATTTCAACACATTTCGCCATATCATTATATGACTGCCTAAATCTTTAGCAGCGCTTTCACTTTAAAGAAAAAACGTTGTCTTTACCTACAACAGCGCTGAAATAGACAGCGCTTTAAAACGCGGTCTAAAGTCAAAAAAGTGCTGTCCAAAATTTTGTTTGGCATAGTTCACTTTTGATAACACAAATTATACAAATTTTTTATTTATTTTTCCTCTTCACAGTTTAATATTTTAAACCTATTTTAATATTTTTATTTTTAAAACTCATAAGTAGTGAATAATTTTATAAAACCAAATTACCGTCAAATTTTATTATTTTTCAAATAAAAATTAGTTTTACAAAACTAATCAATATCAATGCATGATTTCATTTTTATATAAAAATGAAAAGATAATGCTAATTTATGTACCAATGACACAAGTGAAACTTACTTATTAAAATTTTATTTTGAAAAAAACAATAATAATAAAATTAATTTTGTATTTTCGTTAAAACTAGTACACAATTCTTAAGTTTTTTTTTTCAATTAATTCTTAATTTGTGTTCTAGTGCCACAAATTAGCATTACACTAAATTAAAAAAACATAATTAAGATTATATGAAAAATGAAACATAAGTTAAGTGTAAAGCTAGCATGAGTAAAAGTTGAAAATAATTTTAAAAAAATGATAAGTGTCGGTTTTGAGGTACAAGGTCGAAAAGACGTATTTCTTTCTTGAGTTGCCTAAACAGGAAAGTTATAAAAAAGGACGGCTGAATAACATGGCTTGTTTTGTAACGACATCTGTCAATCATTATTATGACGCCGATAGATTAGCTTGCATATAAGATTACGGGTTTGCGCGTTATAGTTGTGCAGAATTTTTAGAGAATTTTTTTATTGAATCCCATATCTTTTTGTCATCCGTAGCAAAAACTTCAAAATATATTTTTATTTGAGAAGGATATTTTTGAAGTCATTTTTTTATGAGAAAAAATGTGGTTTCGGAAATGTACTTTCGAAAATATGTTTTTTTTATTAAAAAACATAATTTCGGAAATGTACATCCGAAATAATGTTTTTTTCAAAAAATAGATGAATTCGGAAGTGCATCTCTGAATTCACCCACTTGGAATAATTCGGAAATGTACTTCCGAAATAAGGTCTGATACAGAAGAAAAATAACAAACAACAACGATTCGATTTATTTAAAGGATGAAGATTACAAAGATCACATTATAAGATTAAAGTTACATATTGTTAAACACGGGTAGGTGAGGATGAGTCAACATTTTGATAACGTCGGCCCCTGATCTTTGAAGTTTCGCATCCAACTCGATCGGACCCTTCGAAGAAAATCGGTCGAAAGTTGTCCACAAAACCGCCAAATCTTCGTCGTTCTTGACTTCAAATGGGGTGAATTGAACGTCTCCCTCGTCGTTTAGCGATGGCGAGCGGTACTCAAGCTTGACAACCTTCCGATTTTCCAGATATTGCAATAGCGTGTTGAGCGACGTTATCAATTCCGCAAACGGCGTGTCGCGCGAGAAGCAGAATTGGAACGACATCGGGTAGCCACTGGTGTAGGTGGGGGTAGGTTTGTGTCATTGGTGTTTTGTGGTGTGATGAGGATGAAAAAGATTGTGTTGTATTTATAGACTTATTGGAGTAATAATGACCCAACAAACCTTATCTTGCATTCAGTGGATGTTTTGGAAATGAACTTCCGAAATAAATCCAAAAACAACTATATTTCGGAAATGAACTTCCGAATTTAGCAGAAACAGAGGTGAAAAACCAAATTTTGTGCATTGCATTCTGTTTTGAGATAACCATAACAAATACACATAATATTAGTACAAGATAGGCACAACATAAACAATGACAACATTAAACATACTTATATTATATATGTATTGAATCGGTTTGATTTTACATGTTAAACGACAATAGATACAAAAAATGACACGCACCGGTCATTACAAAAAAAACGGTCCGGTTAAAACTAAAATTCGTCGAACCAATCAGTGGCGCTTAGATCTAAAATCGGTATGTTCTTCGACCGCTCTCTATTTTCCTCACGCTCTTGCTTCATCATTTCTTCAAACTCCATCATTCTTTCAACGAAAGGATCCGACCAAGTCTCCGCCTCATTTGTATGATGTGTCGTCCACTGACAAGAAGTAGCCGGTATAAGACACCCCAGTTTCAAAAAAACTTGCACGAAGTGGCGCGATCTTAGATACCCAATACATATGATGCGGCTCGACGCGTCCAAAGGCGGTCGGCTATGAAGTGGAAAGAATGTCTCACATAATCCAAATCTCGTCAAATTGACACACACACACGATCGTACGCACTTGCTATGAGATGGCCCATATCGGGGAATGACATCCACTTCGAAACTGGGGCGATAACGCTTAGTGATGGAACAAGTGAATCATGAAGTTTCTCAAAGTTTTCTTGATTTTCATAGAGTCGGGCGTAGATGTCCCTATGCGAAGTCAACTCCGAAATAAGTGCCCGTCGAATTAGAATGTGATTTTCTTCTTCTTTTCCGAGTAAACCCGCAACGGCCTGATATCCACAATTGTCGTAGATGCCAACATCAACTATGTTATCAATATATTTGTGCATAAAAAGTGGCATCTCATCAATGTAGATCATGGGAGATTTTTTTATCAGAGGTGTGCGAGGCAGCTTTGAAATACACGCTCCTTTGTTACCACTACACTTGGACCTTGGTGTTGGTGAATCCGGGATCAATGCATCAACATGTTTAAAGTAGGAAGGAGATCGTTTGGTTGATGTGTCTTCTAGGGTATTTTTCGGTTTTTTCGGTGCACCTTTCGTTTTAACCGGTTGAGATGGCGGTTTCAAATCGGTGGTCTCCGGAAATGCAATTTTTCGCAATTGTTCTTTTATGTGCATTTTCATTGTGTCGTCCGCTTTAGCAAACTTATCCATTATCACTTCCAACTCGTCGGAGATGGTGATTTTGGAATCATTTTCTTTCGGCGGCTCAAAATCATTAAAACAGAGCTTCTTCCAATGGTCGATTACTTCATCCATGCGTATCGGTGAATTCAAATTCATCTTTTTAGAAAGTATACAAGAACATCGAAGCCCGTATGTTTTCTAATTGTGCACCCGCATTTAGAACTATTCGGACCCGTTGTCTCCGCCCGCTTCGCTTCATGAAACATAAAATTCAATCCCAAACGGGATATGTTGTAAATCAATTGCGAGAATAGATTTTGGCCCTTAAATCGGTGTTCTATAACCGTCTTGCTCCGACCGAAAGATGTTTGAATTTCATTGTGTTGATTTTCAAGCATTTGGTTCAAGGTGTCCCATCCCCGACACAAACCCCCTTGCTATCACCCAACCATCTCTTCAACGCCGCATGTGCAGATTCAACTCTGTTAGTTGTAGTGGAACTAAGATGTCTTACTCGACCCGTCCAAGCACAAACAACTTTTTCCTTTACTTTGTCAAGGATAGTGGATTCGACATAATGACAAAAAGTCATAATAGAAACGCACAAAGACCTAAAGTGTACCAATTTCTCGGTATACAACTCTTCGGAATGTGCATCTAAAATCTCCCTCCATGCGGCCATAATCCTATCCACCACAACACTGGCTTTGATGATTTTACCGTTTTCATTCAGCCTATCTTTCGTGCCAACCGCGAGTTTGAGCTTACTTCTCACGTTGCACGTTATGTGATACCGCCAAAGTAATGCGGTCGATGTCGGGAAGACGGTATCGACCGCATTCATCAAAGTATTGTCTCTGTCGGTTACAATGACACTTGGCATATTCTTTTGATCAACCAACAATGACTTTCATATTCCCAAAACCCATGTAAAGTTATCTTCTTTTTCACATTCCAAAAAAGCAAATCCGACTGAAAATGTCTTGTCCGTCGAGGTCACACCAACAATCTCTAGAAACGAAAGCCTATACTTGTTGGTCTTGTACGTCGAATCCATCACAAGAACGGTTGGAAATGTGTTGAACATTTTGATACTTTCAGGATGGGTCCAAAAAATGTCACGTACCGTAACTTAGTTCTCGCACGTTCGGAAGCTTGACACGTATTGGTTATCGCCTAATAGTTTCAAAAGTTTTTGCATTTCTGACCGAGGGCCCATTTTCAAGACTTTAAGATTGTGTCGTTCATTGTATACTTGCTTGATATTTGAAACGCTATCCAGTTTTTTTCGCTTCAAATCGGCAAGTATGTTTCTCGGCGCCACTTTGATTATCGATAAATCCGAAATAACATTCTTCTCTTCGCGGGACAACCGACACGCCATTGGATGCCCGTGTAGCTTGGCATCCAAGGCATGATTATGAAATCCACAAATGACGCTTAAACGCCACAAATCATTAATTTTCCGAGTCACGCGCAACTTAAACGGACACCCACACTTTCTCGATCTCGTGTCTTCGTGTTTTAACACCCGGTTTGTTGGTACATAACTCCCACCCCTCTCGTAATTCAAAACAACAAAAGCTTTCCGTCTACTATTTCCATTGTCGGACCTTAAAATAACAATGCCAAATCCAAGTTTCCAAGCTTCACTACGAACTCAATCAAGCAATTGTTCACGACAAGCGAAGCTTCGATCATTTGTAAATTGTTGTCGTACATCCACCGCATCGATCATGGATTTAACATCGTTAACCAGATAGTTATTAACGTTGACATCTTCCGGAACTACTACGTCATCGGCGACAATGTTGTCCGGATGCACCATACCTAACATATGCAAAAATTAGCAAAAATGGTCAAAACTGTTTTTTTAATATTGCTAGGCATTATTTCGGAAGTAAATATCCGAAATCTGTTAGGTGACTTATTTCGGAAATGAACTTCCGAACTGACGGAGTTTTCATCACAGAAATCAGCAACAATGTAGTGAAATAGGGGATGAAATGAGAGATGTTTACCTCAAATTGTAGTTTTCTATGCTCCCTTTAACGGGATCAACGGTTTGAAACTTGATTTTGAGACGAAAAATGGATTGATATTGATGGAAGTTTTGGAGAGGGTTTGGGTTTGTTTTGGAGAAAAATGATGAAATAGTGAAGGAGGGAAAATGGTATATGAACACATTATTTGGGAAATGTACTTCCGAAACAATAGCTGACTATTAAAACCAACGTATTTTTTGAAATTTCATGCATTTCGGAAATGCATCTCCGAAAACACCAATTTTTTTAGAGATTTTAGAGATGCATTTTCGAAGTCTGAAAAAATCTTTAAAAAAATACTTCGGAGATACATCTCCGAAGCAGGGGTAAGTTGGGAATTTCGCTGGGGTCACCCCCATAGGGGGTCAATAAAGAAATTCTCAATTTTTAAAGGCAAAGTTTGGAAGAATCTACATGCCACCTCTTCTTTATATTTGTCACCTTCTAATTTTCGATATTTCTAAAATATCTCTGATTAAGGGTGACAAACGGGTATGTCCGCCCCGTTTAGGTCCACCCCGCAAAAGCCCGCGAAAAAACGGGGCGGGGCGAGCATATTTGAATGTGCGGGTCTAAAACTTCGCCCCGCAAAAAAGTGAGGGTGGGGCGGGGAAAGCCCGCGGGCATTGAACTTTTTAGGCCTAAAAATAGTAAAATTGTATGAAAAAACTAATGCCCGCAAAAAACCGGGGCGGGCACATTAAAGGGAGCGGGCCTAAAACCTTGCCCTGCCCCGCGTAAAAGTGCGGACAAAACGGGATTTCCCTGCGAGCCGGGTCCGTTTTGCCTAGGGGTGGCAAACGGGCATGCCCGCCCCGTTTAGGCCCGCCCCGCAAAAGCCCACGAAAAAAAGGGCATGCCACCCCTACCTCTGATAATATTAATTCAAAATTTTTACTATTTTTGAAAAAAAATTATTGCTGAAGAAATTAGTCAAAAATAAATTTTTGGTACCCTTTAGCAAATTTTTTGTATCCTTATTTGTGCTATACTGAAAATTATTTAATTTTAACAAATTTCCAGTATCTATTTACTTGAAATTCCAAATATCCGGTGCGATTTACTGGGGATTTTAAATTTCTGGTACTTTTACGAAACTCATTATCCCATACCGGAAAATTTTCCAAATTTCTGGTATATAACCCGCTACCAGAGATTTCGTTAAACCTGAGATTTTCGGTATGGCAAATGAAGTTTTATATCTTTGCGGTCTTGAACCGGCAGCTTCAGCTTCTTCTACGGATTCTTGCAGTGATCTTACGCAGTACTTCATGACAAATAAGGTATGTTAACCTTATTCATACACATTTTTTATTTATAAATTAATGCAGTTATGTGATTGTACGTTTTTTGTGATTGTCAGATTTTTGAATCACGAGATAAGGTTCTAGAATGGGCACGTGTTATTGGAAGAACTCGTGGTGTTATTGTTGTTACAATCCGATCCGATTTTGGCAATGGAATATGAGGGAGGAAGGATAAATTGATTATGGGCTGTGACCGAGGAGGAAATTACAAAAAAATGAAGTTGCGGCCCCTTCTGATAGAAATTCTACCATGAGGCTTAGATGCCCATTTAGGCTGAGATCTGCTCCGAGTGGTCTTGGTTGGAAGGTGGTGGTTAAATGTGGGATGCATAATCATAGACTAGATAAGGATATGTTAGGTCATGATATCTTGGGGCGTCTAAAAGATGGTGAAAGAAATTTTGTGAATGACATGACGAAGTACAATATGGCACCAAGGTACATCGCGTCTATTTTAAAAGACAAAGACCCAGAAAATCTCACGAGTACTACCCATATTTACCGAGCTAGAGCAACATACAAACTGGGCAAGAGAGGTGCACAGACAGAAATGCAAATGTTATTGAGCCTTATTCACCAAGAGAAATACATGTGTTGGTCTATAGATAAGGAGAATTCAGATATTATGGTTGATATCTTCTGGACACACCCTGACTCTGTCAAGTTGTTGAATATGTTGAAGGATAGAAAAACACTTAGAAAGGGGGGGGGGGGGGGTTTGAATAAGTGTAGCTTTAAAAACTTGACAGATAAAAATAAATTGCACAGTTATTTTTATCCTGGTTCGTTGTTAACTAAACTACTCCAGTCCACCCCCGCAGAGATGATTTACCTCAACTGAGGATTTAATCCACTAATCGCACGGATTACAATGGTTCTCCACTTAGTCAGCAACTAAGTCTTCCAGAGTCTTCTGATCACACACTGATCACTCCAGGAACAACTGCTTAGATACCCTCTAAGACTTTTCTAGAGTCTACTGATCCACACGATCACTCTAGTTACAACCTGCTTAGATAACCTCTAAGACTTCCTAGAGTATTCTGATCCACACGATCACTCTAGTTCCTTACAACTTAATGTAATCAATTCTAAGAGTATTACAATTGCTTCTTAAAAGCGATAATCACAAACTGTGATATTTCTCTTAACGTTTAAGCTTAATCTCACTAATATATTACAACAGCAATGTAGTGAGCTTTGATGAAGATGAAGATTCTGAGCTTTGATTTGGACAGAGTTTAAGCAAGTTGATTTGAGTTGTTTTAGTGCCGAATCGTTAACCTTGCTTCTCATCAGAACTTCATATTTATAGGCGTTGGAGAAGATGACCGTTGAGTGCATTTAATGCTTTGCGTGTTCCGTACAGCATCGCATTTAATGTTATACGCTTTTGTCAACTACCTCGAGCCTTGTTCACGCTGTGTCTACTGACGTAGCCTTTAGTAGCTTTTAACGTTCCTTTTGTCAGTCAGCGTAGCTTGCCACTTGTACTTCCTTCTGATCTGATGTTTGTGAATACAACGTTTGAATATCATCAGAGTCAAACAGCTTGGTGCAAAGCATCTTCTGATCTTCTGACCTTGAAGTGCTTCTGAGCGTGATACCATCAGTACTTCAGTGCTTCTGTTCTCTTGTTCTTCTGATGCTTCCATAGACCCATGTTCTGATTCTGCTTCGACCATCTTCTGATGTCTCGCCAGACCATGTTCTGATGTTGCATGCTGAACCCTTTGAGACAAAGCTTCTGAGCGCTGAATTATGCATACTCTTTATATATTTCCTGAAAAGGAAATTGCATTGGATTAGAGTACCATATTATCTTAAGCAAAATTCATATTATTGTTATCATCAAAACTAAGATAATTGATCAGAACAAATCTTGTTCTAACATATGTTTCCTCTGGTGTTGATTTTTGATTGCACGTACAAGACAAACAGGTCAGAATATTAATATTAATTTCTCACATCTTAAAAATATGTAGAGTGATCTAGTTTATGGATGTGTTTTTTAATCGTGCAGGTATCGGCTACCACTGCTTGAGATTGTTGGTGTTACATCAATAAAATTGACGTTTTCAGTTGCTTTTGCATATTTGGAACACGAAAGAGAGGAGAACTTCACATGGGCACTAAAGAGGCTCAAGGAGTTGTTCTATTCTGAGAAGTTGCTATCAGATGTCATGGTGACGGACCAGGAACTTGCATTAATGAATGTCATTAATTCTGTGTATCCAAATGCGTCTCATTTGTTGTGTACGGTTCATATTTCAAAAAATGTTAGCATGAAATGTAAAGAGTATGTAAAATCAGAAAGACAAGAACATGTCATGGATCAATGGAACAACATGATGTATTCAAATATAGAAGACGAATTTGATGTACATCTCAACCACTTCGAGAGTGTATGTGGTGATATTCCATCATTTGTTTAGTATGTGAAAGAAACATGGTTAACACCATATAAGGAAAGATTTGTTGCTGCATGGACTAACAGAGTCACTCATATAGGGAGCACAGCAACAAACAGTTACATTCTAAAAGAAAGTATGTTTATGTTTTCTATTTGTGAGTTGTTTATTTAATGTGTCTATGATTTCTAAGGTGGAGTTTGCACATTGGAGACTGAAGAACATGTTGACGACAAGTCGTGGTGATTTATGTGCAAGCTGGGAGGCTGTGACCACAATGTTGAAGTTGCAGCTAAGTTCCATAAGAGCGTCGTTTCAAAAAATTATCGTCAACATTGAGCATCGGTATAACACTCCATTCTATTCTAAATTGCATAATTTTGTTTCAAGACAATGTATACAAATCATTGGAAAGGAACTAGAAAGAGTCAAATTTATTAGTGCGAGCAAGCAGAGGTGTTGTTGTTACATTAGAACAACACATGAGTTACCGTGTGCGTGTCAGCTCGCCGGCTACTAGATTTTAGGCATACCTATACCTTTGGAATCTATCCATGTGTTTTGGACAAAATTGCAAACTTCAAAATATGAGGTGAGTCCTGACGAGGGAAAGTGAGATTTAGAAGAGGAGTGCAAAGAGTTGAAGCGACAATTCAGTACTATGGATATTGTGGTTCAAAGGGCGTTGAAGAAAAAAGTTCGTGATATTGCCTATCCATCCACATCTTCAATGTGTCCACCGCCGGTGAAATACAAGCCAAAGAGAGGAGTTAAGAAGAGTAGAAAATGGAAAGAAAGTGATGTGCATCGTGATCCAAGTCAGTGAGAATATGTTGATGCTTCGCAAAGGAGTCAGACTACAAAGAGATCATGCACACAATCAAGTGGGTGTCAATCGTCAACCATGACAATTGGTAAGCAACCTTCTATCAATTCTGCAAAAGTCAAGTACTTGTTACAGTTTTCTGCTTTCTATCATCCATACATCGATGACATTGTTGATGTTGAACCGGATGAAAATTGTGGTTTTCGTTGTATTTCATCTGCATTAGGATGGGGAAGATGCATGTTATGATGTTCGAAGACAGTTGCATACTCAAACCCAGCAACACGCATATTTGTTTTCCAAGTTGTTCTATAACACCGTCTCTGATGTTAGTAATTCATTACTCGTAAAACACTTGGGTCTTCAGGGTAAGGAGAAATGGATGACGATTCCCGATATTGGTTACCCTATTGCTTCTAAATACAGTGTTGTATTTGTTTCTCTTTCCATGTTAATGAACATAACATTTTTCCCGCTTCTCATAGCTCCACCCCCATACACTAGTCGACATACGATCATTGTTGTTGGTTTTGTCAAGGGTAATCATTGGGTTCAGATATAGTTGAGACCCGATTGACCACTGCCTCCCGTCACTGATCGTTAGAGTAAAAATTGTTCTAATAATGCAAAGCATGAGAATCAGCATATGCGGGTTGGTTCAGACACTAGGAAGAACTGGCTGGAAAGTTAGACATAGGAAAGAATGTTTCTATGGATGCAAAAACTATTGTGATGTTGTAATGATAGATATGTATGGCATTTATTCTATTTATATATTAAGACGGTTATATATTAAAACTGTTGATATTTATTCTATTTGTGTTATTCAAGTTTAAAAAAATTAATTCCCAGTATTATCCGAAATTTGAAATTTCTGGTATTTTTCTTTTACCAAAAATTTAAAATTTCTTGTCATTTTATACACTGAAATCATATCGGAAATTTAAAATATCCGGTAAAATTTTCGGTACCGGATATTTCAAATTTCCGGTAGTTTTATTCACTGAATTCATACCGGAAATTTGAAATATCCGGTAAAATTTCCGGTATCGGATATTTCAAATTTCCGATATCGAATATTTCAAATTTACGGTATTAATATTAACTGGTGATGCATACCGCAAATTTCAAATATCTAGTACCGAAAATTTTATATCTCCGGTATGGATCATCATGCGCAGTAATTTGGTAAATCTTACCAAATATCCGGTACATTTGCGAAATTTCCGATACAGAACTGAAAATTTCAAAAAATTTGGTATTTTGTAGGGGTAATATGGTAAAAACTCCACCTTATAGGTGACATGTATAAAAAAAGGGGTGACATGTAAGTTCTTCTTAAATTTGGGTTCGAATAGCGAAATCTCTTTTTGTTATTTTTAAAGAATGAATTTTCACTATTACTCAAATAAGACATTTTTTTATGAGAGGGACTAACTAATAATAAATTAATGATAGTTGGCTGATTGCTATCATTAATATCAATAGAATCGGTTGCATTTATATAGTTGGCTGATTGTTAACATTAAAATCATTACAAAATAACATAATCTCTGACTCTGCAATAACATTATCTTCTTCCCTAAACTCACAAACCATGACATTTCCATTACCATCCATGGATATTCTATCAAATCCTTATCTTTTTGCTATTTTCTCTGCATCTTTAACTCTTTTAGTGCTTCAATTTCCATTCAAAAAATTGAACAATAACAATAAGATTCATAAGAAGTATCATCCTGTTGCTGGAACTGTATTCAATCAGTTGATGAACTTCAACACACTTCATCATTATATGACTGATCTTGCAAGGAAATACAAGACATACAGGTTGCTTAACCCTTTCAGAAATGAAGTTTATACTGCAGAACCAAACAATGTTGAGTATATACTCAAAACCAATTTTGACAATTATGGAAAGGTTAGTAGATTGGTCATAATTCTCATTGAATTTTACTATGGTTTACGAATGAACATTTTGGTTGTTTAGAGTTGAATTAGATTTGGAAAGTTTCCACTTATATATGCATTTGTAGATTTAGAAAGTTTCTACTTATATGTTTGGTTTGACTTTCGGAAGAGGCAAAAGCAATTCTTGAGATGTAGAATTCATTCTTGAGTGATTTTGAGATGTTTGATTCTTCTAAAGTAGAATTGATTCTTCTTAGATGGATGATGTATGCTTTAATATCTTCAATTTCTGTGTAGGGGTTGTACAACTACCACAATTTGAAGGATTTACTAGGAGATGGGATTTTCACGGTTGATGGCGAGAAATGGCGTGAACAGAGGAAGATATCAAGTCATGAATTCTCCACCAAGATGTTAAGAGATTTCAGTACTTTAATATTCAGAAAGAATGCAGCAAAAGTTGCAAATATTGTGTCTGAAGCGGCAACTTCTAATACTAAGTTAGAAATTCAAGTGAGTAAATAAACTATTTGAAAGATGTTACCATATACCTTTTTTTTATTTGTTATGTTAGCATGTTAACTCGATAAAATAATTTATCTAGGATCTTTTCATGAAATCAACACTGGATTCAATTTTCAAAGTTGCATTTGGAACTGAACTTGACAGCATGTGTGGAACAAATGAAGAAGGGACAATTTTCGCCAATGCATTCGATTCTGCAAGCGAGTTAACGCTTTATCGTTATGTTGATGTCTTCTGGAAGATAAAGAAGTTTCTCAATATTGGAGCAGAGGCAGAATTAAAGAAAAACACTCGAGTCTTAAATGAATTCGTTATTAAGCTAATCAACACCAGAATTCAGCAAATGAAGAATTCAAAGGGTGATTCTATTGTAAGCCTACTTTTTGCAACTATGAAAATTTTCTCAAACTATTATCTGTGTCAATGTTTCTTAGGTATTTATCATGAACAATGTATTTTTCACTTTTGCATGTTCGATGTAGAGGAAAAGTGGAGATATTCTCTCGAGGTTTCTGCTAGTGAAGGAATATGATACAACATACTTAAGAGATATAATTCTGAACTTTGTTATTGCCGGGAAAGACACGACGGCCGCTACACTTTCTTGGTTCATTTACATGCTATGCAAGTATCCTGCAGTACAAGAAAAAGTTGCAGAAGAAGTGAGAGAAGCAACAAACACAAAAACAATTAGTAGCTGCACTGAGTTTGTTTCAAGGGTAACAGATGAAGCTATTGAAAAGATGAATTATCTCTATGCAGCACTCACAGAAACTCTCAGACTTTATCCTGCAGTTCCGGTGGTAAGATAAAATTTGAATATTACTTGGCCTATAGTATGAATGTGATTATCAAGATTATTTTCATGCTGCAGGATGCAAAGATTTGCTTTTCTGATGATACATTACCAGATGGATATAGTGTAAGAAAAGGAGACATGGTGTGTTACCAACCTTATGCAATGGGGAGGATGAAGTTCATATGGGGTGATGATGCAGAGGAATTTAGACCAGAAAGATGGCTTGATGAGAATGGCATTTTTCAGCCAGAAAGCCCTTTCAAGTTTACTGCTTTTCAGGTTAGTAGAATTTTATAATGGACAAGTAACATTTATTCAAATTTGTTCCTTTGCAAAAGCATATGCTAAAATGAATTTTGATTCATATGCAGGCTGGTCCTCGGATATGCCTTGGGAAAGAGTTTGCTTATAGACAGATGAAGATATTCTCAGCTGTTTTATTAGGTTGTTTTCGTTTCAAATTGAATGATGAGAAGAAAAATGTGACTTATAAGACAATGATAAATCTTCATATTGATGGAGGTCTTGAAATCAAAGCATCACCCAGGGATTAGAAGGAAATTGTTCAATAAAATATACTTATTTTTATGGTGATGGTTGGCTATATTCATCAATATGAAAAATGAAGAGAGAAAAACTATTTAACCCTGTTTTTCAATTGACTATGATAATAAAAATTCTGGGGTAAAAATTATTGGCCCAAACCTCAGATAGAAGCTTGTAAAATATTTACACTTAAGCACAACTGGGAGAGCAGACTAACCTTATTCTAAAGCTATACCTAAGAGCCGAATATTTTTTTGGTAAGAGTTAGTTGTTACATATGTTACAAGACATTTCTAAACCATAAAAACGTAACAAAGTTGCTTACAAAAAGGAGTGCAACATCCCCATTATGACATTCCTAGTAGTTGTTATGTATAAAAGATCTGTACATCACTTTTGGATACTCTAAAAGCTGACTTTATGAGGTGCCTAAGTCCATCCTCTTACCAACCAAGTTTGAGCATTTGATCCACCACTTTCAAGCTTAACTGCAACCAATAAGCTTAAGAGTTACAGCCATGGTATATAAAGTAAGATTTACTAAAATATATGCTGAAGGTATTGTTAGTAGTGTTATTATGGTGGATTAAAGGAATAATCATGGTTTTTCAAATAAGATTTAACAAAATATATGTATAAAAACAGTGAATATTACTATGTTGGATTGTACAAATAATCATGGAATACTCATTCTGAGGGCATGCTGTGAATATAGAAAAACAGTGATTCAATGTAGGCTATAATTGATATTTGACCAGGATCTTTATCGACAGTAATTCAACTTACAGCTGGATCAGTGAAGATAACCAATTTTTTATCTGAAGTTGAAACCAAAAGATTTGTGTTATCCTTATTTAGAGCAAGAGCTGTAATATCTTGTCCTTCTTTCAGTTTCAATACATGGAAAACCTACAGAAAATAGTATGGTAGAGTAGTTAGCTAACACACAGTGACTCTGGATTCTAGAGGTTTACAAGATTCAGAATGCAAAACCCCTTCTCCTGCTCAAAAAAATTGCTAGATTATGTCGGCTTACAGAAAACGGTGGCCTATTGCATGAGTCTCACACCAGAAAGGGAAGATGTATGCAACCTTACCCCGCAAGCGGAAAGGTTGTCTCTAGGATTTGAATCTGTGACCTACGAGTCACAAGTCAGCATACAACCTTTCTTTTGGTCTGAGGCTCACCTTCTAAATAAGATTTGCTACACACACTTTAGTTTTTGGTCCATAGAAAGAATGTTTTCTGAATGGGAGTGAAATGATGAATATACAGAAAATATCTAACTTTGATGAAAAAGAAAAAGCTTCACATTACTTTCTGAAGTCAGCTATGTCATTTGTAAACTCAAATTTATAGACGTTTTTTACGACGATTCAACGGGAAAAAATAGAAAAGAAAGGCTGGTTCTTAATTTATTTGTGGCATTTCATTTTAAACATCTTTATATTGTACCTCTAGAGTCTGCAAATCCAGGAAGCAAATTGCTGGTGTTGGAATATTTATTATGTTGTTACTTTCCTGAGTATCTTCTTGTTCTGAATGAAAATCGGCAGCAGTTGACTGACTTGACTGCAAATTCCCACCATCGGCCCCACCATTAATTCCAATCAAAGCATTCCTCCCATCATGAGAAATCTCCATGCAACTAATGCTGGTAGAGAAAGATAATTCTGTTTTAGCTATTAAAAGACCATTAACAGTAAAGGTACTGAGAGCATGCTGCAATTCATTCCAAGTCATGATAACCCCTTCAGAGGAAAGGCAAACAGCATGGGCTAGCACACCATCCAGCCTTCGAACTAAACGTCCCGTTCTTATAGAGTGCACGAGAACATCTGATGTGTCGGAGCAAGAAACCACTATTCCAAGATCTGAGCTAACACAACAACTGAGTATTTCACTTTGGTGCCCCTGAAGTACCTGTAATGGACCCTCAATACGACGTCTACGGTTCTTTTCTATAAAATGAGATGAAGAGTTACTGCTGGTTGACGGAGATTCTGATATGACACTTGAGTGAGATGCAAGTGATTTATGTATTCTCCAGAGTAATATTGTTGTATCTCGGGATCCTGACACCAGGTAGTTACTATCGGATGAAAGGCCAAGGCAAGTTACTGGAGCACAGTGCGCATTGGCTGTTTCCAAGGTTTTGGCTCCATCAGAGGATATCACTCTAATACTATTATCAGCATGCCCACCTAATCAAAAAACAATTTTTCAGGTTAGAAACAAAATACCTAGCCAGTCCCAGTATAATTAGCAAGTACCGCTCACAAATGAAAAATCAACTTTGCCAAAATGGCCGCATAGTTGAAGTATCTGTTTAAAAATGTGGCTAAAATTAATATACAGGATGCTGCAATAAGTGCTCAATTTGTTTTGCCACTGCTTCAATTAATAGGTATTTTCCTGTGTAAAGGTGTAAATTCTGTGTGACTATACTTAGATCACACTCCTTGTATTTATAATATTTATAATGGTATTACAATAAATACATTTAATGTATAATGAATAAGCATTATACTAGGAAGTTGTATACTCAATGAATACTAACAACTAATGTAGAATATCAAGTTTTATTTAATTCTAACATCCTGCAAATACTCAAAGAGGTTGGGACTGTTTAAATATAATTTTTTATATATAAAAAGGTGTAATTGTAAAAATGTGATGTTACATATAATTTTCTTCCTTTTCTAGTATTATACTAGAAAAAATGGAAAAGATAATTCCACACAGGTACTGTTTAACATCAAGAAACCCCCACACATTCATCGCTTTGAGAAACAAAATCCTTAAAATTGATAAATGGTGTGTGATCTAATTATCCATTGTAGCAAGCCATGAGTCACTCCAATACTTACTAACTTGTTAAGTAATTTGATAAGAGATCATTTCTCAAAATAATACTATAGGAAGCATATCTGAAAAATCCTAGCTTGTCTAGACTTACCAGTTATAATTTCTTGGTCACAAGTTATTGAGATGATAGCCTGGCTTCTAATTCCGGAAACACCAAATGCCAATGCTTGAGGATATTGCCACTCTTCACCAGATCCTGAAGGCCCTTTGAACATGCGCATTAGTGTTCCGCCACCAGAGCCGGATGCAGCTTTTCCATGTTGAAAGAGGAATGGAGTACCATGGCCATCAGGTGTATTGGGTTGCCACTTGTGTTTTGCAACATGAGCTGCTGGTGCACTCCAATCAACAACCACTATCATATCTGAAGATGCTTGAATGGCAGCCGCAGGTAGATTGCAGTTTTCAGGAGATGGAACAACATATGGTTGGACTACTTTTGGGTTGCGGAATATTGTCTTGACATGCAAAGAAATATATGCACAATTATTGTTATCACATCACATGCTCTCATCCTCAAAAGTCAAGGAAACATAGAAGGGCATTTCAAGTACACTTCATCAGCACAAATGTTTTGGACAAATCTTGAAACATAAAGAGAAACCTTTTATTTATAGAGGAGTGAAAGTGGAATTTGATCCCAACACCCAATCCTTGCAAAACTGAAGTAAACTTTACCATCTGAACTATATACCATTATATTACCCAAATAGATACCCCATTATATTGCCAAAAAAACAAATTTGTCCTCAAATAATGTTATACACCCAAACACATTCAATTTTGAAACATAACATTTCACACACAAACACATTCAAAGTTAGGGTAAACCCTTTTTTCATCCATCAAAGATACATCGTCAATTTCCTGCGTTTTGAAAATTGTATGTTTTCCAACAAGATCGTGGTTTGCAATGCTAGAAAAGTTAAGCAAATTGAGAATTTTCAAAAGGCTGCTGCTTGATTATGCAAAAAACACAAGAATTAGAAGCAGGCAAGGGAAGCATACTTAGATGTTTGTGTCAAACTAAGCCAGTCAATAATTACCTGCAAATGCAGAACTTCAGTTACAGGTATCTTCTTCAAGTGAGGAACTTTCAGAAGTTGAGATGGTGTTTGTCCAAAATAAGCAATCTGATCTTGTGTAGCCCGCTGTTGTGCCTTTACTTGTCACACATGAAAGAAATTAAGAAGTTGCAGAAAAGGTAAGATGTAGAGTAATATATCACACACCCCAGAAAAGCTACCGGTCTAGCAAGGGGTGATCAGTTAATTATAGCCTAATTGAAATGAAAAATAGATTCTCAGAAGATAAAGAGAAGGACTGCAGTGAAAAGAGGATGAGATAAGTTCAGAATCTCAGACACAGGAACTGGAAGAAAAAAAATACACAAAGCAAATAAACATTCAGATGAGAATTCTTCAATCCACATGTCTACCAAGATGACTCCCTCAAAGCAATCACATGTTAGACACCAGAATAATCCCTAGTGGAAAACAACTCTATCCTAAAGCAAGTTTATGGATATAAATGGGAGTATTAATAAGAATAAATTAGAATCCAAACTTAAAATAGATTACAACTGTGTAGTTTCTCCATTGAGATTCTAGAATAATTTAGTTCATCTCTTGGAATAAAAAAATCAAATACCACATTGAAAAGAGATAAAGCCTGATTTTTTTTTATAAAGAATGACATCTTGGACCACTGATCATTTTAACCACACACCAAGCCCAATAATGTTTGGCATGAGACAGTCTATCGGAAAAACTCAAGTCTTACATATGACTTGAATACAATTTATAAAGAGTGACACTTGTTGCCTTACAAGTCGGTTTAATAAGGATGAGTTAGGTCCAATTCAAAACCTAATACAAACCTAACACTATAAAATAAATTTAATCTGCTAGGGAAGAGGAATTTAAAGGACTTTTCCCTTTCACAAAAAAAAAAAGGCTTTTATCTCATCTTTTCTGCACCTGTCTCAGTTTTCTGCAACTTGCACTGATACGAAGTTATATTGACAAAATTAGGGATCATATTTTCTAGTAAAAGCACTCCCGTGTTTAAAAATCTTAATATGTACAAATGGGGCCTAATTTATAATTTTATATTAGACTTTCAACATATTTGTGATTACTCTGATACAATGAGTGTTTAAATAATGAGGCCTAGATGACACCTAGATCTGTTGTGTAAAAACACGGATTCTCTCATAAATTCTCGTTTTCTTCTTTCTTCACCGATTAAGTATGTACAAATTGCTATAATTAGCACTTAATATTTCAATTTTTTAGCCGAAGAAATTAATTCTCATAACTCATGTGGAATATTCTTATCTATTCTCTCTATTTTTTGGGAGTTGAGATTGTGTGTTACTCAAACAACCAATTAAATTTTAAATATGAAGAATAGGATACATACCGGGTCTGAAATTTTATCAATATCCACTGTCCCTTCATAAGTAATATAAAAGAAAACATTATTTGCTGCAATAGCCTCTTTGCCCTGTTGCTTATACCTGTATGTTCCAAGTCATTAATTTAATCAGGAATAAATTGTTATGAACAATAATAGTGAAAAGTTGAAAAGGAATGTTATACATCTCTGTATTGATAGTACAAACTTGTGAAAAAAGAAAATCACGAGGTCAATCCAAAAGCAATAGGAGAAACTGAAGCGTATGAAAAACAACCTACCCAAATATGAGGTCAATCCACTCATGCAAATGAGCCGACACGTACTCACTTTCCAGAGCCATCCTATGCTTATGCACAAAATCAACTGGATTCTCAGCCCAAGCAGGAAGTTTTACAGTATCTGGTAATGTAGAAATAAATGACAAACAAGAGCTACAATATGCATGTGAGTATAAAACAGCGTCTTCTGAAATAACTATTTGCTGAAAACCTTAATGAGCATACCAAGCTTTTCTCCCAACTGTGTTGTCCCAAAATCAATTGAATTTTCATTTGTGAGGACCTCAGGGAGATAAAATAACTCTGGAACCTAATAAGTTGTGATTGAAAAGGGAAAAAAACTTAAGATGTTTCGATAAGACTATGATAATTATTTGTGATATTAGTTCTAAAAAAATTCCAAGCATGTTAATGCTTAAACTTATAAAAAGACACGGAAGTATTTATTAGAAATATTGTAAATAGGTTAACTAGGCATTGTATAGTATTATGTAATTAGAATAATTAAAATGATTGTAAGGCATTGTATTGTTATTAGTCATCTTTGTAATATACCTCTGATATGTAGTTTGCACAGATTTATCCACATCTCTCACTCTATTCTCTCAATTTGGCATCTAGAGCCTGACAAAAGGCAACTCTAATCATTAATATCTGGTTGACCCACTGCCCACCATGTAAGACCCTTATTTTAAAACAACTGTTCAATGTCTAGTTTCCAATCTCTGCTGCTGTCCCATCCATCTGGCTAGACTAGTCATTTTCGACCATCACTGCCACTCTAATCCTGTGCACAGAGCACAGGTTATATCCAACAGAATCTAGAATTCTAGATTATTCCTTACATTCCCATAACTGACTCTAATCCTATGCATGTGTTAGGTCTAACAGAAAAACACAGCTGTCAAATAAAGTTGGCAAGGTAAATAACTAATCAGTTATTACTGATATGTTGCCTTTGTTATTGCATTCGATACTATAAATAATAGTGTCAGTAATTACAGGTAGTTACAATTCATAATGACTAATTACAACTCGTAATGACTAATTTCTTAATCTATGAAAGTAAATTATTCACAATAAATGCAAAGATTATTTCCTAAACAACACTATTTAATTTAAATATCAATAGTTTTGAATATTAGTGACAAATCACAAAGCATAATTATAATAATTAAGTACAAGTACCTCTTTAATTTTGAGTAATTTTGTATTTTTTAACCTTTTTGTATGCTATTGGAATTTATGTTTAGTCTGTATACAGTATGTAGTCTACTATAGCGTCTGTCACCCTCTTTATGTTGCTTAAGCAGTTTTCAGTCTGGTGCTCCATGCTGCTATCCAATATTAACAACATAGGAATATATTGTTATTTTTATTTGTATTCAATAATATAGTTCCTCTCTTGATTTAAACACAAATATTTCCATGTCTATTCATTTATATTATCTCAAGAGTACCTACTAGGTATTTTAAGTATTAATCAATCATTTAGTTGAAGATGATAAAAAAAATACCAATTCCTTAACATCACTCATGTCTTCAAGAACTCCATTCCAAGTAGCAGAAATGTCAGAAAACATCCGATCTGCATGATCAAATTTTCCACCTTGTAGTTTGATTGATAGGGTAGTGAATGGCTCAACCCTAACAAGATAATACAAAACCTGTAAAAGAAGATAATAACCATTAACTATGCCAAAATCAGCAACATAAACACCAACATATTATATGAAAACATTTACACATGGATCATTGCTTCTTTTGCCACTTTAAAAAAAAACAAAAAAAAACATCACATATTGTAATAGATAGTTGAAGTTTTGGTGTTTGAGATAAAAAGAGGAGAGAAAATAAATAATTTAAAATATGGTTATGATTATTGTTAAGAATCTCACATCGAACAATTTATAGGCTCAACATATGTGCTTTTCCCTCTCAAGTTTGGGATTGATTTAGTCAAATCACTCATTTACAAATTGGTAGAAGCTCTCCTTTGACTCTTCTGCAATTATGCTCCTTGCCTTTCTCCAAGCAGCATAAAACTATCATTTTAGTTGTTATTTTGCGCATTGCTAATATTTAGTTTTGTAGAAATAGGAGGAGGTTTGACAACAAAATCTTTCCTTACCAGCAAGCTATCAATATGACTATTACCAACATTTTCCTAATTGGCAATCACACTAGGGACACTACTTCAATTCACGACTTTCTGATCCTCATGGCTTTCATGATTGAATGTCATCCTACTAGAGCTACTCAGATCATTGAGGTTAATTGGCATCCTCCCCAAGAGGGAGCCCTCGACATGCAGCTTGTGGTGGTATTTTCAAAAATAGTAATGTTGAGGCTTTAGACTACTTTGCATCTTATAATGGCATTTCAACACCACTTCTTGCAAGAGTTGGTTAGTGCCATGCTAGCTAATGAACTGACTTATAAGAAAGGTTGGAAGCTTCTTTGATTAGAATATGATTCTAAACTCATAAACTTGGCATTCAAGAACAATGAATTGTTCCAAAGAATATCATTACTAGATGGCTTAACTGTTTAGAGATTCTCAAACATATGTTTGTGCTTTCTCAATTTTTTGGGTTTTGAGATGACAACAACTAATCTAAGATAACAACTAACCTAATCATAGATGCAGTTGACCAATCATAGATAATTTATTAAACTGCACTCTTTTTCCCTTCATCAAGATTTTAAACCACTGAATTTTTCTTGATAAAGTTTTTAATGAGGCAGTTGGCCAATCATTTTGATTTGCATTGTAGTTAACTAGGATTTTGACCTAGTCCCCCAAGCTTTTTCTTTTTTATCGTAATAATATTTTATTAGAGTTGACCAGTTTGAATGTAGGTGCAAGGGAGCCAACTTAGTTAGGATGTAGGTGCCTTCATCTTTTGCATCCCTTTAACTTTTTTTGTTTAAAAAATCAGAGATATTTATTCAACAACCTATATTTTAATTCTAATACACGTCTTAACATTCCCGCTCAAGATAAAGCCTACTAAACTTTAAGCGTGTTACAAGTACAGCTTTTAAAAGAAAATACCAAACCAAAACAATATTAGAGCCACAATGAGTTTTCAAGAACTGCATTGAAACAAAGTTGCTTGCTATGATATGAGGTCAGATGATGTCCTTAACTTGAAACAACCAATTTAAATGTGTGATCGTTACCGGTAAATCAACAGTGATGATAGTTGGACAACAAGACTAAACAAAACTTAACTTAAGTGGGACAGGTCATTTGTGACTGGTGCCAACAACTCAACCTTGAGTTGGGTTAGATGAAGGGGCTGCCGGAGATTATTGATAGTGTATTGACTTTCATCTCTAATATAGAAATATGTTGTATATTTCATTGATTTTGGAACTGTTACATTGTGAGGTATATATAGAATACAGTACACTAATATGCTATTAAACAGAGAAATAATTTCCTATAATTGCTGCTACCTAAATAAGGAAATGACAATAATATAATAAATCTATTTACACCACTGTTTTGTAACAGCTTGACAAATCAGAATCAAATGATTATGATTTGATATGTGCTAATCTTCAACACTCCCCCTCAATCTGGGTGGTAGATGTCTATCATACCCAGATTGGATTTGATATTTTCATAAGTATTCCTTGGAAGAGCCTTGGTTAAGATATCCGCAGTTTGCTTGCATGATGGGACATGATCAATACTTATAATCTTATTATCAATTTTTTCTTTAATGAAGTGTCGGTCAATTTCCACATGTTTTGTTCTATCATGTTGGACTGGGTTCTTTGCAATGCTTATAGCAGCTTTGTTATCACATAGTAACCTCACAGTATGGTTCACTTGAATTTTGATTTCATCTAGCATGCTCTTAAGCCACATTCCTTCACAAATACCTAGGGCCATAGCTCTAAATTCAGCTTCTGCACTACTCCTCGCCACTACAGATTGTTTCTTGCTTCGCCAAGTTACTAAGTTCCCCCACACAAATGAACAATAACCTGTAGTCGATTTTCTGTCTGTGGAGCATCCTGCCCAATCTGAATATGTATAAACTTCAACGTCCCTGTTTAAATTCTTCTTGAAGTGAAGGCCTCGGCCTGGTGTGCCTTTGAGGTATTGGAGGATTCTATTCGCCATTTTCATGTTAGACTCGGTTGGATTTGACATGTAGCGACTAGCCAAGCTTACAGCGAACCCAATGTCGGGCCTAGTGTGAGATAGGTAGATTAGTTTCCCAACTAGACTTTGATATCTATCTTTGTCGGCTGGTGGACTTTCATCTTCTCTTCCTTTTATTTGTTCTATTGGTGTATTAGCTGCCTTGCACCCAAGCATTCCAGTTTCTCGAAGTAAGTCAAGGGTGTATTTCCTTTGTGATACATAGATACCATCCTTTGTTCGAGCAACTTCCATCCCTAAAAAATACTTAAGTTGTCCCAAGTCCTTAACTTCAAATTCCTTTGCCAAGAGTCCCTTTAAATGATCAATTTGATCATAATCATTTCCTGTAATAACAATATCATCAACATAAACAATAAACAAAGCTACCTTTCCTTCCATGGAGTGTTTAGCAAACATAGTGTGATCTGATTGGCATTGGTTGAACCCGTCTTTCTTGACAACTCGAGTCAATCTATCAAACCATGCCCTTGGAGACTGCTTGAGGCCATAAAGGGATTTTCGGAGCCTGCACACCATATTTGCGGTGCTGGATGATTCAAGTCCAGGAGGAATATGCATATAAACTTCCTCTTCTAGGTCACAATTTAAGAAGGCATTCTTGATGTCTAGTTGATGAAGTGGCCAATCTAAATTTGCAGCCAAAGAGAGAATAACTCTAACGGAGTTTAGTTTTGCCACCGGTGCAAAAGTCTCTTCATAATCTACTCCATATGATTGAGTAAATCCCTTTGCTACAAGTCGAGCTTTGTACCGATTTACACTCCCATCTGCATTATACTTCATGGAGAATATCCATTTGCATCCTACCGGCTTCTTCCCTGCAGGTAGGCTTGTGATCTCCCAAGTGCCATTCTTAATTAAGGCCTGAACTTCTTCCGTTACGGCTGCTGCCCATTCAGAATTTTGGAGTGCCTCATGGATGTTGCTTGGAATATGTGTATTGTCAAGAGCTGTTACAAAAGTCTTGTAACTTTGGGACAATTTTCCATAAGATACAAATCTTTCAATGGGATGTTTGGTACAGGATCTTACATTTTTTCTCAAAGCAATAGGAATATCAATATCATCAACATTCACAGAGTTAGGAGCAGTATTACCTGAGGGAACGCCATTTTCTAGAGTCTTGGAGGTTTCTTGGTTCTGCCTTGGAGCTGTGCCGGACTCTATTCCCTTCTTGCTCTTCCTAGAGTACACTTTCACATTGTTTCCTGGTGCTGTTTCTGTTGTAGGGGCTGCAGTTTCTACTGCAATTTCCTCTACATTTTCTGACGTAGTTTCTTGTGGTTCACATGTAGGTTCTGCAGTTTCTGTTGCATTTTTATTTGGTTCAGGTGTAGGTTTTGATGCTTCTACAGTGAGTTTGGGTTCAGTTAGCTCAAGTTCCAAAAGTTGGGATTCTACCACTTCAATTGGATAGGTGTTCTCCCCCTGAATGCCAACTTTGGGGTAATATGGCTGATTCTCAAAAAAGGTTACATCCATGGTGTGGTAGAATTTTTTGTTTTGAGGTGAATAACATTTGTATCCCTTTTGGTGAGGAGAGTAGCCGAGGAATATGCATTTAATGGATTTCGGGTCAAGTTTACTGCGTTGGGGATCAAGATTATGGACAAAGGTTGTGCATCCAAATATTTTCAAAGGAATAGATGTAAGGATACGATTGGTTGGGTATAAGGTTTGGAGAGTGGAGTAGGGCGTATGAAAGTTAAGGATCCGGGAAGGCATTCTGTTTATTAGATAAGTTGCAGAGAGGACAGCTTCTCCCCAAAACTGGTTAGGTACATTTGTAGCTAGCATGAGAGATCGGGTTACTTCTAGGAGGTGTCTATTCTTTCTCTCGGCAACCCCGTTCTGCTGAGGTGTATCCACACATGAGGTTTGGTGTATTATTCCATGTTGCGTAAAGTATGAGCTTAGTGCAGAATTGTAGTACTCACGACCATTATCACTCCTAAGCACTCTAATTTTGCTTTGAAATTGTGTTTGCACCATGGTATGGAAACATTCAAATATCCTACCAACTTCCGATTTGTCTTTCATAAGGTAGACCCAAGTGATCCGTGTGTGGTCATCAATAAAGGTTACAAACCATCTTGATCCAGTTACATTTCTGACCCGCGATGGTCCCCATACATCACTATGAATAACATAAAAAGGTTGGGAAGGTTTATAGGGTTGAGGAGGGTGGGGGTTGCGTGTATGTTTGGACAATTGACAAATTTCACATTGAAACAACTTCTGATTTTTATTGAATAGTTTAGGAAGCATTTTTTCCAAGTACATAAAATTTGGGTGGCCTAGTCTATAGTGCCACAACATTGCAGAATTTTCACTACATGCAGAAACTACAGCGCAAGAGGTTGCCTCGGATTCTGGTTTAAATGCTTCAGCCTGAAGGATATAGAGTCCAGCACATTCTTTAGCATTGCCAATCGTCCTCCCCGACTCCAAAATCTGAAATTCACACAGGTTAGGAAAGAATTTAGTGATACACTTCAAATCCTTTGTAAGTTTACTGATGGACAGCAAGTTACAATCAAGTTTAGGCACATACAGTACTGAACTAAGAGTAATATTTTGCGAAATAATGACTGAACCTTTACCCATGACCTTAGAAAGGGTACCATCAGCAATTCGAACAGTCGAATTATTTTGACATGGAGAATAGCTATCAAAGACAGTCAAATCTCCAGTCATGTGATCAGATGCTCCTGAGTCAATAATCCATGATTTTTGTTTTCCCCTGCTAGTGTTTAGAGCATGCAAAAAATTACCTTTTTGTGCCACAGTAGCTGTACCAATTGTTTGTTGAAGCATTTTTTGTAAGGCTTCCATTTGCTCCTTGTTGAATGGTGATGAGTGAGAATTTACCTTAGCTGTGTTCCCTCTGCTGTCCCGGTTTTTGGTCCATTTTAGCTCTGATGGCTTTCCATGAATGATCCAGCATGTGTCCTTGGTATGACCCTGTTTCTTGCAGTGGTCACACCAAGGGCGAGTTTTCTTTTGGAAAGATCGTTGATCTCCCCTTGCTGCCATTGCAGATCCTTCTATAGATGGGGCTGCACTGGATTTTCCAAGCATCACTTTTCTCCTGCTCTCCTCTCTTCGTATTTCCGAGAATGCTTCTCGAATTTTTGGAAGAGGTTTGGTTCCAAGGATTCTCCCACGAACTTCATCAAGTTCTGTGTTCAAACCTAATAGAAATTTGTAGACTCTATCTTTCTCCACCAATTCTTTGTACTTCTTTTTATCCTCTGTGCAGCTCCATTCAACTTCATCATATACATCCAGTTGCTGCCAGTGACGATTGAGAGTATTAAAATACTCTGTGACTGAGCGGTCATCTTGGCGCAAGTCATGGAGTATGCTCTTGATTTCAAAAATTGCAGATGTATTGTCGACATTAGAGTAGGTTTCCTTTACGGCATCCCACATCTCTTTGGCAGTGTCATAGTACAAGAAATTTTCTCCAATTTCATTTGTCATGGTGTTTAGCAGCCATGACATTACTAGACTGTTTTCTAGTTGCCATTTTTCAAGGTTGGAATCCCCCTTTTTTGGACACTTGGAGTCTCCTATGATATAACCTTCCTTCCCTTTTCCTTGAAGGTAGATTTTGACTGAGCGCACCCATTGATTATAATTCTGGCCATTCAATTTGTGACCAGTGATAGGAAGAGCATGTCCTTCAGCCAAACTGTTGGCTGAATTTTCTGCTTTAGTATCTGCCATGGGTGGTGCTCAAGGCTTAGAGATGGTTCAGATCTTGTGCTCTGATACCATATAGAAATATGTTGTATATTTCATTGATTTTGGAACTGTTACATTGTGAGGTATATATAGAATACAGTACACTAATATGCTATTAAACAGAGAAATAATTTCCTATAATTGCTGCTACCTAAATAAGGAAATGACAATAATATAATAAATCTATTTACACCACTGTTTTGTAACAGCTTGACAAATCAGAATCAAATGATTATGATTTGATATGTGCTAATCTTCAACATCTAAACTAGGTGTGCTTCTCCTTTTTCTAAGCTTACATTTCACATATTATCTTAAGGGAAAAGCTAACATGTGCCCCAAGGGCACAAGTTAATGAAATATTTATAGAAATTTTTTCTTGTAACTTGTACATTCAACGAATCGAAACTTTAAATATGACTTTATTGCATTTAATTATATTTAACTTTTTCTTATTATAGTATCCTTAACATGTGCCCTTAGGGCACATGTTAGCATGACCCTTATCTTAATTATACTCAAAAGAAATCTAAGCTTACAATTCATATATTATCTTACTTATACTCGAAAGAAAGCCATATGCTTCTAAAACTTGCCTCCAAGTCTCTAACCCCACATTTATCTCCTCTCTCATCTCTCCCAATTGATATGTATGACCTACAAAAAGCATGCATCTCAGTACCGATTCTTGAATATGCTCTGAAGTACATCCAAGTCTCTAACCCCACATTTATCTCCTCTCTCATATCATTGATATCTCAAAAATAGACGATCTAAACCTCTTTTTTTTCTATGGCTTTCTACAAAGTCTCTCTTGACACTCTATCATACATCTCCAAATCACTTAAGACCGTGTTAAGATATATTTTATCCCTCTGATATTACTCCATCACTACATAACAAGTAAATAGCCCCCATGGTTGCATCAACTCTAAGTTAACCACTCAAGAAAAAGCTTCATACAAATCAAACCTTTTGGAGAACACTGCTCTGGTAAATAAATTGAGGAAGTAAAATAAAAAGGAAAACACTAAACATCACAAGTCTCCATGCATCATTGTCTAGAATGCTGACGAACTACCATACTACAGAAAAAATCAAGAAAACGCTCCATACAAATCAAGCCTTCTTAGAGAGCATTGATTTGATAAATAAATTGATGAAGTAAAACAAAAAAAGCGACAATCAACATCAATAGTCCTCATGCATAATTGTCTTGAATGATAATGAAGTACTATAATAAAGAAAAAACCAAGTTACTTTTATGAAAAAAAGAAGGCAAGTAAAAAGAGGGCAAACCCACTGTTCCTGCACTTGAGTAGTGTGACCCATAATGGAATTTAGGGATGATAGGATCGTCAAAGCTAGTGTATCTCTCTTGAAACGTTTTCAGACGATCTGGGTTTAATGCACCAACAGGCTGCACGGTACCAAAAGCATTAATTATTTGAAGAACATACAACTATTTTCCTATGAATTGATTGAAGCACATCCACGATAACCTTTGAAAGATCCCGGTAAGAAGAAGGGTTAGAAAGATCCAAGTTCTCTGAAGTGTAATCAGAAAGAATCCAGGGGAAAACTGGATACTGCAAAAAAGAAATAATATTCATGAAGTAAATAACATGAACATAGGATTGAAGAGTTTAATTTTAATGATAGAAAGCAACAAATTAAGAAGAAAGACTACCTGTGTTATATCATTATAACTACGCCCAGCCAGTGTATTGAGTTGCATTAAATACTCAAAATTACTGATCTGCACAACGGCATCATAAAATCTATATACATAAGCCACAAGTGTTTAAATTATATTAGAAACTTAGTGTCTGATTGGCTAGTTGCTAGAATATTATGTTAAAAATACTTTCAAGATGATCAATTACGAAAACTAGATTATGTTTAGAAATGTTGACTCTGTATCACTTTAAAGATATAGTTTATTATTGTATTAAGAATCAAATTATGCATTAATTTATCAAATGAGATATGGAATGAATGAAAATGTTGTTTGGCTGAGGTAAACAAATTATCTTTGAAAAAAATTGAAATAATATAAGACAATATTTCTAATGTGTGTACTGTGTAGCTTTCATGGGGAAAAAGCGCTGTATTTTAATGAGAAAAAAATATTGAAAACTTTTATGGTTTGAACTAAACATATACTTAAACAATCCAAACATTAAATAATATCGTTTAAAGAGTTGAGGCACACTGCTTACCTCCCACCTAGCCCACCTCTCCATAAGCTGAGTTCTTTTTAAAAGTTGTTCAGGTTTCTACAGAAATAAATTTTTGTTATTTTATGTGCAAATGAAGATAAATTTAAAATTCTCTGAAAGATAATACCTGTGTTGCTAAATATATATTGTTTAAATGAGGAGGCCGTGCATGAACGATTGCTCGATATGCATTTCTCCGCCCTTCACTACTCTGATAAGGAGTTTTAGTAAAGGAAATAATTATTAGAATTTATGTTTGCATAACTTAACAATCATTGGTAAAATTTCGGAACTATACAATTTCAAATCCAAGAAAAACTTATTCCTCGATACTAAAACAATTATAGTAGAAAAATTAAAAACTAATACCCCAAAGTCAAAGAAGAAGTTCAAACGGTCCACCATAAACAGCTCCAGTGCACTTCTTCTAAGAAGATATCTGTAACAGGAACCCATTACTGACAAACAACAGAAAACATTTTAATTTGTTTTCAAATATACAGTATGGACAATAAGCACAAGGAAAATGTTGGTTCTTTTTAAAGATAGCCGCAATAAAATCTACAAAAGAATATGATTGGTTGATTCCATCAATATCATACTTGTTTTCCGCCAAATAACGGTTTAGTGAATGTTAGCTTTTTAAAACCTTACACTTGTTAATTCTTGCATTTCACGACATAAATGGTACGAAACAAATAGCATATCTATAAGCATAATAACAGAAACCAGCAAGCAGAAAACCTGAAGAAGCTAAGAATATGTTCAGAAGCAACTTCTAGAGAGAGGGAAACTGTTAGAATTTCTAGAACAGAAAAACTGGTATAAATAACAGTGGTCATAAACAATGTTTCCTAGAGTAGACTCTTCATACTTTTGACATATGATACATAGCCCATATGTTACAAGAACACTACTAGTTTCTGCAGTAAAATCATCCTCACGGCCTCTGACATTGCCCTCCTTTGAGAGCCCAGCCTTGTCCTCAAGGCTGAATTTTGGAAATTGACCTTAATAAATTCATCCCCCCAAGTAGTATCACGGTTACAACATCCTCAAGGGTTCTAACATTTACCATTGATTATCTCCCTTTTAGGGAGACTGCCGATTGATTACACATGTAACAAGCTGGAAGCATATGATATATATGTTCCAGCTTGAGAAGGAGTGTTGATTATTCTCTTTGGTATATATATTTGCATAAACTCGTTGTGAAATACAAGTTAATCATTCTAAACTACTCAACTGGACTACTAGTGGATTTGATGACGAGACAACTTTTTACTGGGATTTGTTGCATAAATGTGATGTCTCTACATGTCATTTTTGTTTTTGAAAAAAGGTGGCAGAGCTTTGAATGATGGTTCTCTCGCAATAAATAATTACTAATGGTGGAAATCGGCAGAGGAGAAGACAGAGATGGAAAAGGACATGTGAGTGAAACTGGACCATAGTGGTAGAAAGTGGATGAGAAACATTGTTTATAAAAAAGAAACATAATTGCATTAATAGACTATGGGTCTAATTGAGAGGCACGGATAAGGATTTCCTCTCATTAGGCTTTGATACCGCTTTAAAAAGGAGGAAAAACGAGAAAGCAAATGGGGAATCCATGTTTTTCTATTACACATGAAGTAAATATACTAACTAATGTAATAGGGATTAAATTATACGAATATAATACTTAGTAGTGTTATACGTCTCAATAAATTTTTATTGGATACATATTACTAAACCTGATATTTGATTTAAAATTTATACCATATAGATCCTTTCTATAAATTTGTAGGTATATCTGAAATCATTTTATATTTCATTGAAATACGTCAAAATTAACGCCATTTAATAAATGAGCTTTTTGAAGTTTTGAGATTTGAGATAAAAATCGAGAGAGAATAGTAAGAACCTTGAATATTACTGATACTTACTTGGAAGTTAAAGACTAAATATTAATCTCTATTTATAGGGATAGATAACTCAATTCTAAATCAAGGGAAAAAAAACATAAAATGGATTCACCTTCGGCTATAAACTTGATGAAGAGATGACATCAACCAGCTGCGATCCTTTCCTTGGTCCCAAACTGCATTGAAATTCGAACCATCCAAAGGAGGGCTAGTCTCATTGTTATCAACTATAAAATTTATCCTCCTACTGGTTACCTACAATAAGATAATTGCAATGCCTAAGCAAAGAAACTACTTCAAATTCTTGATGCATCTTTTCTATGATGAAAATCCATGCAAATCTACAACTCAAGGCTTTAAGGACCTCCAACAAATTTCCGTGTATTTTGGTTCCAGGAAGCAACCAAAACTACAAACCCATGGGTAAAAGAAGAAAGAGTAACAAAACCCCATTTATCATTGGCCAGAAAATTTACCAAACAAAACATTAATTGGATCTCATAATCCTTCTGTGTAATTTTACTTATGATATTTTGCAGGTTTGTATGTTGAATAAGGCCATTTTTCCTTATTTTTGTTATGAAGTTCACTGGCTCAGGACCAATTCCACATCTGTTTCTAACCTATTCTGCTACTTTATGTTGGATCCTTTTTGGTAAATATTAGGTATGTCCTAGTCCCAAGGACCAACATTTTATGATGGCTTTCATGGACTTGGCAGAAGTTAACAATAAAAAATGTGATAATGTTATTTTCCTTTCCACTTGTTTTTCAAGTTAACTTTTGCTCTTGTCTCTACCAACACAACCTTCTGAAAATACAATAGAACATAAGACACAGATATAAAAAAATCTATATTTATATATAAGCAATATCATCAAAAATGTTTCAAATTTACTTTTAAATTAGATCATTAACTTACTTGGAAAGTTCCCTGTACAACCCGAAGTGGCTGGACCATTGATGATGGTAGCTCGAGAACAATTCTTTCATCGCGCTCACTCGGAACACGCCCAGGTGCAAAGGCTGAAGAACTCTGATTATCGCCTTTCTGACTTTGAAGCTGAATACCATTGGATTCTAAAGATATTTGCGCCGTCTTTTCCGCGGAATCAGAAAATCTAGGCTGATTCTCTACAATATTATTGACCTTAGTATCCGAATTCTCAGTTTCCACTCGTTCTTCATCTTTATTGATAGCCTCTATTGAGATTGCTTCTGCAGACAAAACTGGAGTCCTCTGATAATTTGTATCGCCTGAATAATCCTCATAGTTAGCTGCACAACCTAAATGATCAGATCCTTGGTAATTCCTCTTCATATATCTTCTCATCCGAGAAGAACTTTCCATAAAGTCTAGCTTCCAGAAAACCTGAACATTATAAAGTAATTATTGTGGTGAAATCACGCATTAAAAAAATTATCTAGATAACATTTTAATATTAGAGAGCATCAGTTGGGCAGATAGAATATCCTCCAAAAATAGCGTGTAGAAAAAGAAAACATAAACAGAAAACAGAGCTTCATCTCAAAAGAGAAGCCAGTTATTTTTTGCAAAACCAAAAGCCCCAAGCATAGAGGTCAAATTAGAAAATTCATCCTGTTTGAGTTTTAGGATTTTGTATACACCGAATAACAAAAATCAATACACATCTTCCTAGAGTTCATTATCATACTAATCAAAGAAAAACTAGGGACAGAAAGAGACTAGAAGCTACAAAGAATGCAAGTTCGGTAACAACTTAGACAGATATATCAGAGCATACACGGAGCGGGCTGTATAAGTGATCTGCAAAAGGCCCAAAAAGACTTCTCATCTCAATTAACTGGTGAACAAGTTTGCACCATGCACGAATTCCAGTACTGATTCGACGCCGATTTAATAAATCTACATGAGCACGCCTGTCAACCTGGTAACAAAGAGATACTTAACAACAAACAGTATCTCAACTCAATATAATCCAAAAACCCTAGTATCAATTAGTTAACAAACCTCAGCCCGTTGTATATTCCTTGCTGAGGCAAAACTGGCAACAAGAACAGCAATAAATTTATAAGAAAGTGCATTAAAATCTTTCTCATAAACCGACTTTGTATCAACTGGCTGTAAACACTCTGTCCATGCAACTTCCATTGCTTCAGTAATAGTCCACCTCTTAACTCGCTCCATATCACTCTCATTCCTTCTCTGTGCCGATGTAGCCATTGCAACAGCACTAAGGCCTCTTCCAGAACCAATCCTTGAAAATCGTTGTCGATCACGAGCAGCTGCAAATGCTGCTGCTTTTGTTGCAGCTTTGTTCTTTGGTAGGGGTGGTGTTTTACTGGGGACTTCTAAAGGTTTTTGAAAGCTTGAAAATGTATGAAGCCTAGCCTGTTTGCGTTCCATTAATGAGGTATCACGCCTAAGCTGGACACTTGTTGAAGGTGCGTTACTTTCACCACTCGAAGTACCAGCTGCAATCATAGCCAATGCCATTGCAGCAGGTGGAGATGCAAAAGCAGCAGCCCATGCAGGAGATATCATAGCAAGAGCAGCCTGGAAGAAATGTCAGAATGCACAATTAAGTTAATAGATGAAAATCTTATGAATGAATAGAATATTAGCTTATAAAGAAGCTCTTTAGTAGCAGACAATTTGAACTATCTTGTACATGTATTATTGCAGTGACAAGCAAACAATACCAAAATTATTCCACTTTAAAAAGTTAGCACTCAGTGAAAATCCCCGTACTCACAATTGGTAGCAGAATGTTTCGAGAAAAGTGTTAACATAGAGAGAAAGCCAAACTAGTAGTAGACGAATTTCATCACATTCTAAAATGGCAAGAGTGAGAACAATTCATGCATAGGCATATAGGCTACATGCAATTATGCATGCATTTATATTTATTTCAACATGTAAGCATGGAAAAGCACATGTACATTGAAATACCTCAATTGGCTGGGTCTCAGCTGCCAGTACATTATCATCCACATTAAGAGGGTTGAAACCATCAGCTGTTGCAAGTTCATGAATTCCCGCCAAAAGGGGTCGCCACTTTCTTAAGACAGCAGCAAATGGTGGTAAAATAGCCTCAAGGTACTTTTTACGAAGAGGCTTTTGGTCTATGCTAACAGCATGGTATACCTGACCATATATTGTCCTATAGTAATTACAATGGTTGTGCACAAAAGAAAGACAGATCGCAAATACTACGGATAACACGGAAAGAAAAATTGGAAGTTTTAGAAAAAGAAAATACTAACCTCGGAATACAGCACACATGATGCTGCCAAGACCCGTTGTCTCTTAGAATCAGAAACCGGCATGTTCAGAACAGGTGATAGAACACTGTTGAAAAGAACAAATAAAGAGGACATCAATCATCTATCAGGTTTAGGTAAGCAAAGGTGAAGAGGCAGAATGGAGACTCAGAATAGTAGGATATTAAATTAATATATGGTGTATTGTGATGTGAGGATACAGTGGACAAAACATTAACACCTAAGTATAATAGGATTAAGGATTGAAACTGGACTTCTAACCATAGTGAAATGAGGAAACAAATAACTTAATCAAGATAAGATAAAATCCCTGAGAATAAAATAAGGTCCCAAACAAGATATGATCCAAAAAAAAAAAGGCAATACATTATTTAAATATCTTGGATCCATTGTACAAAACAACAGAGACAGATAGAAATATAAATCATATAGCATATAATAGAACATCATGGCACTTTTTTATCCATGTAGTTGATCCCACCTAGCAGGATAAAGTGGGTTGTTGTTGTATAGAGGAAAAGGAATACTCAAGAATGAAACTATATTGATATGATCTGAAATTGAATTATATGTAAGATGTTATTACAGAAAAATAAACACTAGGCTATTTTTATACCAAGTACTAACACTAGCCCATATTTATATGATATGTTTCCTGTATGTAAACAATCCCCCTCCCGTTAAACATTACTTAACTTAATGCTTGTTACAAATACATCATTTTAATATTTATATGATATGATGAAGAACGCATTGAATATCTAAAACAATATTTATCCACCCACTTCATAAAGGTTTATGTTGATTGCGTTATTTTCTTGGGATTGATGTAGCCTGGTCATAGGCAAGCATTGTTATGTCAAAGAGAATATGCTCTCAATCTGTGAAGCATGGACATCTCTAGGAGTTGGCATGTCACCCTGTCCGACACGCGTCGATGTTCCATATTTGTATGACACCTGTACGACACGTGTCGGAAAAGTCAAACAAGTGTCACCAAAAAATGATTTTTTTTCCTTTGCACTCTTTGAATCGGTGTTCGACGCCCGTATGACACTCATACAACACGTGTTAGACAATTCAGAAAAGCCTTTCAAAAGTAATTTGTTTTTATTCTTTAGTTCAACATATCTTTTACATTTTTTAAGTCAAATCTCACAAGCGTCTAAAATTGTTAAACATGTAATGAACCTATTTGTGATAACCAGACAGTGTATCTTTCTTCAAACCCTTTCTTTCATATAAGTGGATTAAGCACATAGACGTTGATTGCCACTTTATAAAAAAGAAGATCCTTTGTGGCATTATTAGAACCTCTTCAGTGAAATCCAACAATTGGTTTGCTGATATGCATCGTTCCAACTTGAGAGGGGTGGGGATGTTGATTATAGTCATAATTAAGATTATTCTCTCCATTTATTATTGTAGATATAGTTTTCTTAGTTTACTACTTTTCCTTATTTTGGCATTTAAGAACAATGCAATTGCTCAATGGAATCTCACTTCTAGATGACTTAACTGTTTAGAGTTTCTCAAACATCTGTGGTTTCTCATATTTATAGGGAAGGTAACTAATGTGAGGACAAGATTGCCTCCCATCTAGTTTCATTTGATGGGAGCAAGTTCCTAATGATGTTTTTGAAGTTTAGAATTCTAATAGGCTTGGCCTTCTTGAGTTTAGATTTAAGCAATGGCTTTTTTTTTTATTCAAATTGCCATCTTTTTCCCTTCATCAAATTGTTATTCCACTAGATTTCCCTTGATAAGGTTTTTAATAAGGCAGTTGACCAATCATTCTGGTATGCATTGTTGTTACCTTGGGTTTTGGCCTAGTCAACCAAACTTTTTTCTTTTAAAAATACTGGTTAGAGTCAAGCAGTTTGGGTGTGGATTCAGAAGTGTCAACTAAGTTGGGATGTTTGCTCCCTTTATTATATATATATATATATATATATATATATATATATATATATATATATATATATATATATATATATATATATATATATATATATATATATGCACACACACACACACATACTCATTGGGTAACGCATGTCGTTCATTCTAAATTATTCAAATTACACAATGAATCTAAGCAAGTGGAGCATCACTGCATCAATTATATGAACTTTACTTCTTTTGAATCTATTACCAAACTATAGATTAAACAGTGAAGTGTTGTGATTTTTGAACTAATTATTTTCAAACTCTTTTTCTTTAGTTACATTAGGGAGTAAAAAGATACATTTAACATCTAAGTATTTGCTGACTTACAGAAATATGAGCAAATGTTAATGTAGCTGTTCTTGTATGGAATTTTCCAAGGGTAATTTATCAATAAAGGGGAAAAATGAGTTTGATGCAAGTCAGATCATGGAAATTGGTTTACCTCCACAAAAGTGCCGAGCATGGTTTCTCTCCTTCGGATATCACATCCTCTATATTCGTAGTCCTGATCAGCATATTTTTTTCCTCACCATCCCCTTCCCTCATTGATAGAAGAACCATCCGAAGCATGCACAAGAATGGTTGGTCACTGTCTAATAACTGGTATAAAGCACCCATTGCACCCATTCCGGTTCCTGATCCTCTACCTATACCAAGACCCCCACCAAGCCCAGAATCATCTAGCAACAATGATTGGAGCATTGCCACGGACTTCTTCACCAAAGAAAGCTCAATCCAGTTGCCACTGGCATCTTTCTCCAAAGAAGACTTCCAAACATTCCATCCACTCCCACCACCACCAAATGAAGCTATATTTGAAGGAAGGCCAACACCATACCATAAACGGCTCCTAAATTTCCATCCATTAGCTAAATCCTTAGCACAAGACCCATATGATACAAAAGCACAAGAAACAGACTCATAAGGCTCAGCTGCAGCAGCTGCAGCAAGCCTTTCCATAACTGAAGTAGAGATCTGACCATATGCATCAGCCATTGAAGAAAGGACCTAAAATATTTTACAGCATAAGTGTGGTCCATGTAAAAATGAACATACAAAAAACTATGGAGAGAGAAAGAGAGAAGAGGGTGATAGGGGCTAACGAAGTTATACAAACAAGAATGCAAATAAACTAAAAGAAGGCAAGAACAAAAAAGGATACTTAAATACAAAGGGCATGCCTAAGAGTTGGATATTTAAGGAGACATAAGATAAAGCATTGTAAAAATACAATTTTAAATTTATATATGCAACATATTAGTATTCTTTTTTAGAAAATGCTTATAAAGAATAGGATGGCATGCAATTCCATGAGTTTTGCAGGTAAGAAGGAAAAGCATAAGAGAGCATTTATACTCTTAAAATTACTGTATGCTCACATCGAGAGAGATTCCCCCAGAATTTCTAGTTGAGGTGCCCCCAGAATTTCTAGATGATGATGTACGATCACCCATAACTTCTGTAGATTCTCTGGTTATTGTTGTTGAGTTATTATTGACTGGATAAAAGAGAGAAAGAGGAGATGGAGAGCCATCTGCAGCACGCAAAGAAGAGGATTGTTTGCTCTGGAACCGTAAATGATCCTCAACAAGCATAAGTATCACAATAGCATTTTCTACTAAGACCACAGACAGTTGAGCAGCATTCTCTGCCTCTGCCTTAGCATCATCTGCAGACAAACCCTCGGCTGCAACACCAGCAGCTGCCACAGCAATAACTTGTGTCTGCAGTAAGGAAAACATGAATGTAGACATAAATCCCATTTTAATTTCCTTCTTTAAAACAAACAATGAGAAATATAAATAATTTCATTTGTATTTATTCTTATACACAGTGTTTCGATATGGCTTAATCATGGTAGTCAAAATCCAGATTTAACTGAAAAATCCCACGATTTGAGATTATACTTGCCCTCCTCGGCGATTAAGAGTATACACATAATCCTATTTTGGTGGAATCTGGTAGAATCCCTAAAGTTAATCGTTGAATTGCATAATCTTACAATCTTTGAAACATTTATGCGATTATGCTTATGACTGAATTTAAAATTATATTAGTATTTGAAGTGTGATTTAGGTTTCAATGATCTTACTAGTGAGTTATGCTTATGAATTTAAGTTTAGACAATCACTTTATCAAAGAGAAGGTTCAAGAAAATCTCATATTTACTTCATATGTTAGGATAGGAGATCAACTAGCAAATTTATTTACAAAGGCAAAGAATGGGTCTAGTGATTTCATTTGTAACAAGCTGGGCATCATTAATATTCACTATGCTCCAGCTTGAGGAGAGTTATTATATTATAATAATATATTACTAGAGTTTACTATTATTAGTATTATGTATATGGGTTTGATCCATTTATCTTTCTTATGTATTACTCTTTTAACATATTAATAAAAATATTAGGGTAACTACATATTGTAGGGTATCTTTTGATTATTCATATTACTTCTCTCTTTCTACAATTAGAATATTTGATTTATAATTACTAAAGTGTTTTTCTTTCTTATTTTTCTTCTGCATAAATATTCCCTATTTCCATGCATATATGATATATCTCTAATGTAATCATCAGATTGACATAGGATAGATTTTAAGCCTTATAATCACGGAATACCTTTTGAACAGTCGTCATTATAAATACAAACATTGAGAACTAATCTCTTAAGCTATTCAGCACCAAACAGTCTCAAGTCATACATATTTTAATTTCTAAGGTGGAAAGATTTTATTTTTCTAAATGAAAGGCGATGTTGATAACCAAAATTAACTTTTGGGAAAAAGTAAATCAGTAGACAAATAGGACAGAATTACCAATAATATAGAAAACAATATGTACCTGGGCCTGCAACTCTCTGGCAGCGAAGTCCATCAGGCCACCTAAGAGTCTTCTCTTAAATATAGGTAATGATTCTTCACGTCTTCAAGACATTAACAAAGGAAGAATGATTATGTAAATCATGAAGACAAAAAGTTAAATATGGAACAAGAAAATATCAAGACAACAAGATAATATGGTGGTATAGCAAAATTAGAAGTCTTCCCCAAAATTCTTCATAATCCTTTTTCTAAAGTCTAGACATGATCATAGAAATTTATTTTGAGAGAAATAATTGGTTGAGAGAATAAAGGACGGAGGGAGTATTCTATTTTAATTCCTTAAATCACTCCTTAATTTGTGGAATTTTGTTATGTACTCTCCTATAAAAGGAGCACATCTTCATTGTAATAAACATACTCTGAAATAATGGAATACTTTCTACACTTGTTCAAAGTACCACATGTTCATATTCATTAATATCACTTGATGCAATTTATTCAACCCAGCCACGGACAAAAATAAATGTTCCACTATGGGTTCCCTGTAAATAAACGAAGAACATGGATCCCTACTGCTTTTCATATTTCCTCATCGAATGTATGAGACTTCTAACCAATATTAGAACTTACGCCTTATCTAAACTTAGTGAAATAGCTCTAACTTAAGAACACCTAGATCTGTAATATCACACCAAGATGAATTCGTGATATATTGTGTGTGCAATGTATCAATTCCAAATAATGTACTTTGAGAAAATATAATCTACAGTATGTTTCACTGAAAACCATGAAATTGGACAAATGCATAGCTTCAAAAATTATTCCTCCCATCTAAATTTATAGAAATCTAGTTGTTATCAAAGCTTCTGGTGGCCTCAGGAGGATGCTCTCATAGTAGGAAATAGTTTAATGTTTAGTTCAGAAACAAAGTCGAGAAGAAACATGATACCATGATAGACAACTAGAAGCATGGTAGTGGTAAGGGAGAGGGAAAAATTATGATTGCCCAAAGCAGATCTACAAACTTACCTAATTCGCTGTTCTCCTGTGCTAGATCCACCAATAATCGAGAGCCAGTCTGCACAATGAATGGTTGCTTCAATATCCTACAATATTGAGAAATACAACAAAGTATGAACGAACCTCGTGAAACAAATTATTGTGCGAGTAGGTTGCAGATAAAACATCATGATCGTGCATAGGCTAAGTAAGCGAAAGTTAATAATTCAAAAAAAATAGCAACCTTCCATCCATCCTTTTGACGCATTGAATGCTCTAGAACGTTGATAAGGAAGTCATGTAAAAGGTCCTCTATGTCTCCTAGGCTTGTCGTGTCAGATGGTTTGCTTGGACCCAACTGTCAGAGCAAAAAAGGGAAGTAGCATAGTTAAATTATGCATTAGTAAAATAACTTAAATATTATACCATAAAATAATAACTTAACATAAAAAGTTAACATGTATTCACTAAAAGACAACTATATTTATGTATTTTTTAAACATGCATTTTGTATACATTGTTTACATATATGGACAATATTTATTTTAACGAGAAATAAAAGAAAGTAAAGAATGGGGATATTAAGAAGAATTAAGCTGCACAAATTATTACCTCATAGTTTGAAATCATAATCTCGAGAATCCATTCAGGCCATTCTTCCATATTTGTTAGTCTGCCTCTGTTTTCTGGATGACTGCAAGTCAAAAATAGAAGATCCTGAAATTGTACACAAAGGGGGGGCTTAAAACTAGGGCCACAAAACAAGTTTTCCATCAGAAAACATATCCATAACTAGAACTCTTACTTAATCCCAATAAATTCCATAGAGAGGCATTCTATATAGTAGTAGTGGGACAAGCATGCTCTGCATTCCTTGACTAACACAACAAGTGCTTAGGGTCAAGACATGGAATAGTCAGAACTTCTTTTATGAGACTAGAAAGAAATGAATGAAGAGAGTTTATATTGTCAAATGTGTCAGGAAAATTGGCTTGATGTCTTTCTCATTGTATTTGATACTATATATAATAGTGTCGGTAATTACAATTCATAATGACTAATTACAACTCGTAATGACTAATTTCCTATTCTATGAAAGTAAATTATTCACAATAAATACAAGGATTATTTCCTGATTAACAAAATGATATTATTTTGACCTTGCCTCACGGCCATTTTAGCATTTTACATACCTACCATATACATTCTAGTTTTTCTCATTTTCACAATATTGTAGAGTGTGAAGTCGTTTATTGGAAAAAAACTCTAGTCTGACATTGAAAAGAGATACGGTTGAAAAGAGTTTATAAAGAACATCACCCCCACACCTTAAAAACAAGTTGGTTTTGTAATAATGGTTTAGGCCCAATCCATAATCTATTAGGGTTAACTATTTTTTGGTCCCTTATTGAGTTTGAATAGTGTTAAAAGTTTTAGTGCCCATAACTTTTATGATTTTACTCCCTGCGTTTAATAAAAAAAATCTTTTTATTCTAAACATGCCCCTCATCAGGGTCTAAAAACACTCAACTTTTGCATATTTAGGGACTAAACATACAAGTTCTTTCTAGGGGCTAAAATCAATATATTTTTCGATTTTATAGGAATAAACATATTTTACCCCTCTACTTTATCATGTACAAGCTGATAACCTAAGAAACTCCAATTGAATCTAAGATAAAATCAAGCGCAATTATGAAACTATTATCATTTGTTGAAAAATTTGGAACGGAAAAACTAATGCATAAATCAAGAAAGTGCAAAAACAAGACACTGAAAATAATAATATATTGTTGGAAATGAGGTTTGTTAAGCTAATACCTGTAATGCTCTACTCTGAAGAGGCCTGGGTGCAAATGGAAGGGAATGCAACAGCACCAATAAAAGTTGTGAATGCTCAAAGCGATGACCTGAATCATGGAAGTTCATCCCATTCTCTCTTGACGAAGCATTTATCTAAAACGGTAGAAATAAAACCATGAAATGTATTGATCAAAAAGAATAAAAACCTATAAGCTTTTGATGGCCCTAAAAATAATTTATACCAAATAAATCATGGCATGCAATGACATTGGCAAACAGCAGTTTCATAACATAACAAGTGTTTCGATTGGTATATAGACCATAGAGTAGGGTTTAAATAGGGAACTAATCATACCGAAGCAGACAATAAAGCCGTATAAACATTGTCAGTCATTAGCCTGTTGGGTGCAGCTTGGAAAGCCTTCTGTAAGGAAAAAAGAAGAAGAGAAACCTTATCATCAAACATTGTACCACCTCCATCATTCAAGCCAACACCCAGAAGGTTGCTTGTTGTTTCGGGAACAGCACGAGAGCCAAACTTCAAATGCCCAGAAACTACTAAAGCGCCTAAGAGACCAATGATCCCAACAACTACGCCATCACTTTTATCAACATTATAAACATTTTTTCTTGCGCTGTCAGCACTGATGGAAAGACTAATGCCTCCCAAATTCCTAATATGGGGAATTTCAGAGTTGGATGTCGTTCTTTCAATATTCAGATCAGGAGAACCAGGATCAACGTTGCTGCCACTATCAACAGATTCAGAACCTTGATCATCCTCTTGTTCAATGGCTTCACTTTTTAAATCTGACCCTCCATCATCCTGGTATGTTTTCCTGATCCCAAAGCTAGCATCAGTTTCATTTTTTTGAAGTCCAGAAAACTTTGAAACTGATTCCTGGACAACAATTTCTCCTGCTTTAGCCTCCCTTTGGAGAAGAACAAGAAGAGTTTCTATCCCACCACATGCTAGGAATGCTTCTACAAATGTTTGAGCTTTAGATGTGTTTGGATGAACAACCAACCTGTAGAAGAGATGCAGTACCCTGGAAATCTAGAAAATGTAGTAAATAATGAGTAAAATTTTCTTTAGAATTGGAGGTAACCATCTACATACAACAACAACCAAATCTTATCCATTAGGGGGTGACGCTACATCGATCAAATAGTACATATAACTCTCAGAAAACCAATTTTCTAATAAATTCATTTACATCGAGGTTTTTAGTGAATGTTTTTCTTGATATTTAATCCTCTGTTCCTTCGATTGTTTGATTTGTGAATCTTTTATGGGTATTGAGTTATTTGTTTAATTTTACTTTAAATATATATTTATAGTTACTATTCATGTAATTTGTCTAAAAAAAAATCAAATACCGGCCATCCCGCTATCCGTTATCCCATTTTTTTGGGTCAGTTGCTTCGATATCTGGAATTGATAACTCCGGATATGAATATTATTGTATAATAGTATGCATTATTTGATACACACAAATTCCTCCGTACCTTCTCTTAATTTCCTCTTTCTCATCACATAACAAATATCTTATAATAAAACTCAAAAAGAAATCACAATCATGAAAAATAAGATAAATAGCACTCTCACCTTTTTTTAAAAATTGTCGTTTAAAGACTATTTACACATATCCAGACAACCAATAATTTTGTTAGTTATGATGAAATTAATTATCTTTTTCTAAAGTACCCTTAACTATTTATTATTTGATACCACTTATTTATCTCTCTGCAATAAACAGTTAAGGGAATTATAGGCAAAGGAATAGATATGGTTGCATTAAAAACGATAAATAAATAGAAACAAAAAAATTACTGCAATGACAATTAAAAAGGGAACGGAGGAAGTATGTAGAACAAAAGTATAATCTATCCTTAAATACAAGAAAACGAAATAAAAGATGACTCCCAATGTAAACAAGAAATGCACATGCAGAGCCTGTAGCATCTGGATTACCTCACGTTACAAGGACTTTTATACTAAAACAACAACTAACTGGACACCAAAGAGAAGCAGGATGTGTCTTATTTGTAAATAGAAAAATTATGGTTTAATAAATAACAACCTTTCCTAGAGTGAAAACTCAAATTGGTAGCATAAAACAAAAAAACAAAAAAACTCAATTGGAGACCTCATAAGAATCATAGAAATATTATACATGAATATTCTATTATTAAAAATATGTTCTTAAGAATGTTGTGTATCTCTGTGCTTTGTGATAGCATCTTTCCTGAGAATTACTTTTGGATACTACACAAAGAAAGAGAAAGAATATATAAGCATCCTATCTTACTACGTACCTGACCAGGTTGTGGACAGTCAACCAAGAACCCAAGTAAACATCGGACATCATCAGAGACCAATGAAGGAGATGCTGCTACTATTAGAAGCTCAATCACCACCAAGAGCTCATCAACCAAAGCATTGACTTCACCCACTGGTCTTGTTGCTCCAGCTACTGAATCCTTTTCAGGAACAGTCCAGTAGCATCTTCTGCAGCTATCAAGAAGCATCTGAATGGCATTGGCATCTCGCATCACTGCAGATTCGGTGAAAACCATGTCTGCAAGAGATGATAGAAGCTTCTTCTGTATTCCATAATTACATAAACTCCAAATTTTTATATCAAGCAGCAGTGTGGTGAAGAGCTGCACTTTCAGTGTGTGGTTGATCTTCTGAGATAGACAAAGTGAGACAACTGCTGCAACAAGTTCTTCATCACCTACACCATCATCTCTTCCAATACCAAGTGAAGCTAGGGTTTGGAGAAGATAATTTAGAATCTTTGAAAGAACTGCAGGCCCTCTGCAACGACTCAACTCATCACTGTTCCTCGAATACTGAATAGCCGTGGATATAATTCGGAATATCGGAGCAGCAAGAGATGTAGTGGCTACTGACACAGAAAAATTCCCTTGATGTGGTTCAAGAGTATCTTCTTGTATATTACTTATTGCTAAGGGAAGCAAAGACAATGGGCCACCATAAGCCACAGCCCACAAGGCATCCACAGGTCGTACTCGGGTAGCAACATGGACTTGCCCAAGAACCTCAGCAGGACGTCGAAGCATTCCTGAATCATAATAAAGGAACCATTACAAGAATGGACAATAATGAAACATGTTATATATATATATATATATTATTAGAGTTTGACCTAACTCATCCTTACAAAACCGGTTGGTAAGGTGAGGAGTGTCCCTCTATATATATTCTTTGAAAGCTCTATCTCTATCCAAAGCTCTATCTCTATCCAATGTGGGACTTTAGGATCTTCCTAATACACCCCCTCACGCCCAGCACTCTTTTTAGGCTTGGTGCGTGGATATTAATGGTGGGCGGCCCATGGTCCGATCGATAGGCTCTGATACCAAGTTGAAACAAATGAGAGAGAAATAATTCTCTATTGTGTATTTGAGCATACATCTCTTCCAAACTTTCCCACAGTTCTTTTGCTGTGGAATAACACATATAGTTACTACTGATTTCTTCTTCCATGGAGTTTACTAACCATGTCATCACCATGGAATTTTCAGCATCCCACGTATCATGTTGTGGATCACTCAAATCTGGCTCAGTTCGATCACCGGTGAGGTATCCTATTTTACCTCTGCCTCGGATATACATCTGGACAGATTGCGACCACCGAAAGTAGTTCGACCCATTGAGTCGGAAAGAGGTGATTTGGATTGAATGAGAATCACCATGAACACCTTTCTGCTCTTGCTTTGGAGGCAGAGTGTTTTTGGGAATATTATTCTCCACTTCATTGTTGACTGGGGAACTGCCAGCCATTGTGAATCAGAGGCGCAGGCACAGAGATCTGCTCCTACAGCAAATGAGGTGGAAAAAACCACGCTGAACAAGGATCAAGTTGAGGAGCTCATAAGGTTGTTAAAGTCTAGTTCTTTATCTGGTATTCCTACTGTTTCTTTGGCACAAACAGGTAATTTTAGTATCCCTACCTCTCTAAATTGTACCTCAAACATGTATGCACCATGGATCATAGATTCAGGTGCTTCTGACCATATGACCAGCTTGTCTTCCTTATTTAAAACTTATTCACCTTGTCCTGGAAATAAAAAGGTTAGAATTGCAGATGGAAGTTTTTCATCAATTGCAGGAGAGGGAAAAATTACCTTATCTAAACACATTGACTTAAAAAATGTGCTACATGTACCAAAACTTTCTTGTAACCTCCTCTCTGTTAGTAAAATATGCAAAGACTCCAATTGCAATGTGAATTTCTTTAACACCCATTGTATTTTTCAGGACCGGACTTCGGGGAAGATGATTGGCAGTGCTAAAATGATGGATGGACTCTATTACTTTGAGGATGTTTTCGAAAATAAAGTCGCTCATGGCCTTAGTGGTATTAGTTCTACCTTAGTGAGGGATCAAATAATGCTCTGGCATAATAGACTAGGTCACCCTAATTTTCAATATCTTAGGCATTTGTTTCCTGATTTGTTCAAAAAAATTGATTGTTCTTCTTTTAAATGTGAAAGTTGTGTTCTTGCTAAAAGTCATAAAATTTCTTATTCCTCTCGACCTTACCATGCATCTAAACCTTTTTATTTAATCCATAGTGATGTATGGGGTCCATCTAAAATTACAACTCAATTTGGAAAACGGTGGTTTGTCACTTTTATTGATGACCACACGCGGTTATGTTGGGTTTATCTTATGAGGGATAAATCTGAAGTACCAAATATATTCCAATGTTTTTCAAAAATGATAGAAACCCAATTTGACACAAAAATATCCATTTTGAGAAGTGACAATGGTACAGAATATTTCAATAAAAACCTCAAAGAATTTCTCCAACATAAAGGTATTCAGCAACAATCAACATGCCCAAATACGCCTCAACAAAATGGCACAGCTGAAAGAAAGAATAGACACCTCCTTGAGGTAGCTCGTGCCATTATGTTTGAGAGCAATGTTCCTAAATTTTTATGGGGGGATGCTGTTCTAACAGCATCATATCTCATAAACAGGATGCCTACTCGTGTGTTAAATTATTTAACACCATTGGATGTTTTCAAAAACTTTTTTCCGGCATGTAGATTACATACTGATTTACCTATAAAAGTATTTGGCTGTACTGTTTTTATGCATACCCCTAACTGTCGGTCTAAATTAGATCCAAGAGCAGAAAAATGCATTTTTATTGGATACTCTCCAAACCAAAAGGGGTATCGATGTTACAATCCTACTACAAAGAAACTTCATGTTAGTATGGATGTTACATTCTTAGAACTACAACCTTTCTATAAGAAAAATTCCCTTCAGGGGGAGAGTGTAAGGGAAGACAATTTTTTAAATGAACCTTTGCCAACTCCTATTCTATCAATTGAGAACATAGACTTGAGTAAACACACAACTGAACTTATAGAACAACATGTGGAAACAAGTCCTATAATTGATAAGGGGAACCCTGTCCCAGACTTAGGTGGTGCCCAAACGGAGGAAGAAATACCACAATCAAAAAAGGAGCTTCATGTTTATGCTCGAAAATTTCCTCAAAGAAACAAAAATCAGTCCATCATTTCTGCAGCAAGTCAACCAGAAACCCCGGAAGATGGTTCAACAGAGATACCACAAGAACAAACAGGTAATTCAAAAAACTCAACCCTAAATATTGATCTACCCATAGCCCTTAGGAAAAACATCAGAACCTGCACAAAAAAGTCACTCAAAACTAGTACAAGCCATCCTATTTCCAATTATGTCACCTACAAAAACCTCTCAAAAACTCACCGAGCCTTCACCTCTAAAATTACTGATTTGTTTGTGCCTAGAAACATTGAAGAAGCACTGGATAATCCAAACTGGAAGTTAGCAGTCCTAGATGAGCTCAATGCACTAAAGAAAAATGAAACATGGGAAATTGTGAACCTACCACATGATAAAAGGAAGGTAGGATGTAAGTGGGTCTTTACCATCAAATGCAAGGCAGATGGAAGTGTGGAGAGATACAAAGCTAGATTGGTAGCTAAGGGATTTACTCAAACTTATGGTGTAGACTATCAAGAAACTTTTGCTCCAGTTGCTAAACTTAATTCCATTCGTGTCCTTCTATCCCTTGCTGCCAATTTCAACTGGCCATTACATCAATTAGATGTAAAGAATGCTTTTCTAAATGGGAAACTAGAGGAAGAAGTGTTTATGAGTCTTCCACCTGGATTTGAGGAAGAATTAGGAAGAAATAAGGTGTGTAGACTAAAGAAGTCTTTGTATGGGTTGAAACAGTCTCCAAGAGCATGGTTTGAGAGGTTTGGAACTGTGGTAAAAGGAATTGGTTATATCCAAAGCCAAGCGGATCATACTTTGTTTTATAAACATTCAGCAACTAATAAAATTGCTATTTTGATTGTATATGTAGATGATATTATATTAACAGGTGATGATAGCATGGAACTAAAAAACTTGAGGGAGAGACTTGCTAAAGTCTTTGAAATCAAGGAACTTGGCCCTTTAAAATACTTCCTTGGAATTGAGTTTGCAAGATCAAAGGAAGGCATCTTTATGAATCAACGAAAGTACATTCTGGATCTTTTAAAGGAAACAGGATTACTTGGATGTAAAGTTGCTGATACACCTATGGAACCCAACGTAAAGTTACAGCCTGCTGAAGCTGGAAATACAATAGATAAAGGACGATATCAACGTCTGGTAGGACGGCTAATATACCTATCTCATACACGTCCAGACATAGCCTTTGCTGTCAGTTTGGTGAGCCAGTTTATGCATGCACCAGGACCTGAACATCAAGAGGCTGTTTTCAGAATTATAAGATATTTGAAGGGGTCACCTGGGAAAGGACTACTCTATAGAAACCGTGGAGATCTTCAAATAGAAGCCTACACTGATGCAGATTGGGCGGGAAGTATAGCTGATCGAAGATCAACATCGGGTTATTGTACCTTTGTTGGGGGAAATTTGGTTAGTTGGAGAAGCAAGAAACAAACAGTTGTAGCAAGAAGTAGTGCAGAAGCTGAATTTAGAGCAGTGGCCCATGGAATTTGTGAGGTACTGTGGGTGGAAAAACTACTACAAGAATTGAAGTTTTACAATTCTCCACCTACAAAACTGTATTGTGACAACAAGTCTGCAATATCTATTGCTCACAATCCAGTCCTACATGACCGGACCAAACATGTGGAAGTTGACAAACACTTCATCAAAGAAAAAATTGACAGGGGACAGATATGTATCACCTATATTCCCACTACAGAGCAATTAGCAGATATCTTGACCAAAGGATTACCCAAGAAACCGTTTGACAACATAACCAGCAAGCTGTCCATGGAAGACATCTTCAAGCCAGCTTGAGGGGGAGTGTTGCAGAATATTCTTACAAATATTCTTGTGAATATTCTTGTATCATATATATATTATTTCTTTATTTAGTTTTCTATTTTTAGGCAATCCTTTTATTGTTAGTATCCTATAATTAATTTAGGATCCCTGTAATTATTTTGGACTTTATCTCTACCTCTATTTAAGAGAGAGATATTACTGCTCAAATACACAATAGAGAATTATTTCTCTCTCATTTGTTTCAACTTATATATATATATATATATATATATATATATATATATATATATATATATATATATATATATATATATATATATATATATATATATATATATATATATATATATATATATATATAATCTAAATAGGAGTGTAATCCTATCATAACCCAAAGGATACTAACAAATCATATTATAATAAGTCTAAACAATAAATATCAATATCTCTCAACCCTTCCCTTCAAAGTGGAGCATATGAAGGCTATTCATAGATATCTTCTAGAAGTCACTAGACCAAAATTAAGCAACACACCTCAAAAACAAAATGTCCTCTCGTATCCTTGGTTTTAAATCCCCTATTTCTACACTTCAGACCTCATTCCCAACCAGAAAAAAATTTTCCTCCATTCCTTTAAAAGCATTTGGATGCTCAGCTTTAGTGCATAACCTCAACCCTCACCGTAGTAAACTAAACCCAAAATCCATCATCTTTCTTGGATACTCACCTCACCAAAAAGGATATAGGTGTTACTCTCCCCCAAAATAAAAAATCTACCACACTATGGAAAGTTGGCTTCCAATGGGAACAACCATACATATATCCAATTGAAATTTTTAGAATACCAACCTACGACACCAGAGACGACCGAACCTGCACAAACTGTACCGGACCAGACCTCAAATATTGAACCTGAACCTGTACCCAACCCCATTGAAGCAGGAACTACACAAACCGAACCAGGCCTCAAACTAGAGGATTCATGAAAGGAGAAGGAGGAAGGAGTAGAGTCCAACACAACTCAAATACAAACTAGGAGGTGACAAATTAGAAATAAGAGAGAAATAAGAGAGGGATTACCAACTACATGATCAAAAGCACCAGAATCTAAATTTTATGATCCACATAGTGAGATAGGAACACTATAGAATTACTTAAATGAGACAAGGTGGACGGGGATGAAATTTGTTGAACAGTCAGCGAACAATGAACCAAGAAAATCAAGTGTAAACAACTGTAGCAAACAGAAGTTGAAAAGTCTGGCGGCGTGGTAGCTACAGGCTCTGGACTGCTTTGGTCCAAATAGAAGTGGAAAAAGTCTCTAGCAGCAGCGGCAGGCTCTGGACTGTTTGGGTCCAGACGATAGTGTCCCTGGAACAGCCTGCAACTAAACTAGGGCTAGCCTTGACTGAGGCTGAATCCAAAGAGAAAACTAGGTTTTTGAATCATGTTATGTACACCAACTTGAATTTGAATATTCCTTATTGATATGAAAAGGCTTTAATTGAAGTTGTTTTGTAGTTTGTTTAGAGTCTCACATTGTTTAGTGGACTGTTGAATGTAAAAATGTGTGAGGGCAACCTCACCCTTTGAGCGAACTTTTAGGGATGAAATCGAAGCACATCTAACATGGTATCATAGTCGGGCTAAGGACTGCTATGTGGGAATTGGACTCAGGCTCATGCTAGGCATGAGGGTGGGTATTGAAGTTGTTTGTAGTTTGTTTGGAGTCTCACATTGATTAGGTTCTCGGGCTATTGAATGTATAAATGTGTGAGGGTAACCTCACCTTTTGAGCTAACTTTTGGGGATGAGATCCCAAGCACATTTAACAGTTTCAACAACCATTTATATACATGAGAGATACAAATTAAATAGGACTCTAATCATATCATAATCTCAAAGGATACTAACCAATCATACTATAATAAATATCAATATCTCAACAATTTTAAAAGAATTTATAGAGTGACACACCTACCCTTACAAGTAGATTTTGTAAAGATGAGTTACGCCCAATATAAAAACCTAATATTGTATCAGAAACTATTCATTTGAGCCATCCACCCAACTATCCACCCACCAAGCTAAAATTTTGAGTTTAATCTTTAGTTACATAACGAGCTTTCAAGTGATCAATCTAACCATTTGGGCCTACCTTGACTGTAAATACCCATAACAGCCAATTATAAATTTCCCTAGAGGGGAGAGCACGAGAGCCTTAGTCTAGTTAGGAGTCTAAAGCGGTCATCTCATCAATCATAGTCTGTCTCCATCTGGATGAGAAAGTGCTTCCGGTATAATTTGGGGATGGTCACAAAGAAAAGAGCACACACAAATGCACGATGGGATGGAGAAAGGCAATGGTAACTCAAAAAATTGTAAATGGGATGGGGTTTCTAGTAGGACAATTACCTTTGCAAGAGCTATCAGCTTGCCCACAAGTTAGTCATGTTGAGCCGAAGTAGGTTTAGGGATCAAAACAAAAGATGAATCATCGGTCTCTTCAACGATAGTTTCCTCCATTGGAACAAGATGGGCACAAAGTTGATAGATAATAAAAGGAGGAACCAAAAGGAATGGAAGACTCTAGTGCTTATGATACAAGGTAACTCGTGAATAAAAGGAAGATAAGAGTGAATTGGATATGCTTGAGAGAGAGACCCTTGTGTTACCACTTCTTGAGAAAGTGGGGAACAAAAAGTATGTTAAAAGAATGTGACATCGCCTAATACATAGAAACAATGAGTACACGGAGAACAACGACGGCAATCTTATCGAACCGCAAATAACCAAGGAAGGTGCAATTGATGGTGGGGGGAGTCTTTAGAGCTGGTATGTCATCTATGAAAAAATTTATATTGCCTTAGTCTTCTAGACTTTGGTTTAGTAGATTTAGCAATGTTGTTGAGCAGTTTGGTATGATTCAAAGTGAGTCAGATCATTCGACTTTCTGTCACCATTCAGCCACAGGTTTGTATTACTATTTACTTGTTGAGTATGTTAGACGATGTTGTCATTACAGGGAGTGACCATCGAGGTATTGCTAAATAAAACATCTTTGACACATTTATAGACAAAAGATCTTGGCAGGCTCTGATACTATAGATCTTGTCATTCAGTCTTGCTCTTGGTAAGCCTCCCCATTTTCAAAACATGCCATTTCAGACCAAATTTCCTACTACCTCCTACTTGTATTCACATTTCACTGACTATAAATAGAGCATCATATTTTTTAGTTTTCATAACTCTAATTCAATCTCTAGCAGATATTTTGTATTTGTTTCAGTTAAATTAAAGCAATGGCGGTGATTTGATATTTTTCTTTATTATGGAGTTCAAAGGTTGAATTATAATTGTCTTCAAGGTATTGATATAAGTATATATGTGAAATGTATTCAAATTGTTACCTAGGCTCTACGAGTTTGCCTAGAAACTCGAGATTGACAACCTAAATTTTACTAAATCGATAATTCCATTAATATTAACTACTAAACCTTTTGCATTTTTGTTGCCATTGTTCTCTGCATAAAGATGAAGTTAAATGGCATTCCCAACAGAAACTGTTTTATTAGAAACAGTAACTACCCATTTTTATACTTAAAACCATAAATTCAACTCACTCTTCAAATTCAATGCATGGACGAATAACTCAATTCCAAATCTAAACTCCACATGTGATTCACAAAACCCAAATAGTTGTTGAAACATATATTGTAAAAGTTAACCAGAAGAAGGTTGCCGTTTACACATAGAGAACAAAAAAGAAGAATTGCATCCGAAAGTATCCAGACGACAACCCTTAAGGTACTTAAAAAACATTTCAACCCAACAACAACAAAAAACAATCAAGCCTTTTCTCATCAATCAAGCTTTTTCTCGTTAGGTGACGTAGGGTGCATGGAACATTCAATACCATAAGCACTAGACAGCTATATTAAAACTTAAAAAGTTGTAAAAAAAAATTCAGTAGCAGCGTGTAAATATACAAACAAAACTTTGGAAGATTATTTAACTGCATCAGGAATCTTTAAATATAAAAAATTACATAGATTAATCAGTAGCATAAAATTTTGTCTATTTATAAATTCAATACCCATAAATTATCTGACCTGTGGCACCAGAAGGTGAAGCGTCTGGACAGAAACGCCCACTAAGCAAACTAGGATGATAGAGTAGGTGTATGAAACCTCCAATTTCTGCATCTAATAGAGCACTTTCCTCTGCCTTGTGCTGCATTTGGGTATTTGTTGCAAGCCATGGTAGCCCAGCTGCATTGCCAAAAGAAGGCACTATATCCCCTCCTCTAGAAGCCAAGCGTCTCATCCTTTCTTCACCAATTGGTTCCTTGAAGATATAAACAGGGCCCATTTCAGCAAACAAAGGGCATTGACGACGACGGCGTTGCAAACCAGCCATAGTAGGAGGAGGGTTAGTTCCTATGCAGCAAAATGCAAGGGGTTTGGAAATTTTAGGGAATTCAAAAGGACGACTTTCATATAGAGATCCATCTACATATAGCCTAACTTCATTTTCTGCTTTCCCCGTTACTCCATGATTGCTTATGTGCTCAAGACCAATGAAGTACCAACATTGTGGTTTGAATGCATAAGTAAAATGCAACGCAGATCTTTTACCCTTTCCACTACCAATTTCAACAACCAAAAACTGAGCGTGAAAATAAGCCTCTATACCCAGATTATCGGAAGATAAAAAACTGAATAACCGTGGCATGTGTGCTGTACCTTCACCAGCAAGTGCACTAGCTGCTGCTGCAGCAGACACAGCGGATGATTTACCTGACTTGGCTGATGCCGCTGCAGCAATTGCAGCAGCAACTGTAGCAGTACTTAATGCGTCAGTAAATGATTCAATGTAGATCCAAGTTGCAAATGCATACCCGTCAATAAATGGCCAGCGACTCTCACCTGGACCAAGCAAACCCGAACTTTCCCCATCAAACTCAAAAGTGCAAGCTGGCCCTCTTGAATCCTTTTCATTTATTGCTTTCTCCATTGCAAGCATTAAGCGTGAAGCCCAGATTGTGGTAAGGGTTCTTGTAATGACTTGAAACCATCTACGTAGATCACTAACACTAAGAGAATGCCCAGCCAAGTATTGTATGCATCGGCATAAAGGAGATCCATCCCACCTTATTTGCCCATTTAAACCAACATCCACAGTAAAAATCTTGTCTGCTGTTTTTAACAGTACACCTAACAGACCAGCCATTGAGCACATTGCCCTGTTTCTTGTGCAAGCCCGTAATATGGCCAGTAGTCCCCTTACCATCCGTGTCCTAGGAGACATGACAGTGTCAGAATCACCTACATAAGGAAGCCAAGGAATAAGTTCACCTGCTACAATCGCTGCACGGGAGTTTAGCATTACACTAGGAGGATTATTATCTCCATCCTCTGCAAAACATTCAACACCACCCATGGTTGCAAGAAGTGAGTCTACAATTAAGAAAGACACGCTTTCCATTTCTTCACCACTCCCCAAAATTTCTACACCACTTGCAATATTCTTCAGTTTCTCCATACCTTCAGGTTTTCCCATGATTGCAGAATCAACTAAATGCAGCAATTCTGCCGACGTATTTGGCATAGCATTTTTTTGCTTAGGTTTTGGTGAAGAACAAAGAGGATAAAAACCAGGTGAACCAAAACCAATTGACAAAGCAGACTGCCTGTTTGTATGACCAAATTGTCCCCCTGACCTAGGGCTGTAAGAAATATGATCATTTTGCATTGCAACAACCGGCGAAGTATTACACTCTGATGAGTACATCCCAGGTGAATGTTGAAATTCCCCTGCATTTCCACCAATACGCTGCTGTACATTATCTGAACCAAAAGAATGGTTTGACTCCTCGTACCCGCTGCTCTTCTCTTGATCATTCAAGGATACTTGCTCATACTGGTCGTTCGTAACTGTAATCGAAGAATCAATCTCATGTCCTTGTAAGCTTACCCTCTCATCTTCCCGTTTATCCCCAATGACACTACTATCATTTACAGTTTCCTTCTGATTACTCTCATCTAATTGTTTTCCAACACTATCTATCACTTCATGACTATCCCTAACCAATCCATCACCGGATATTTTTATCTCTTTCGATTTTTCCTCTTCTTCCATTATACAATTTCCAAGGAAACCAACATATATTCATTCATAACAATATCCTAATCCACCTACACGTAACAAAACGAAAATCAAATAAATCAAGGATATCAAGAGACTATAATATATTAACATTTTCAAAAGAATTACGAGCTCTACAACTATTGCACTTCACAAAGTGATTAGCTACATTAACAATGAAAACATCAAATCAACACTAGTTGACAATCACAGAGTTAAATCAGAAGAAAAAAAACTCCAAAACTCGAATCGCATCTCAGAAGCAGAGAAATTTTCAGCGTATAAAAAACGCGCGCGATTCAGCATTTTAACAAAGAGTTCTAAAAACGCAAGGATCGTGAAATGATCGGCATTGTGTAATTGAGATGAAGAACGGTGAAAAGGAAATGGTTGAACACGATACCTTCGTTCGGAACGATCCAGCGTCGAGTTACGTTTGGTTTCGATTGAGAGAGGGTTTGATGGAAGCTGGAATGGAAATGAGAGAGAAAGAGTGAGAGTGAGAGAGAAGGCGAATAAGGCGCGAGAAAGAGGGTAGAATTGGAATTTGGCGAAATTATAACTAACTGGTTATTTGCCGCTACCGCTTCTGTGGTGTTGCTTAGTCAAAATATGAAAAATCGAGTAACCAATGGTTTAGTGAATGGGTGAATTGGTGTTTTCTTAGCTTAGACAAATGGCGAATTTACCTAACATAATCAAAATCACTTCTCCAAAAAAGATAGATATAGGACCCGTTTGTTTTGGCTTTTTTAAAAATGATTTTTATAGTGTTATTAAATTTTGCGAAAAAAATTTTTACAAAGAAACTTTTTATAAAAGCAATTATTCATCAAGTTTTATTTATATAATTGACTTAAATGTAACTTTAGTTCCTCTATTATGTATTTTTTTTTAATTATGATTTTTTTTTCAAAAACCGGTTCCTATAGTTCTTTTATTTTGTTATCTTGAGTAATATAGTCCCTTTTAAATTTGGGAGTGTTTTTTAATGACGTGGCAAATATATTGTTTAATGACGTGGCAGATATATTGTTTATGTGTCAAGGTTTCAGGTTCGAATCCTGTTAGGTACAAATTGCTTATTAAAAAAAATGTGGAGTTGTAGTTCGACTATCATCAATGTTGTTGTTCGTCTTCTTATTCTTCTAGATTTGTGTTCACCTTCGTATTACTAAACCTCTGGCATCCACTTTGTTCTCTGTGAGATTTGGAAATGGAAAAATCATAGTATGTATCCAGGTAAATGCTTCCACTTGTTGTGGTCCCAAATGTACTATATTTTTTACTATTTATTTGTTGTTGACACGTGGTCCCTTAAGTGTAATTGTTATTTTATCACATAGTTGTGGTTCATCATCTATGTCCAACTGTTCTTATATATGTTTTTTGTAGGTCTGCACTTGTTCAAACTGTCAGACTTAGAATACACCATAAGAGATCATTGATAACTCATCATATGACATGGTATATTGGTGAAACGTTGTCTGAAATGAACTGGGACTGGGATGTATACTTAATTTCCTATGTGAAGCTAGAAAATATGATAAAAAAAGTGTAGGTTACGGGAATATAAAGTGTCTTTGGTATTGGAGCCCTAAGTTTTCCTTTTCTCGTGGGCTTCGATCGCTGAATAATGACCAAGATGTTTTAAGGCTTATTGAAGATGTTAAAGGGTTTTAAGGTAGTTGATATATATATATATATATATATATATATATATATATATATATGTTGAACACAATGTTGATGTACCTGACGTCATAGTGTTAGCTGAGAGTTTCGACACCAAGCTAATTTGATATGATGTGTAAAAAGGAAATATGTTTGGAAATGTTTTGGGTTTTGGACTGGAAAGTTTGTTGAGAAGTTCCAGTTTGAATTTGAATAGAATAAATGTATTTTGTCTTTATCCAGTTTCAAAAAGAGACGTGTGTGTGTGTGTGTGTGTGTGTGTGTTCATTCATTGTACAAAATCTCACAAAACTCAAAGTATCTGCTGAATTGAGAAAAGAGTCATTGAGAATTTACGTGTAGAAACATCATATTACATTCTAATTTACAGTTTATTTTACATTTCCAGAAGTTACCTTTGATTGCAGTTTACGTTTAAAAGTGCTCTTTATTGTCTTTCCTTTACATTTATCCAAGTTATATCATTCTAAACGAACAATCTTTAAACTACGAATGCTGTTGAAATGTTCAACACCCAAGAAAATATAATCTAAACAAATAAGCACATGTCCTAGGATTCACTGGTTGATCATGTAAGTTAACCATTTTGTTGGAGACCATAGGTTGTTTACCAATTTTCACGCTAACCAAATTGCCACCCCCAGTGGGACAGTGATTTTTTTATTAGTATATTGTTTTTTGTGAAAATTATTGTATAAAATTCTTCATTATCTGTTAAACTCGGTTGCATGAGACTAAGAAGTGGTAGAATAGCCACAAACAACAGAGAAATGTCAAAGAGAAGATACATTAAGAGAATGGCGAATCAAAGTCAGCCAAGTAATCAAAATCCATCAAACAATGATAGAGTACCACCCTCGTCATCTTCGACAGGGGGAACTACGGTTTCAGCGCCCATATCTGAACTGATATCAACCACGGCAAGTTAGACACCAGTATAGTTGATTTCCCAAAGTGGACCTATTTTGACTTATATGGGGCCATAGGGTCCACCAGTGTCCCCCTGCCAGTAGGGAACGCTTCACGGAGCCTTTAGATGCCTTTTGGATTCTCTATGTCGTTAGGTGGTCGTGAACAGCCTTATGGCATGCCAACTTCGTTTATGGCTGGTTTGCACAATGCCACATCAACACTCGCAGAACCGATAGTGAACATAACTTCGCCATTACAAGGTTTTGGGTGTGCTGTTAACAATTTAGGTCAAATTAGCCAACCCTTAGGGATGGGATTTTCAATCCAATTTGACCAATAACTCTGCAGCAGTCATAAGGCAACAAATGGATGAAAGTAACCATGAAATGGCTCAGATTCTTGCCTAAACAATGGGTACGATATTCAAACCCTTGATCCAAAACACTACTCAAGCAAACCAAAAAATAATAGCACAAATGGCGCGCATTGCCAATTTATTTGGTGTACCACAGCCCCCTCAACATCCTCAGAGGGAATGGATGATAGAAAATCAAGGGGTAGTCCTCGAAGAAGACCCCACTATTAACCAAGTCCAACAAAATCAAAGAAATCCATCCCAGGCGAATGTGGGGAATCAAGGAATGACAATCGAACAACCGAGAGTCGAACATCTTAGGCATGAGCCACAGATTCCAAGGGAAAGAGAACCAAGGGTAGTGATGGTGAATAGGAACCAAAACGTTGATGAAGTTATACATCAGATTCGATGTGATGATGTGGCAGCAGATAATAATCTAGCAGCCATGGTCGAAAGAATCATGGCGCGAAATGATGTGAATGTGGGTCTTCACAGGCCAAGTTATACATTATCGTTGAATGAGTATATTTTATAATCAAACGCACCCCCTATATGGAAAGTCTCCAAGTTTACTAAATAATCTGGGGACACTACCGAGTCCACTATCGAACATGTGGCCAAATACCTAATAGAGGCAAGCGAAATGGCCAATAACGAGAACAATAAGATAAAATATTTTCCAAGTTCCCTTACAAAAAATGCATTTACATGGTTTACCATATTGCCAGCAAGTTTGATACATAATTGGGCTCAAATGGAAAGACTGTTCCATGAACAATTCTACATGGCACAAACAAAAATCACTCTTGAGGAATTGGCAAGTGCCAAACGAAAAATTCACTGAGCCAATAGATAATTACTTAAATATATTTTGTTTTCTTAAGGCCAGATGTTTTACGTAAATTCCTGAGCATGAGTTGGTCGAAATGGCCGTTGGGGCCTTGACTATTCCAATAGGAAGAAGTCAACACTTGAGGGACATGGCCCAGTTTACTGATAGGGTTCGACAGATATAATGCCTGAAAAGTGAAAAAGCTAGGGCGAATAAGAATAATAGAAAGGAAAGAATAGCCTATGTCGAATTTGACGAAGACGATCAAGAGATGTGTAATGATCCTTTGGATTTCTACGAAAGCGAAACTTATCTCTTTGAACCGAAACAAGGATCACCTTATTCTTGCAAAGTCTTAACACCTTCGAATGGGAAAAACCCAGTCGAACCAGATAAGGGTGATCGTTTCCCTAATAAAACTTATACTTTCGACGTCACCAAGTGTGACGAATTTTTGATTTATTAGTCAAAAATGGTCAGATGATAGTACCTCCTGGTGCTAAAATTCCTCCTCTTGAACAAAGGAAAAAGATGGTTTTTTGTAAGTATCATAACTTTTTAGGCCATAAAACCTCTCAATGTTTTCTTTTCACTGATCTTGTTTAGGGTGGAAATAAGAACGGTAGGATCAAGTTCGGAGACAAATCAAAGTCTCATATGAGAATTGATGTTGATCCTCTCCAAGAGGAAGATGCCTACTATTCTGATCCATTTATGGTCAATATGGTGGAAGTTACTGAAGACTACACCAACAAATTTGCAATGGTCGAAGTTGTTGAAGGCTTCGTCAAGGAAACCACCGAGGGTTTCGTCCAGGGAGTAATTGGAGACACCAACAAGGGAATCACTAAGGATTCCACTCAAATGATGACAACAACTGAAACTACTGAAGGTTTCATGCAAATTGACAGTGTGATGTGGTGAAATTGCAATGTTTATGCATTACTGATGATGCTAGTCTAGGGGTGAACATGGTCTAGTTATCCCAAAAAACTGAAATGGAGATCAATGAGCAGGCCGAAAGACAAGAGGAATATAACAAAATGGTATTTCCCAAGCAAGACAAAAGCCTGGTGGAATTTATTCACAAGTTCCAAAGGAAGATATCTGAAGTAATGATGTGCCCTAGGTGCAGCTCGGTGTTCGATAAGAACGGCGTTGAGAATATTGAGGGCTTTCGATGGGCTAAAGACATAAGGAATAAGAGAAACAGTAACAGTAGGTTTACCTTCAATAAAAAGGGAATACCAAGGAGGCAAGAACATGGAGGACAAGGGCTTCGTGGCAACTAACCAGCAACCTTTAAACCCACTTCTGGCGCCCCTATGGGAAAGTGGGTGAGACCTGCTGAGAAATGCGAAAGAGACCAAGGAAAATGGCAGAATTTTGAAGTAAATAGAGGCTTATCAAAAGCCTACAGGAACAAATTTCAGGCATCGAAGTAGTTGGCTTATAGGTCAGAGAATTATAAGGGAAAAAATTCTATGACTAGATTATAGTGGCGCAGAGAGCAGAGAATGAGAAAAACAGAGAGAGGCCAAGGCAAAAATGGTCGCAGAATCCGGTAGCAGCATGCCTTTGAATAAGTAGAAGAATTTTGAAAAGAAAAATGTTTGGAGGAAGCTCTTTCACACAAAGCAGTTTGAAGACAAGCTCGAAAAGCAATGGACAAAAGATGACTAGTTGACAGAAAATTTGTACATCGCGTCAGAGCCATCTTTAGACATTACTTGCAAAGTGGTGTCTGTCCTCCCAAGAGAATATGATTTAGTGACTGAGGTCGAAGAACCAGAAGTTAACACTAGCGTTGAAATGGCCAGGCACATGCTAGTTTGTGACTATGTCATGAACAATGGTTGTGTTGAAGAATAGAACGCCTTCTTTGAAAGGCTTGACGAAGCCATTAAGAATCACTTGAAACCTCTTTTCATCAGAGGTAAGGTCGAAAATATGGTGATAAGCAAATCAATTGAAACCACATTTTATGTTAAAAAAGATAGGGAATTCTGATATGGATACAAAGGCTCACAACATGGTATTATACAACTATGAAGGAAATATGGGCACACCATTAGCAGTGATCCAGGTCGATTTGACAGTTGGCACAATCACCAGGCCAACCATGTTCATGGTTCTCGAATCGAAGGCTAACTATAATCTATTGTTGGGTCGAGAATGGATCCATGGAATAGGGGTTGTGCCATGTTCAATGCATCAAAGGATTACCATCTAGAAAAATGATGGTATTGTGGAGAATATAGAAGCAGGCTAAAGCTATTTTATGTGAGGTTAATCATATTGATAGACGCCACTTCGACAAACATCTGACAAATATTGCTCCATGCAATCCTGTCGGATTTTCATTCACACCAGATGATAATGCATACTATTCCTTGTATTTGCACCCACTCAAGGGTTTCAGTGGGAAGGATTATGGTGTGTTTGGTGGTGGCAGAGATTTGGTGACCTTGACGCTTCTTTTTGTATCGTCACTGCTCTAGTAGAGGTTGGTTATTGAACGAGTGTTTGATTTGTTTGGGAGGAGGCTTCTTGCACAACAATGTTCTTCGGATTAACATGTTGTAGGCTCTATTCAGTTTTAAGTAGCCTTGCACAATAATGTTCTTCAGATTAACATGATGTAGGATTAACATGATGAACCTCTGATGCAGTGGAGAGAGGCATGACATGTGTTGAAGCGGTAGAGGCCAAGCAACAAAAGATTTGGAAAGATTATTCTGAGAATTTATCGTCTCCATGGGGATTGGTTGGAAAGAATTGTCGTTCGACGGATTCTTAGTTCTTGAGTTCGAGTTAAATGGGTTTTAAAGTAAAGTGTGGAAAATTAAATTATAAACAGAAAATAAATGCACTTTCGAGAGGAGAAACTAATTCGGCACAAATGTAAACTACTCGTCACAAACTTAAACATATCACTCAGTTGCACTCAACTTACAATACTCGTCAGAATCACCACATATCCCTCACATCAATGTCCATTTCTAAAACACCAACGGGAGTTCAACCATATTGTTTTTTCGACGATGTCTCAACCGGTCGAACAACATAGAGGCATTAAACTCTAATATTATGTGGATGTTAATCTCAAACCTATCTCTAGAATCTAAAGCTAACAGATATCCCCCTAATCAAGATTCATGAGCTATATGTCTATAACAACACAAATCCAAAACACTTAAGCAAAAAGATCAAGAAAACACCGACAAAGATTTGTAAAGCAAACTTTATACAACAATAGAGTAACAAATATACATAGGTTCAAAGTAAACTTACAAAAAAACCCAACAAATAGATAATACATAGAGATAAAAGAAGGAGAATCACAAATCTCCCGGTTTTTCAACTCCAATTGATGAGCAATCTGATTCCGGATCAACAAGATGAAAGCTTCATTGTTGTTTTCAAGCTTTCCCTACTCAAAAATGGTTATGATAGTGTTGGAATTCAAAAATACCTAACCCATGTCCTAAAAAATGTGTTTGGAACTCTATTTATACAATTTGAAACCCGTGAATCTCGCTTAGCGATAGCAAAGCTCGCTTAGCGCACTTTACTGTCATGAAAAAAAAACAGATTTTGTTTTTGCAATAACCTGAGAACCGTAACTTCGATTTGCGTCCGGTTCGAAGCGTTGGAAAGCTTATCCAATGCTCTAACTAACAATGACTAAATGACAACCAAATTGATGATTTTTATCATCCTTATTTTGAGTCTTATTGTTTGATGAATTGCTAAATATTGCATTCTTGAAGCTTAATCTTTGGTCTTTATTACTCATTGCTCCAACCATGCATGAATACATACAAATAGACATAAAAACTATCAAACGTTACATCATTTACACAAATAACTCGATTATATATAATATGTAAACTATTACAAAATATGTAAAAAAACGGGAAATTTATTCAAAGAATACAATACAAATGAATCAATAAGTGCTACGAAACAATAATGAAAATAACGACATTTTTGCACTTATCAACCTGCAAGGTTAACACTCATACACTCAAGTTCGTAAGAGAGTAAAAAGTGATGTGTAAATGAGAATTGATTTTAATAACTAAAAAATGACGCGTTTTCTCTCTTAAATTGGAGAAATGGCTGACTGAAAGCGTGGAGTGACACGTGGATCCCAGTCAACCATAAGATAGATCTGAACGGTCGGTAAGTCTCTCGTGGAATGAATAGCATATGTTTAGGGAGGAAGGGATGTACTTGTTCTGCGCACTTGACTGTTTCTATTATATCATTATGCCGCTCTATCTTGTGTCGTGCAAACGGTCCAGAACACATAGCATTTTAAAATGACAATTATGAAACACATAAAATAATTTATGCTTTATAAGGCATATTGTATCTAAAATATAACATCCCATATTCAAATTTAAACTTCCTCGAAAAATAGCAGAAGCTTAACCTCAAGGTTTTGAATACAAGGCCAAGTATCTTGAAATGGTTGAACGAGGTTATAAATTAAAAAAAAAATCCATCAAACCCTCCATGCCAGTGTCTGGAAAGAAGTTTTAAGGCAATTTGTTCGAAGTGGTTACAAATTATGTGACTTCCATACAACAAATAAACAAACAATGGTGCATCGATCAACTAACTACCTAATAAGATCTAGTTCAAATTTTAGATTGGCATATCAAATTTATTTGTTGAAATTGAAGATTTTTACAATAAACAATGGTCTATTATTTGCAGCATGTATTTGATGAAATCGCCTATACGAGTCTCAAGTGAAGTCGTTTGTATGAGATTTTGGCGAAACTTCTAGAACACTCATAAAAAAACCAGACACACGCACGACCTTAGTTTTGGATTTCGTACGGCAAATAGGCGTGTATGTTAGACGTGTATGTTAATTGTATTGAAGGCTGACCTACTCAGAAAGAAGAATACCAAAACATTTATGTTGCAATTCCTTGCAATTGATAAAATGTCCATAGAAAAATCTACTTACATTAGACAACGAAAGATATTAACATCATGGCAGGGTCAATGATCTATATAGAACATCTCTTAGAAATAAAAATTTAGAAACTGCTATGCATAGTGATTTGTTTTACTTCACATGTGATCTCACTCACTAGTCATCATGATCTTGGAATTGCATTGAGAGGGAGACCCTTGTCCAAGTGAAGAGTAAACATGACCTTATATGTCACATTTTGTGTCCCATTTTCCAATTTAAATCTGAAGAAATGCAAAAGAGCCATTGCCACTATTTTCATCTGTCTGTATGCAAAGTCCTTCCCTAAACACATACGAGGTCCACCCTACAATCAAATTTGAAAACTTTAGACCACCTGCAATGGTCGTAAGTAATATCAATTCTTTTAAAGCAAGCAAAATGAAAGGAAACAAATATACTAATTACATGAAATGCTACAAATTTGAATGGTGATTCCGGTTGGAAAATTCCTTCATTAATCCATCTTTCAGGCCGAAATTCCTCCACGTCCTCCCCCCAAATTGAAGTCATTCGACCCATAGCATATGCCAAGTAGTACACACCGTCACCCTTTTCGAGTTTGTGTCCAGTGGGAAGAACATCAGGAGCATCTGCAGTTCTTCCATCCTTCAAAAATAGTCATGGGAAGACTATCAAAATCTAAGTATTCAAGTAACATCTGATCATAATAACCATCCTAATATAAAAAATTTGTCAAGTAAGGAAAAAATATTATGAGCAAATCTATACAAGGTACATACCACAGGCACTACAGGGTACAATCTCAATGTTTCTGTCAAAGCTGCATGAAGATAATGCATTTTATCAACTACTGCATCTGTTAAATTCTCAACAAACTCATCTATCTTGACTTCACTTCCATCACTACAACAAATCACATCTTTTATTTCTTGAACAATCTTTTGCTCAACAAGAGGGTTCTTGCATAGCATGTAGAAGAACCACGAAAGCGTGTTCGCAGTTGTGTCTTTTCCAGCTATCATAAAGTTTAGAATTATATCCCTCAAATACTTATCACTTATATTTGTTTCGCCTTTCTTGCTTTCCATTAAAAACCTTGATAGTATATCTTCTTTAACATTCTGAAAAACAAAACAAAAAAATCACTCATATCATTAATTGTAGAAACTGTTAAAGCAAGAACCAGAAGGAACTGATCAACTTACAGAATCTTGCTGAAGAGTCAATTGTTCCTTTTTAGTCTTTATGACTCCATTCACAAATTCATCTATCAATTTCACATTGCGCTTAAGCTTCGCTTCACCACCAATGTTTAGAAACCTCTTAAGGCTCCAAAAAGGATCAACGTAGCGCCAGTAAATTATAGCATTTGATTCATCAAAGGCTTTCATGAATTCAATTCCCTCTTTGTTTGATTCCTCTAAGCAATTCAGTTCTGTTCCAAACCCAACTTTGAATATCGAGTCCAAAGCACATCTCATTTGTAAGTCCTATCGAAAAGAAGAACAAAATGGATATACATCATATAATAACAAAACAACTTCAACATAAATTTTAGAAAATTTATATATCTACTCACTTGCATATCAAAATGAAGACCCTCTTGAGAAAATTTTGATATAACTTTAACTAATTTCGCAGCATTCTTTCTAAACACGGAACAACTAAAATCTCTAAGAACTCTTGTGGAGAATTCATAGCTAGCAACTTTTCTCTGCTGCTTCCATTTTTCACCATCAACAACAAAAATCCCCTCACCCAAAAGATCAGTCACAATATCTTGATTATACTTACCTTTAGAATATTTATCGAAATTTGTTTTCAATACATGTTCAATATTTCTCACATCTATTGTGTACAGCTCACTTTGATATGGAGCAAGAAGCCTCATAGTTGGATGAGTTTTTGCCATTTTAGCATGGTAATCATGGAGTCTCTTAAAGTAGAAAAGTTGGTTGAAGACTGTGCCTTTAACAGGTGCATATTTAGGATCCCCTATGGATTTTCCTTTGAAGATTGTCATCATGATGTAAGAAATGGCTAGGAAAAAAGCTAGAAAAGAGAAGGATATGAAAGTCAACATGGTGTACAAAACATCCATTTTTTCTTGTGTTTTAGTTCTTTAGAAGAGAAGAATTTTGTGATCATAGAAATTGTGGTTTGTTAGTTCTATAACAAATTAACAATAGCATGCTCCAAGGAATGTTTGGACCATCCATATGCTGAAGACAAATAGCCTATATTAAATATTGTTAATGTAATTTTCTTGCAACTAATAATATTGTTAATAAACAGGATTCTCCTATGATGAATGAAAAGTAAAGTTGGGATTTGCTATGCTACTTCCTAGTAACTCACGTTTATTTTCATTATACATCATTAGAAAAATGAATAATCTATTTGCAGTATACCAAGTTCTCTTAATTTTCATGTCCTCCTCTTGGAATTTAACACGTTAAATATTAAAACTCTTAAATATTGAATCTTTGGTAATGACGAAATATTAGTGTACTAATATTTTTATTCGAAAAAAAGCTTTGAAATCACTACTAATAAAAAAATGAACTGAATTACGACAATTAAGATTGAGTTGTGTACTTCATATCCATGGTCTCTTATGCATGAAACTTGATAGAACTGATATTCACATGTTTATGATTAGTGTTTCTTTTTTTATAAAAAAAAAAAAAAAAAAAAAAAACTCCTTTTGCTATGGGATCTAGTCTCTTTATTTATACTAAATAATGTTGTCTGCATGCTTGACACATGTGTATGATTAGGCAAGACTAATTTAACTTCCTAAAAACTTTTTCATACATTTTTGAGGTAGTTGATATTGATATTTCGAACGTGCTTGTTCTTTAGTTACCTATTTCGCACTTCTCGAGTATGCCTTCCTTTACCCCTATTTTCCCTTTTGATTTGAAGTTGCCCTTCACATTTTACAGCCAATTTCATTTGATCTCGCTCGAGGTTCAATCTTTAAATTTGTAAAATATTAGAGATCTCTCAAAAGGTATGAAATGCAGTTCTTTGGATAACAAGATGTTTAGACACAATGTTGTGATAATATATTTGTGTTTATTTTTGATTTTGGTAAATAAGCGTTAGTCTTCTGAATTTAAATATTTCGGCTACTCGCAGGATCCATTAGATTGATCCAAAAGACATATGTGTTATGTTTCAATGAATTTAGATTTTTTAGGCCTAAATGTAAAACTAATCTTAAAAGAAAAAGGAATAAATGGGTGTAAACTGTAAAGGCTTGTGCCTGAAAGTAAAGGTCGAAAAGGATAAAGTTTAAACAAGAAAAACAAAGGGTTTTTGACAGAAAAGATAAAGACTGTAAAAGACTTTAAAAGTAAATAACTGATTTATAACTGAAAATAATGGTGTTTCAAACGTACGTTCTCATAGTGACTCTTTTCTCAATACGCTAGATACTTTGAATGTATTTTAGTATTTGTACAAAGTTGAACACACATAAATCTATTTACTAAGACCCCTATATAGACTAATTCGACTACAACGGTATTCTACTCCGAAGATGACACGTTTCGCATTTGCATGTGCTTTGTCTCTTACAAGCCTCCACGTGTCTTTTTCAAGGAGCAGACAAGGCCAAAAATCCCGCCATTTGCGTATTTTGAAATTCATCCTTGTCGAACTTTACGTTCAATGACTAAAAAATATTTCTAAGTCTCAGATAACACAGTAAACTCATCAGGATGGCTAATTGTTTGCCATATGACCTTGTCGAAATGTACCTCTTTTCGTCGAAGTTAATATTCAATCCTTTGTCTTCTGAATATTTTCCTTTTTTGGAGAGCGTCGAATTTGCAGCTAACGGTATGACAAGTATAATGCACAACTGGCAGAATAAATTCAAAATATAAAATATAATATGTTACTCCAAGTCACCATCTGAGACATATTCGTACTCCACATCTTCACCATTTCTTTCACCATCTTCACCACTGACATGTTCATCATCTACACCCGATGTCTCAGCAACCATCTCAATATCTAGACCTAGAGCTTGAGAGGTGAAAGCCACAAAAATTTTGGTATTCATTATTTGAATGAGACCATCAACCTTATTTTTCCTTGTTGTTGACGTAGCAATTATCTCTTGTAGAGTCTTGGACATCCGCATAAGCTCATTCGACATGTGTCCTCTAGCTACTTCCGACATGGGAGGGACCTCAGGAAGATTGGAACTTGTTGAAAAAATATGCTTCACCAAAGTTTTGAAGATTGGGGAGAACAATGTCCGAGACATGTTTTTCTGCAAACAATTTGTAACTGAAATTTAGAGGGCTAGGAGCAATTCCAACAATATATTCAGCAGTTAAAATATCTGGTTTTTGTTTAACATTATACTAGTAATCAAGGAAAGGAGAGTAATAGGCAGCTTTATAGCAAAAGATTCAACCTATTTTAGAATTTGTTCAAAGACATACTCACGAAAATCAAATGCAACATTTGTTCCTATCTGATATATCAGACTAGCAAGAGATGGAGGGATACCTGAAGCATGGTTGGTAGATTCCCCCATTAGACACTCATATTTTGTTGAGTATAACATATTTCATATGTATACTTGATGCTGACAAAGAACTTTAGCAAGTCAATTATCATGAATATTTCCTATTATTTCTTGTGCTATAGTCTTGAGGGATGGGATACAATTAGCTTTATGAGTTTACCCTTTCCCAGATATTCATTTAGGATAGATGGGGAGAAACCGAAGCATGAATTACAATATTTCTCTAGTTTTACCTTATGAATAAACATATTCAAAATGGCATGATCTGAATGTGGTGAACCACTTGTTGTGCGATATAATATAGTAAAAGGATTATAACTCCATTTACATACACGAGTCATCTAAATCTTAAATATTTGAATATCACTAAGTTCTCAGGTGAATTATGTTAGTTTTATGATTTTTTAGTTGATTAATAATGTTTTATAGATGAGCGCAATAAGTGCTCAATCTTTGGATTCCATTTGTTATTTATTGTGTGGTATAAATTTATATAATGAGTGGTGTCATGAAAATGCTCGACTGTTAATTCCCAATAGACTCAAGTTTCAAAAGATGTTGGTTGAAGTCGTAACATCTGAAGCAAAATCCAAATTTGAGAACATTCTCGAAGCTGTTATAAAATGTTGAGTTGTCAAAAGCGATAAGGATGTAGAGATAACATGATGGAATAGATCATAATCCAACGTATTGTCATTATATATTTTAAACTCTGAATTAATTTTTGATATTTTGAAACCTTGTTACATGGCATACAATATTTCTCTAGTTTTAGCTTATGAATTATGTTAGTGCTTTTATTGGCTGATTGGCATCTATGTTTGGCTAAAACATAATAGCAGTAAAACATAATACAAAGTGTAATCTTACAAATATTAAAAGAACAAAACAGGTACATGCAAGATGTTATATGGAATGTCATGACATCGCGCCTGCAGAACTGGAAGGAAGATTCAGTTTGTTACTCAACAAATACAGGATATTCTTAGAATATTTTGTAATCCTATGTGGCGCAAATTTAAAGGTCAAAAGAATATTGAAGAATCAGATCAGAAGATTGAAGATTCAGCAGTTTTTAATTTAGGAGATAAATTAGGAAACTCATGATTAAAAAGACCTTGATTGTAGCAGAAGATTTCTGTAGATTTGTAACAGCAGGGAGTGTTGCGATTTGTAAGCCCAAGTCCAATTGGGAATAGGTTATAAATAGAAACCTTTGTAACCTAGTTTTATATAGAAAACCTTGTTTAGAAAAGATATAGTCATTAGGGTTTCTATAGGTAAACCACCCAGGTTGTGGGATGGCTGCCATGTCCTTCTCGAAACCTGTAGGTAAGAGAAGTGATTGTTCTCACTCGAAACCTGTAGGTAAGAGTTGAGTATTGCGTTCTTGATTGAAGCTGTGAAGCAAGATCAAGTTATTGTGCATTGTTAATTGTGTAAATAGTTGTTGCAGGGTTGTAACAGTTAGGTATCACTAGGGAGTGAGCAGAGGTTCTCTTGTCTTGGATGGATGTATGAGATAAAGGTTGCATTGGGTAGTGACTAGGTAAACCAGAGATTGTTTATCTGTAAACCAGAGGTTGTTTACATAAAATAGTACTACTGATAGTGAAATCTTCTTCCTGGCTTGGTAGCCCCCAGAGTAGGTAGTTAGACTGAACTAGGTTAACAATTAACTGTGTTATTTATCTTTTGCATTGTGTTGTTTGTTCAGTCGTGGATGTTATGACATCGTCTATAACATCAGGATCAAAAGTGTTAGTTGTTCCTTTACAGAACCATATAAAATTTACAATTTGGTTATCTTGACTGAATGTATGTGATCTCAGTTCTCATTGACTCCTTCTTAGGGGTAATTAAAAGTTGAAGGATCTTTATGTTCTGCCTATGCTACATGAATAACAGATCAGATGTCTTGACATCGTGAATGACATCCTGAGTTTGTCATACCAGAATTTCAAATTACTTTCTCATTTCAATTGGAAATTCAAAGCATTTTATAATAATTCTCGTGGGATCAATGCTTTTACATATTTGCACACATTATTCTAACCAACGAGCAACTAGATTTAAGAATCCAAAACTCTGTGCATTTGATAGATGAAACACAAAGTATATCTCCTCTACTACAAGAGCCGTCAATTTGGACCATGTCCCTAGAACATTATGGGCCCTTTTTTTATTTGGACAGTCCCTCATCCAATGCCCGACCTGTACACAAGTATAACACTTCATTGTTTTCTTGCTCTTGGGTTTAGACATCTTATTTACAAAACATGCTTTAACTTTATTCTGGCCACAAATTTCTCCCATTCGCATACAAAAATTCACCTTGATTTCCTTTCTTTATATTTTTGTCTCCTTTTAGAATGAGACAATAACGTAGCAGTAATTACATCGAGGATGACATTGTCTTTCCCAAAGGTAAAAGAGCGGTCACAAGGTTGTCATAAGAACCTGGTAACGAGAACAATACTATGATTGCATTGTATTTTTCATAGACCCAAAGCCTTATCAGATTGGTGATTAAGTTGTTAATAGTATTGGCGTAATGTAGCAAATAAGATCCTATCTTTAGACTTTATAGTCGCTGCTTTGCGGACAATTGTTTCATCAACGAATTTTACATATACGAACTCTCCAGTTTATCCTAAGTCGTGTTTAGATACGTTAAGCCTAGAATATGATACATCACCTTGTTTGAAACACATTGATCTACCACACAGTCTTCTCGTGCATTTGATATGTGACGTCTAAGTGATATGATGATGAAGGATATATGAGCTAACCTATAATAAACAGACAGTGAGTGTTATGTAACTCGAGGCTATCGTGCTAGAATCAAATGAATGGAGATAAGATATCAAAAGCATTTGACTACCTCAGTGACTCGTATCATCAGAGCTTACATATCAACATAGAGATATATGCGATGTGGGGTCCCATATGTTGTATTTGGTTTACACGTCTAATATTTAATTTAATAAAAAGTGTTAATATATACATACATTATGTACCTAAAATACTTGAATGATACACACTTAGATCAATGAGTATGTCATTTTGCCTTAGTTACGTGTACATTGTGTTTCAAGAAAGATTTAATATATTAACATCGATAGCAATTGAGAATGTTAACATTGTGTACACTGAGATTTAATATAATTATTTTTAAATTTTATTATATTTCATTGATATTAGGGACCGATTTTTAAAATTAAAATAATATTTCTAAATTATTAGAAAGAGTTTTGAATTCGAATAAAACAACCCCATCTAAATGATTATGATTAAAAATAATTTTGAAAAATTATGCAAATCTTGTTGAATTAATAATTCATTTTTTGCTTTCAACCTTTTTGAGATATATGTCTACACCACACCCACTCCCTTTATTTTGAAAAAGAAAATAAAAAAACTACTCAGTTTCCTTGGTTTAGTTTATGATATAGTTGTGCAATATATCTAAATATGTGGTTAGTGAGTGTATTATTATTATTATTATTATTATTTAAATTGTTTTAGTGGATAGTGTAATTTCTCAGCAGTCGTATTTTTCTCATTTAATATGGCATATTACAATGACAAGTTGAGCATGGAATATTTCAAAGCTCAAATCAGTGTATACGATACGGAGGCATTTATTTATCAAACAGAACTTCAATTGTGCAAAGAAATAACACGAAATATGAAGAGAAAACAACAAGGTTTCGTGGTGTAGTTGGTTATCACGTCAGTCTAACACACTGAAGGTCTCCGGTTCGAACCCGGGCGAAGCCAAACTTTTGTTATTTTTTGAAACAATCACTTCGCTTAGCATGCCATTGGTCCAGATCAGTACACGTATTGCTTAGTAGAGCATATCAGTGCTGTTTAAATTGTGTTCAAAATATACCACTTAGGTATCACTTTTGTTTGTCTAAAACAAATAACCATTTTAGAACTGATTTTTATTTATTTGTAAAATAACAGACTTTTATAATAAAAAACTATAACACTTTCACTAATTCTTAAATCAATTTTTTAAGTGCTTCTTATTGAAATTATTTTCGTGATAAAACTACCTATTAATAAAGAGAGATAAGATGAATTTAAATTCATTTGTTAATTTTAAAATAAATTTTCACATTTTGAATTTGTTATTGTGAGTATCTAATTGATTGGTAAAATATTTGAAAAATCGCTTTATGTCCTAAGTAGATATTCAAATGCTATTGAATACATCAAATGAGTTAATCTATCAATTTATTCAAATGCTATTGAATACATCAAAGGAGTTAATCTATCAATTTGTGTGCATGAGATAGGGCTATAAACTCTTTATTGAACATCAAAGGAGATTAAACTCTTTATACAATCATTTACATAATTCAATATTCACGATCAAGTGGTTCTTCGTTCTAAAAATAGTTTATACAATCATAATCGAAAGATATTCAATGAACTAGATTCAATATTGGTTTAAACTTATACAATAAATCACTATAAGCAACGTAAATCTAATCACATGATATTCTAAAAACGACAAACAACTTAATATATTCAATACTATGCAGAAAAGTAAAAAAGATAGGGATAAGAGAAATGTACACATTAAATTTATAGTGGTTCAACTCATTCATCCTCGCTAGAACTTAGTACACTCTTCAATGGTTTCACTATTGAAAACTTGTAGGGTCTTCCATTATTTTGTAAATGTGGTACAAGAGTATTTTTGGTACGATGGATAATCAACAACGTTAAACACTATAAGCCAATCGCTTTAGCCAACACATGTCTAAATTGATTTTTCTTTCTATTGTACCAGAACGTCGAAACTGCAAATTGTTTCAAGATCTTCACTTGATCTTAATGCAAAAATCTTGCTAGACATGAAAATCATGCTCCAAGATTTTGTTCTACAACGACCTTTACTCAACCATATGTCGGTTCCTTGTCTGAGAGTTTGTTCTACGCAAGAATGACTAGACAATTCCCAACTACATTATGTAATAATCTTTACTCTATTTCACTGAAGTGTTCCAAGGAGTATAGAGAAATTTTTCTCTTAATGGATGTCAATCTCCATATACCATAGACATAAAATGATTCCTTAGCCTAATACACACAACAAAACTTCATTAAAAAAAAAAAAAAAACTCCACAATAAAGCTTCCCTGATGTACCTTGAGCCTACCACTCAAACTCAATATTTAGAGTTGAGTACCACAATAATGGTTTCTTGGTTCAAGGTTGAATATGATGAAGGTTATATATATATATATATATATATATATATATATATATATATATATATATATATATATATATATATATATATATATATATATATATATATATATATATATATATATATATATATATATATATATATATATGTCAAAAGTGATCATGGAGGATAATTTGAAAAAAAATCTCTTCAAACTATTTTTTGATGAAAATGGTATATCACATAATTTCTCTTACCCTATAACTCCCAAACAAAATGGTGTTGTAGAAAGAAAAAACATAACTCTTCAAGAGATGGCAAGAACCATGATTAATGAATCAAAAATAGAAAATTAATTTTGGGCTGAAGCAATTAATACTTCTTGCTATATTCTAAACAGAGTTTCCATCAGAAAAATTTTAAGCAAAACCCCTTATGAACTTTGGAAAAGTAGATCACTTAACATATTTTATTTTTGCATTTTTGGGTGTTATTGTTACATCCTCAATAACAAAGATAATGTAACGCTCGGAAAAATAATTATTTGTTTGATTTAGACATTTGTGGTGTTTATTGAAATTTTCGCGTTTTGGGGTGATTTAGTCGGTATTAGTTCGGGATAACGAATCGATATATAATCAGAAATTTTAATGTTTTTAGTATTAATAATATTAATGAGGAAATATGTAGCGTTTTGGGAATTTTTCGAGTAATTAAGATTAGACCGTAAAAATGAGTTATTGAGTAATAAGCCGGTATATTAAATAATCGGATATTATTTTTATGGAATAAAAGTGAATGTATTATTTTTATTATAAGAGTAGAAATAATATTGGGCTTATTTGTGGTGTTATTAAGCAATTAAGGGGTGTATTTTATTAGGCCTATTTGGATTTACTACTTAGAAGTAGTGGTAACATTTATTTTATGACTCAGTAGCATATTAACAGCATATTAGCATATTAACAGAAAATGAAAAATGTATCATTTGTATGTTTAGGGATAAAATGACATGACCAATAGCATATAGGACTAATAAAATCTAAAACAGTCTCGTTTGATCGAAACAGCTGAATTAAGCGGTATAATTAGTTATCCGAAATTTGATGAAAATTTACGTGGTAGCTAAGTTTAATTAGTACATTAACATGGTGGTGTTCTTTTGTCGAAATTGCGATATTAATCGTTTGATTAAATTAATAGTTGAATTAATTTTTTAATAAGCCTATTTAATTGGAATAAACTTGAACTTAGATTAACTATTCGTTTTAGCGATAAATTACGGTATCTTGTGAATTTGATCGTGAATGTGATTGTTGTGAATATCTTTTTGATTCTTTTGCTAATGGTAACGTCCGTTGATTTGATGAATTGTCGGAATTGTTCCGTTGTTATACGAAGTTGTTGTATTATGTGTGAAGTGTATTACCTTTAATAATCGGTAATAATTGTGATATGGGTGTGTGCCTTGTGACGAATATTTTTGTGAAGTAAATGATGATGGTGTTGTGTGATGTTTCGGTCCATCGAGTCGCATACATTTGCATATATATTGTGACGGCCTGGATTGGCAAATTAGTGACGAAGGCTTATGCCTTGTGCCTCTGAATTGGGCAATTGGTGACGGGGGCTGAAGCTCCGATTGGTACCACATGCATATACATGAGTCATGTCCCATATATTTTTATGTGATTCATAGTGTGACATTTGTGACCATATGACAATTGTTTTTTTGTGACTTGTTATGTGACGGAAGTATGTGAATTGTGAACTAATGACTTTGTGAATATTATGAAGATATTAATGACCTTGTGAATGCGATTAACCGAATATGTCTAATTTCTGATATATAATTTATCATGCGCTCAATTATATGAATTGATATCTCACCCTTTCTTTGTTTCGCCGTTGCCTTTATATTGGTAACGTGCCGGTGATTCGCATTGAGAGGAGGTTAGCCGAGTTGGTCTTGAGTCGTTGTCGCTCTGATACGTAGCACTCGGGGGGACGAACGCGTTAATTTACTAGCTTTTGATTTATTATGTTTTTGGCAAATACTTGAGTTGTCTTTTGGATATTGCCACTTTAATTGTGTTAATTGTTGAATTATGATGCTATGAATCTTTGAACAAATTGTTGAGTTTCCGTTGCACTTCTATGGAAGTTGTTTTATGTTAAAGACTATTATTTGATGTTGTCGGTTCTTTCGTACTTTATGAATGCTATGTATCCGCTTTATGCGACGAAGTGATTTGTCTTTGTGAATGAATATGTGATACCTCAATTGTTTCATTTGTGAATTTTTATACTCTGATTTCATTTAAATTTCGCGAGTAGAATTGGGGTGTTACAGATAACCTAGGAAAATTTGACTCTAAGACTGAGGAATATTTCTTGGTTACTCTTTAAATTCAAAAGGTTACAAAATTTACAATCTCAAAAATCAATGTGTGGAAGAAAGCATGCATGTCATATTTAATGAAATTAATGAGCACTCACTTGATAGACATGTTGATGATGAAATAGATGAACATGGATCAATCCTCAACAAAGAAGAAAAATCTATAACAACAACCCTAAAAAATTTGAGGGTTCAACTCCAGATCCTAAAAAAGGATGGAAATCCATACCAGATCATCCTCAAGATGTAATCATTGGTGAGACCTCAGATAAAGTACGAACTAGACAATTCTTCAAAGATAAAAACAACAACCTAGCTATGATATCTCAAGTAGAGCCCAAACACATAAATGATGCAATCAGAGATGATTCGTGGATTCAAGCTATGTTAGAAGAACTTTCACAGTTAAAAAAATCAAGTATGGAACGTCGTTCCAAATCTTCTTAATAAAACCATCACTGGGACTAGATGGATCTTTAGAAACAAGCTAGATGAGAATGGAAAGACTATAAGAAATAAAGAAATATTAGTTGATCAAGGATACAATAAACAAGAAGGAATTGACTATGATAAAACATATGCCCTGGTAGCCAGACTTGAAGCCATACGCATTCTTCTAGCATATGCTGCTCACAAAGGTATCAAACTCTTTCAAATTGATGTAAATAGTGCTTTCTTAAATGGTTTTTTAAACGAGGAAGTTTTTGTTAAACAACCTCCTGGATTTAAGGATTCAAAATTTCCTAATCATCTCTACAAATTAACCAAAGCCCTCTATGGTTTAAAACAAGTTCCTCGAGCTTGGTATGAAAGACTTAGTATATTCCTACTGAAAAATGAATTTCCAAGAGGTCAAATTGATACTACTCTGTTTAAAAAATACTATGAAAAATTTCTTTTAATTGTACAAATATATGTGGATGATATTATCTTTGGATCAACAAATGAAAAAATGTGTGATGATTTCTCTAATCTCATGCAAAGTGAGTTTGAAATGAGCATGATGGGGGAGCTAAGATATTTTTTAGGTCTTCAAATAAAACAATAAGAAAATAGAATTTTTATTTTTCAAGAAAAATACATCAAAGATCTACTAAAAAAATGTGGAATGATGGATGCTAAAATAATGACCACTCCTAAGCACCCCTCTTCTAGTTTAGATAAAGATGAACAAGGATTAACAACCTCTGAAAAAGAATATCGTGGTATGATTGGATCCTTACTTTATTTAACTGCAAGTCGTCCTAACATTGTCTTTTCAGTTGGGCTATGTGGAAGATTCCAAACCAATCCCAAGAAATCACATCTCACTGCTGTAAAATGTATTTTTAGATATCTTGTCGGTACTACTAATGTTAGTCTTTGGTATAGAAAAAATCCAGAGTTTGATTTAATAGCTTATTGTGATGCTGACTATGCTGGCGAGTGGCGACAAAGTAGAAAGAAAAGGTATCAGTGGTGCATGTCAGATCTTAGGAGATGTTATAACTACGTGGTCATGCAAAAAGCCAAGTACTATTGCTCTTTCCACAATAGAAGCAGAATATGTCCCAGCAACAAATTGTTGCTCACAAATCATATGGATAAAGAACCAATTGAAAGATTATTCCCTACATTACTTCAAGGTACCCATATTTTGTAATAATACAAGTGCAATAAATCTTTCAAAAAATCTCATTCAACACTCTAGGTCTAAACATATAGAAACAAAACATCATTTTATCAGACATCACGTTAAAAGGAAAATGTAGAATTAATCTTTGTAAATACTCAAAATCAATTAGCTGACATATTTACAAAACCTCTAGTTGAGGATAGATTCAATTATCTAAAAAAAAAAAATTTTATTATAACATGTCCCAACGAATCCTCGAGTTCAATTGAGCCTCAAAAATTAATTTGAAGCCTCATTTTTCAAAATAGGATAAAGAAAAGTGAGTTGTTGTCTGGTTGCTAAATTAATACACACGTGTTTCCTTGTCTTATCCACTACATCCCATCCAATTAAATACTCCATTATTTACTTTCATTTATGTATAATCATTTAAGCTAAAAAGACACCCCTTCATTAAATGCGGTATCTCTTTCCCATTTCTTGATATCCAAAAATCATCATGAGCCACCTAATCTTCCTTTTTCTCACGCTTCCCAAACAACTTTTATGCATGCAACTCATTACCCGTCCTTCAGACTTCCACTCCACACCTACAAACTACTACTTATCTCTTCCTCACCTATTTGTTTCCATTCATCCTTCTCCTTCACATATCTCTTAACTCACAAATCTCTTCTCTCTCAAATATTATTCCCGTTTTTCTCTCGAACCATGTCTTCATCCCAAGAAAGTGATTTCAACATTCTTGATGAACAACCACTTGCGTTCGTCCTTCCCACAACTCCACTGCACCTAACATCTCACCACCCAAAACAAACCCCCCTGATTCATCTGGAGTTCGTAAATCTAAATGACTCTTAAGGTCAAAAACCTCCAAATCAAACAAGAATGATTCTGATGAATCTGATAGTGAGCTATGTCCTGAAGACACTGAAATGGATCCTTATCAAAATCTCATATTCTCGAACAATTGTGCCCTTGATTCGTTCAACTCCAAGTGGCACAACAAAAGTGTCATCTATGGAAAACACATGCACTTTGAAAGCTTCACCACTAAAGGATACAACATTGAAGAGATTATATTTGTTCAAAGCTGGAACAAAATGCTAACCCCAAATATTGACACCTACCCTAAATTATTTGTTGCTTCTACGCTACATTGGAGTGAGACAACTCTGATATGGTGTTAAAGGCATCACTCAAAGGAATTACAATAACCTTAACCCCTTCTCTTATCTGCAAAATTCTTGAAATCTCGGATTTGGGAATTTACTTGTTTTCAAAAGATTGGGTGGCTACCTACTACACTGACCTTGATAGGATTTACCTAAACCTATTTATTAATGTTACAAAATCTTTTGTGTCATCAAACCTTAAACCACTTCCTCGCATCCTTCAAAAATCTCTGTTCACAATATCCTCCCTTCTGCGGGAAATCTTGAAAAAGTGTCTAGATATGATGTCTTGGTGATTTTTCATCTTCTAAACCTCCACTCTATCCACTTAGGGTTCCTAATCCTTAACTTCATGAAACATGCTCGTAAGAAAGGTCGTAGTGCTCCCTATGGAATGGTATTTACCATGGTATTTAAGTATTTCAATATTCCTCTTGAAGAAGAAACTTCCTTTAGAGGTGTTGGATCCATTCATGGAAGTAGACTAAACAAAATGAACATCCCTTTGCTTCCAAAACCTCAAAAAAGAAAACGCCAACCAAAAGTATCCATCCCTAAAAAGAAATTCAGACCCTTCAAAAACCTTATTCCTGAAAAGGAAACTGTCTCTGAGGAGATAGTGTATGGGAACTCCTCTGTTGGACCCCAAGTATCAGTTCCATCAACGGCTGAAGTCACTAGTGACCCCACAAAAAATCAGTCACTACTCCCACAAGATGTCTCCTCACCCATCCCCTCATTTGTCACTCCTCCTGACCAAACTATCTCAGTTACAGAAAAATTGTTTGTTTCTCCACCCTCACCCTTAATTCCTAATAAAAACACTTGCATTGAGTCACCCTGTCCTCTCAATCCTCCACCTATTTAAACTCCTGTGTTTGACCCCTCACCATGCCTGACTTAGACCTAAATGTAGCCTCTCAACATTCTCTATCTGAAATAAATGATAACCTTGACATACTCCTTTTCCAACATCAAGCACTCATACATAGTCAGCCTTTGCCTTACTCTAGTGGCTTTGATAAAAATACTGAAACTATGTACTCCTTGATACCTTCTCATCATCAAACCACATACTCCACTCCTCCATCTATTAACCCAGATGATGGATTAGTCTTCACCCAGAATCCTTTTGCACTGTTCTCCTCTCCTCAAAAGACTGACTCCACTTTTGAAAATACCCTGAATGATTTTCTAGGACCAGCTCCCATTTATGACTCCTATGACCCGCCTCCTAAATTTACTACTCATGGACCCTCCACTCAAGAACCCTTTGGGTCCCTAAATTCCTCCTTTTTCAAGAACACTTATGAGAATCAAACCACTGCCAGCTCCTCTCAAGACAACTTATCTGCATTCCAAAAAGCTATAGTCAACATTGGTCATCAAAATTAGGCCTTCTTTGACTGGCACTCCAATGTGCTCCTACCAGAAGATTTTCCTCTCATTCCTCCACCTGAGATTCCTGCGTTTGAATTTCCTTTTCTTCAGGTCTCCACCAACAACTCTAATACTGAAGAATGATTGTTGGTGTCCCTTACCCCCTTCTTTTTGTTGGATGTCAAAAGGGGGAGTATTACTTAAGGTTGATATATTTCTTTTTTTTTTTATTTTTCTTCTTGCTGTTCTTATATTCTGCAAGTTTTATGTATTGTACTCTTGGTAGCCTAACCAAGTAGCTTGTTTGCATTTCCTCTTTCAAATTATCAACCATGTAAACCTGGTATGTAATGGACAAAGAAATGAGGAACTTTTTGTATTATATATTTAGTCTCAACCAAGCTTACTATTCCAATAAATTTAAAACATCAAACATCTTAGCATATAATCAGGGGAAACAAAATATAAAAACAGTTTGTCTTCAAAAAACTACATTATCTTCTTTGTAGGGGGAGCTTCCTTAAAAACAAAATCTATATTGTATTTGTCATCCTAACAAAGGGGGAGAATGATGAAACATATCTAGTTTTGAGGACAACAAATTATTTTTCTAACTCCTCTACAAGTTTGTGTTTGATATTTTAAAACTGGTTATTCAAGATATTAACTCTCTCATAAGATTTTGTTTATGTCCTACAAAAGAATATATCATTATGTTTTGAGTATATTTGCAAAAATCATTCAAGGGCCTTCACAAAAGGAAACACGTGGATCACTCCTTTTCAAATATGTTTAAACATATACATAAAGTGATGTCACTTCCTCTAGTTCATCTACTCAAAGGACATAACTCATGAAGCCTCAAAGTACACTTCTCACAAAGTACTCTCAACGGCTATTTATCAATATGGCTATAAATACAACATCACAACATACTGCAAATCATCAAAAACAGAGAAGAAAAGATCAATCACAAAATTCTTGATAAAGTCTTAAAGTTTAGAAAGTCTTTTCTAAAGGAAAGTTTTATCACTGCCAAATAGTGAATTAACTTTGTATCAAAACTTTCATTTTGTATATCCTTAAGAGATATAAAATCTTGAAAGAAATAGAGTAGTTAACTCTAACGTGGAGAAAACCTTAGTAAGTGTAAAATCCTTTTGAGGCTTTGTAAGAATTATTACTTTTATCCTTCTATGAGATAATAGTGTGAGGAATAGAATAATCTCATATTGTGTGAGGACTAAACTAACCAAATTGGTGAACCAGTATAAAGTACTGTGTGCTTTCTGCTTTACTATTTTCTTACTTGTCTTTACCATTTCTAACCACTCAAATCATTTTTTTATTAAAAAAAAGGGGGTCACTATTCAAACTCCCCATTCTAGTGACATTTCTTATTCCAACAGTCATGTCACGCCATGAAAATATGTTTTAGATAGTAAAACTAAAACAATCATTAAGATTAAAAAGTCATCAATATTAAAGCATGAGTATAATTACACAGGACACCATATCCTATATAGTACATGAATATAATGACTAGATCTAACCTCCAACAAAGATATTTTAGCTACCCTTACTTATAGTTAGTGTAACCGCAAGTAACTTCAAGAAGTCGATCTTAGAAGTGTGATATGCCCTATCACTTGAGCAATGTTTTTGCCTTTATGCTTCCTATCTTATTCACTTGTTGTAGAACAAAGTTAACCTACTCCAAATCTGTTTTATCTCAATCCACCAAATAAAGTGCCTATTTGCAGGCAAAATTTTGGACCTCTCGATAGACGCTCCTCTTTCTCGCCCAACACATCGCCCATATCGACTTGTACACTACCTCCTAGACCAGCGTGCCTACTTTATTTTAGGTTAAACAATGCCATCTCTTTGAGAGGTGGCCGTAGCCGCATTGCCTTGTTATGCGCATGATAAATGGCCAAGAAAGAGTATAAGAAAACAAAATCTTAGCACTTATAAGACCACAAATACAAAATCATCGTAAAAATACCATTGTTTTGATTAGGAAATGAAATATGAAAAAGAATGGTTACTATTAATGAGTGATTTTAATTTGTGCAAGAAAGAGTACTCAAAGCAAGTTTGAAAGTCAAAAATGGGAAACTGGCGCCACAAGGGCGCTGCTGCGCACACACATCGAGCAATAAGATAAAAACACAAGCATGGTGCTTCAAGTTCGCTGCAACACGCTTTAGGAATTTCAAAACAGCAAAAATCCAGTGAGGTCTTGCTGCCAACACGTGGGTGACGTAAGTGCGCTGCAACACACTTTTTGTGCAAAGCGCAAGTGCGTTGCAGTGCACTTTTCTGAGCAAAGCGCACTAAGGCGGCCAAAACTCCAAAAGGAAGTTTAAGAGTTCTTCAGGGCTAAGCAATAGAGGCATTCTGTAGCATGGAAAAATTGCGCAAAGTGAGCATAGAAGTTGTTGGAAAAATTTATAAATAGCAGACTTGGACCATTCAGAAAAACATTCCATTTTTAGTTTTCTTATTTCCATATCAATTTGTAATAAATAGTAAGGGGAAGGAATAGAAAATCAAGTTAGATATGCATTAAGAATCGAGAAATCATTGTTGATGTTCATTCTTCTCCAATCCTTATTGTTGTACCAAGCTACCATGAGAATGGCTAGCTAAACTCCTTCTCTTGTTGGGATTGGTCGTAGATCACTGAATCAATATATACTTTTATTGATCATAATGTTATATACAATCCATTTATGAATCTTTATCGACGTTGTCTTTTTTTTACTGTTTAACTTCATGGATTTGAATTGATTTTGAGAAATACGATTCAAATCTCAATCCAAGATAATCATCTGTTAAACTCTAAATGCTTGGCATAGAGTTAGGTTTAACATTCACCATAAGTATCGATTCTTAATACTGTTGTATTGTTTAATAGGTCGAGAAATCATCGATTAAACCATAAGGTAGAAACCTCATCAGATGTTTAATATAAACTCTATTTGTGAGCGATACATGATAATATTGCTAAATGTTTAGATTGTGTATAATAAATCGGTAAATCACATATTTAATCGGTGGATGAAATCCAATCCCAACGAGTCTTATCTCTCTGAAACGTTCTTTATCAAATTATTTTTTTTTACATTCTATAACAAATCAAACATATTGCAAAACTTCCGCTTAGAATCATAGAAATTTTTGAATGGTTTTGATATCGCTACAGTCCCTGATACTAGAGCTGTCAAAATGGGCCGAAGACCATGGACCGACCCGAAAATAATTAGGGCTTGGGCCTTATTTTTCGAGCCCATTTACATCCGGGCCTTTTTAAGCCCAGCCCTAAAAAGCCCTAAAAAAATGGGCCGGCCCGTATGGGCCATTGGTAGCCCGCCAGCCCGAAAAAAATTAAATTTTTTAATATAACTAGAAATTATTCTTTCCTAATTCATAAAGGTATGCTATAAAAAATTTGCATATTATGTATTTTTTTTTTTTTTAGTATTATAAAGGTATAAATATCAAACAAAAGTTGATGGTTTGACTTAATTTCAAACTAAAAGGTTTCATCCTAATATAATTATGTAGATAGTATAGAAAAGACACCAAGATATATTCTAATTAAAAATAAGGTTGAAATGAGATTTAAAAAGTTATGATGTAATTTTTTATGGTAGGATAGAGTTGGTACAAATCATATATATAACAATTTGCTATAAAATAATATCCCATCAATCTAATTATAATTGTTATAAAATTTTATAACAGTTTGTTGTTATGATTGTTATAAAATTATAATTGTCATGAATATTTATATCTTAAAATTTGTTGGAACAAGTTATTTAATTTTGTGTGCAAAATTAAATATAATTTCTAATGTATTTTGAATAGATGAAATTAAGTTAATATGTTGTTTTACATTTTAATTGTAAATTATATAGATTATTTAGAAATCATAATTTTAGATATGAAAATTGATACATATATATATATATATATATATATATATATATATATATATATATATATATATATATATATATATATATATATATATATATATATATATATATATGTGTGTGTGTGTGTGTGTGTGTATATATATATAAGTATTATTGCATGCAATTGTATGGTTATTAGAAAAATAAGGAGAAAATTTTATTTTTTTAGAAATAGGCCCGTTTAGGGCCGAGGCCTATTTAGGGCCGGGTAGGCCGCAACACTGACAGGGTTGGGCCTGGGTAGTAAAAATGGAGTCCATTTAAAAAATGGGCTTTTTTGGCCTGGCCCTGAAAAGCCCGAGGCCCGCATGGACCGGCCCGTTTAGGGCCGGGTAGCCCATTTTGACAGCTCTACCTGATACACACAAGATTTTGTTGACTGTCTATTTCTTCAGTGAAGTCCAATTCTATTCCTGGATGACGCATTCCTTTTCCCCAGTAGAGTTCTTCCCACAAGACATTTGTCTTCCCCAGTGGAGTTCTTTCCTCTCCCCGGTGATGATATGTTTCCCCATATTTCATAATCATGTTTGATGCATCCATTAGCATCGCATCATACCTTAGGTTAAAAAATTGTGTATTTTATATTTAAGTCTCTTCAATGGCGTTGAGCCGAATATTTCAATCCTCGCATCTCCATATAGAAGAAACTTAATGTCAAGTGTTGGTAGTCCAAAGGAGGGGAAATATACCTTGACTCTTAATGTCAAGTGTTGGCTTCTTTTTGGTTAGATTGTTCTTTCCTTAGCTTTTATTTTATGCTCTAGTATAGCCTCTTCATCTCCTCCCCTTCTTAGATTTTCAAAATCTTCTCCTTTTTTCTAAAACCTTCTTATGTATGCAAAACCTCTCTTAAAAATCTTTTCTTTAATAATATCTTTTGACCTTAGTGGCTTTTCTTTCAAAGTTTAGACAAGATTAATTGTTGTAGTAAGTTGCGATACCCCACGATTTTGAAATTGATTGATATAATGGGATCTTTTCCTCGTGAGAGAGCTAGTGGTATACTTGTTGATTTTCATCCAAGTTGGAGCCCTTCTTTCATTTGTGATGCAAAGAATCCATTTGTTCTCATGCTCAAGATCAATGGTTGAGTATTCTCTCCGACGACGACAAAGTCACAAAAATACAATCGTCATATAGTCATAAATGTCACACCATGAAGCACATAAAAATATATGGGACATGACTCATGTATATGCATGTGGTACCAATCGGAGCTTCAGCCCCGTCACAAATTGCCCAATTCAGAGGAACAAGGCATAAGCCTTCGTCACTAATTTGCCAATCCAGGCCATCACAATATATATGCAAATGTACGCGACTCGATGGACCGAAACATCACACAACACCATCATCATCATTTACTTCACAAAAATATTCGTCACAAGGCACACGCCCATATCACAATTATTACTGATTATTAAAGGTAATACACTTCACACATAATACAACAACTTCGTATAACAACGGAACAATTTCGACAATTCATCAAATCAACGGACGTTACCATTAGCAAAAGAATCAAAAAGATATTCACAACAATCACATTCACGGTCAAATTCACAAGATACTGTAATTTATCGCTAAAACGAATAGTTAATCTAAGTTCAAGTTTATTCCAATTAAATAGGCTTATTAAAAAAATTAATTCAACTATTAATTTAATCAAACGATTAATATCGCAATTTCGGAAAAAGAACACCACCACGTTAATGTACTAATTAAACTTAGTTACCACGTAAATTTTCATCAAATTCCGGATAACTAATTGTTGAAAGTATTTCGGGTAAATATTTTCTAATATCGTATCCACAGAGACTGAGTTAATATTGCTGTCGTTCTATAGTTAATTTATAATGAGTAGTGAAAAGTATTGATTTTGATTGTTTTAATCCGAACATGTAAATAACAGAATAAGAATTAAATGACTAAAAACTTAAGAATGAATAACAATGGTGATGAATATGTTGAGTTCTAGGGTTCATCAACCTATTCATATGCAATGATCAATTAATCCACATGTGAACATTATCTAAGTTATTATCTTCATTCATCCTCAAATGAGATATTATGTCTAAGATCAATTTAGAAATACCTCCACCGATATGATATTCGATCTCTCAGAATAACTATAAAGATAAAGGGAATTAACCACAATGGTTTATGAAAACTTCTTCAAAATCTCATCTCTGAGTATTAATCAACAAGTCAATATAAGAACCTATGGCAACCCTATCTCTCGATTGATACTTTAACAATGATATAAAATAAAAGCAAGGTTCTTTATTGATAATAAAACTTAAACAATTGTTCACAGGAATTAATCAAAGTAATTACATCTTCATAGGTTAACTACTACCTTAAACTCAACACAATGGGGTTTAGCTCTCCATAGACATGAAGAACACACAAGACTTCATAGAGGGATTCATCTTCATCAAGGGAATGTCTTCAATTGATGTTGAATTCTCCGTCGGATGTTGTTTTCTGCTCTGGAATAGGATTGCTCTCTGAATTTCGCTCACCAAAGATCTCTCTTATGAGGATTAGGGTTTCTATTTATAACAAGTTTCCTTTTTTTTTACGAAGTTACCGCGGCTCGGAACGGATTGGCGAGGCGCGAGCCAAAGTCAGAAGTGATGGCGCGTCTCCCCCCTTATCACCGCGGCTCGGCCTCTGCTTCATCCTCCTTCTTTGTGATTTCTCTTCTCCAGAGTCTACCTTCGTGCTTCCTTGTCTTTACTTTTCAACTTTAAAATCTACACAAATAACACCTAAAGTGATGCAAGTCGCTCTACAATTAGCATCGAACCTCTAGAGTTCAATTCTAACCATAAAATCCTTAAAAATCATAAGATATGTTCTACTTCAGATCAAAAGGTAGTTAATTTAACACATGAAAATACTACTAATTCACTCCTAACACTAATTATACCGCTTAATTCAGCTATTTCGATCAAAAGAGACTGTTTTACATTTTATTAGTCCTATATGCTATTGGTCATGTCATTCTATCCCTAAACATACAAATGATACATTTTTCATTTTCTGTTAATATGCTAATATGCTACTGAGTCATAATTTTTTTTTTACCAAACCACAAACCTACTGTTACACATAACTAGAATATTACAATTAATAAAATAATGTGAAATGGGAACATCATGCATTATATCTAACCAATTCAATCTCTAATCCTATGTAGAATCAATGAACAACAACGACAACATCATTATACTCCTTATTTACGGAACAACCATTTTCAACAATCAACAATGAACATATTCAATGCAGCAAAGCAAAAACCTAAATCTCCCAAATCCCTAACATACAATTTCTCATAAGCCCCATTATAGGAAGAGAACCCCACCCTTACCTTGGATTGAGTGCAGCTCTAAGAAGTTTCAATGAAATTTTTGAGAAAAATTGCACTTTAGAGCAACACTTTTGGCCCCCTTTCTCCTCTTCACAAACCCTAGTGCTCCACTTCTATTCCTTTCCACGGTTTTGGTTCTGTTCTATTTTTTTAAAAAGAAATGTTACCACTACTTCTAAGTAGTAAATCCAAATAGGCCTAATAAAATACACCCCTTAATTGCTTAATAACACCACAAATAAGCCCAATATTATTTCTACTCTTATAATAAAAATAATACATTCACTTTTATTCCATAAAAATAATATCCGATTATTTAATATACCGGCTTATTACTCAATAACTCATTTTTACGGTCTAATCTTAATTACTCGAAAAATTCCCAAAACGCTACATATTTCCTCATTAATATTATTAATACTAAAAACATTAAAATTTCTGATTATATATCGATTCGTTATCCCGAACTAATACCGACTAAATCACCCCAAAACGCGAAAATTTCAATAAACACCACAAATGTCTAGATCAAGCAAATAATTATTTTTCCGAGCGTTACATTATCTTTGTTATTGAGGATGTAACAATAACACCCAAAAATGCAAAAATAAAATATGTTAGGTGATCTACTTTTCCAAAGTTCATAAGGGGTTTTGCTTAAAATTTTTCTGATGGAAACTCTATTTAGAATATAGCAAGAAGTATTAATTGCTTCAGCCCAAAATTAATTTTCTATTTTTGATTCATTAATCATGGTTCTTGCCATCTCTTGAAGAGTTATGTTTTTTCTTTCTACAACACCATTTTGTTTGGGAGTTATAGGGTAAGAGAAATTATGTGATATACCATTTTCATCAAAAAATAGTTTGAAGAGATTTTTTTTCAAATTATCCTCCATGATCACTTTTGACATATATATATATATATATATATATATATATATATATATATATATATATATATATATATATATATATATATATATATATATATATATATAACCTTCATCATATTCAACCTTGAACCAAGAAACCATTATTGTGGTACTCAACTCTAAATATTGAGTTTGAGTGGTAGGCTCAAGGTACATCAGGGAAGCTTTATTGTGGAGTTTTTTTTTTTTTTTAATGAAGTTTTGTTGTGTGTATTAGGCTAAGGAATCATTTTATGTCTATGGTATATGGAGATTGACATCCATTAAGAGAAAAATTTCTCTATACTCCTTGGAACACTTCAGTGAAATAGAGTAAAGATTATTACATAATGTAGTTGGGAATTGTCTAGTCATTCTTGCGTAGAACAAACTCTCAGACAAGGAACCGACATATGGTTGAGTAAAGGTCGTTGTAGAACAAAATCTTGGAGCATGATTTTCATGTCTAGCAAGATTTTTGCATTAAGATCAAGTGAAGATCTTGAAACAATTTGCAGTTTCGACGTTCTGGTACAATAGAAAGAAAAATCAATTTAGACATGTGTTGGCTAAAGCGATTGGCTTATAGTGTTTAACGTTGTTGATTATCCATCGTACCAAAAATACTCTTGTACCACATTTACAAAATAATGGAAGACCCTACAAGTTTTCAATAGTGAAACCATTGAAGAGTGTACTAAGTTCTAGCGAGGATGAATGAGTTGAACCACTATAAATTTAATGTGTACATTTCTCTTATCCCTATCTTTTTTACTTTTCTGCATAGTATTGAATATATTAAGTTGTTTGTCGTTTTTAGAATATCATGTGATTAGATTTACGTTGCTTATAGTGATTTATTGTATAAGTTTAAACCAATATTGAATCTAGTTCATTGAATATCTTTCGATTATGATTGTATAAACTATTTTTAGAACGAAGAACCACTTGATCGTGAATATTGAATTATGTAAATGATTGTATAAAGAGTTTAATCTCCTTTGATGTTCAATAAAGAGTTTATAGCCCTATCTCATGCACACAAATTGATAGATTAACTCCTTTGATGTATTCAATAGCATTTGAATAAATTGATAGATTAACTCATTTGATGTATTCAATAGCATTTGAATATCTACTTAGGACATAAAGCGATTTTTCAAATATTTTACCAATCAATTAGATACTCACAATAACAAATTCAAAATGTGAAAATTTATTTTAAAATTAACAAATGAATTTAAATTCATCTTATCTCTCTTTATTAATAGGTAGTTTTATCACGAAAATAATTTCAATAAGAAGCACTTAAAAAATTGATTTAAGAATTAGTGAAAGTGTTATAGTTTTTTATTATAAAAGTCTGTTATTTTACAAATAAATAAAAATCAGTTCTAAAATGGTTATTTGTTTTAGACAAACAAAAGTGATACCTAAGTGGTATATTTTGAACACAATTTAAACAGCACTGATATGCTCTACTAAGCAATACGTGTACTGATCTGGACCAATGGCATGCTAAGCGAAGTGATTGTTTCAAAAAATAACAAAAGTTTGGCTTCGCCCGGGTTCGAACCGGAGACCTTCAGTGTGTTAGACTGACGTGATAACCAACTACACCACGAAACCTTGTTGTTTTCTCTTCATATTTCGTGTTATTTCTTTGCACAATTGAAGTTCTGTTTGATAAATAAATGCCTCCGTATCGTATACACTGATTTGAGCTTTGAAATATTCCATGCTCAACTTGTCATTGTAATATGCCATATTAAATGAGAAAAATACGACTGCTGAGAAATTACACTATCCACTAAAACAATTTAAATAATAATAATAATAATAATAATACACTCACTAACCACATATTTAGATATATTGCACAACTATATCATAAACTAAACCAAGGAAACTGAGTAGTTTTTTTATTTTCTTTTTCAAAATAAAGGGAGTGGGTGTGGTGTAGACATATATCTCAAAAAGGTTGAAAGCAAAAAATGAATTATTAATTCAACAAGATTTGCATAATTTTTCAAAATTATTTTTAATCATAATCATTTAGATGGGGTTGTTTTATTCGAATTCAAAACTCTTTCTAATAATTTAGAAATATTATTTTAATTTTAAAAATCGGTCCCTAATATCAATGAAATATAATAAAATTTAAAAATAATTATATTAAATCTCAGTGTACACAATGTTAACATTCTCAATTGCTATCGATGTTAATATATTAAATCTTTCTTGAAACACAATGTACACGTAACTAAGGCAAAATGACATACTCATTGATCTAAGTGTGTATCATTCAAGTATTTTAGGTACATAATGTATGTATATATTGACACTTTTTATTAAATTAAATATTAGACGTGTAAACCAAATACAACATATGGGACCCCACATCGCATATATCTCTATGTTGATATGTAAGCTCTGATGATACGAGTCACTGAGGTAGTCAAATGCTTTTGATATCTTATCTCCATTCATTTGATTCTAGCACGATAGCCTCGAGTTACATAACACTCACTGTGTGTTTATTACAGGTTCATATGACAACTTTGTGACCGCTCTTTTACATATGGGGAAGACATTATCACCCTCGATGTAATTACTGCTACGCTTTTGTCTCATTCTAAAAGAGACAAAAATATAAAGAAATGAAATCAAGGTGAATGTTTGTATGTGAATGGGGAAAATTCATGGGCGGAGCAAACTTAAAGCATGTTTTGTAAATAAGATGTCTAAACCCAAGAGCAAAAAAACAATGAAGTGTTATACTTGTGCACAGAGTTGTGGATTCTTAACTCTAGATGCTCGTTGGTTAGAATAATGCGTGCAAATATGTAAAAGCATTGATTCTACGAGAATTATTATAAAATGCTTTGATTTCCCAATTGAAATGAGAAAATAATTCATAAGCTAAAACTAGAGAAATATTGTGTGCCATGTAACGAGGTTTCAAAATATCTAAAATTAATTCACAGTTTAAAATATATTATGACAATATGTCGGACAATGATCTATTTCACGATTTCATATTGTGTGTGTCGTGACTTGTGGTGGCATGTCAGGTAAGATCATGATTAAACATTGTGGTATTTGTCAATAATATGAAAAATGTAACACGCCATAATTTCATGAATTAATCTAATTGAAAATTAAATTAATTAATTGGAATTAGTTCATTAATTGGATTTTAGGAAATAGTGAAAGAATGCTAAATGGGCCTTATGTTGTGTTTAATAAGAAGAGGGTGTTAAGTGAGTGGGCCTTACTAATTGTTTAACTATTTTTCATAAAATAGAGAAGATTGTGAAAAAGAGAAAATAAAAGCAAAAGAGCAAAAATTTGAAGAAAGGAGAAGAACGTGAAAGATCTGAAGAGCATAGGAAGGGAAAGAACCAAACCAAACTCTAAGGTAAGGGGGGACTCTTCCGATTAATCTCTCTTATGTATTCACGTGTAATAGGGTTGATTAGTGTGTTGTTTGATTCGATTAGAATATGTTAGGTTTTTAGATGTTGAATTTTGATAAATGCATAACCTTGTAGGATTTTGGTTGAATCGAATGATGATGATGATGCTTGTTGTTAATTGATGTTTAAAACGTGTTAGAATTGTGTTGTAACATGTAATTTGGTGCTGCTTGTATATGGTGTTCGTTTGGGGACGAAATTGGTTGAATTGGAAATGCTTACTTGCAATCAAAAGTGGATTCTGGGGTTGCAGGTATGAAGTAACCGGTTACTTAAGGTGTAGTAACCGGTTACCAATGTTGGTTTTGGTGTTGTTGTTGCTGTCTGGGAGGCAGTAACCGGTTACTGGGATTGAGGTAACTGGTTACTGCTGTTACGAATAGGAAGGTTGGTCTGTTCGTCAGGCAGTAACCGGTTACCACTGAGTGTTTTCAAAATGAAAAGTTTCTGCCACATGTAGTAACCGGTTACTCCAATTGAGGTAACCAGTTACTCCAATTAAGGTAACCGCTTACCGCTGTGTGTTTTTGAAAAATAAACTATTTTCTAAAATTTGTATCTTTTGATCCGTGTGTCCGATTTATGTGCCGTTTTGGGCGTTGGGAAGCTAATTAAGTGCTTTATGTGGTAATCTGGTGAGATGGGCAGTGGCCCGATTTTATTTTAAATCTCAATTTAATTAAGTGGATGAAACGTAAAATTGTATGCATATATTCTTGAATGTGACAATGTGTTAATGTAGTGATGGAATTGTTGAGATTATTATAATGATTGAATGATATGTTTGATATAAAAATGTGTGATATGATTGGAATGATGCTAAGACATGTGCATACTTTATCAGTGATGATAATGGTGAGTTTTGGTGAGACGATGCGGTGCATCAGATCAATGACGTTATAAGTATGTTATATGTGTGCATTCATTCATGAATCATTTTGGTGATGGATCCCGGTGATGTTTGGATCAATGGTGGGCATAATTCCCATTGTGTGGAATTTTTGCCGGTAGGGCTGTATCTCGGTGACGTTTAGATCAGTCAGATGGGTTAATCCCATGATATTTGGTACCACATGCATAAAGTCAATACATTCATATGCATATTGATATGACATGATTGACTGAGTTTCAATGTTATATTTGGTGATGTATTCGTTGGTATGATTGCTGAATGATTGTCTGAGAATCTGAATATATTATGATTGTGTGGATGATATGCTTATGACATTTTATTGCTTATGAACACATAATATTTATTAATTGTGAATGAGACTCACCCTTACATGTTAATAATTTTCAGATTGAGGAGTAGCGGCTTTAGTGCTCGGTGAGGATAGCTCGTAGAGTCTATCCAATTATTTGGGTCGTGTCGATCATGCTCTGGTCTTGTAACACTGGGAACGATAGTTTTAGAGTTTAATCGTTATACTCTATTTTGTTGGTTTTTGGATTATGTTTCCTTTGATCTGTATTGGTGATGTTATACTATTCCGCTGTGATAAACATGATATTGTTATTTGGTGAATCGTTCCTAATAAAGCACGACAGTTGAACTATATTGGGTTTTAATTTTGTTAATTACGGCACCCTTGTTTTCATATTTTACTCTGAGTATTTTAATAATTGCTGCGGGGTTTTAGAAGGGTGTTACAATAGTGGTATCAGAGCATAGTCGGTCGTTGTGACCATAGTCTGTCCTTATTCCCTTGTATGCGACTAGTCTAGCCCGCTTAGCGGACTACACAAAATATCTAAACAGTAATCAGCGTCCGCTTAGAGAGATTGGTCTGCTAAGCGGACATAAAATTTGAGTTCGCCTCTGTTTTATGTTCTGCAAAGCGCGCTTGAAGTTGGCTAGTGAATTAGAAATGTTCAACAAGCACGCTGGTGCTCCGTTTAGCAGACTTACTGATGCAAAACTTCCTCCTTTTGCTTCCAAGCCTCCTTCTAAGCTCAAGCCTTTCACACCTTTCATTCTACTCTTGCCAAAAGATTAAATACCTACAAAAGGTGAAGAAAAGTCATAAAACTAACTATTTACACACAAAACACAATCTTATTTATTTACCGAAGTATCAACCGTAAATGAATCAAAACTTAAGAAAAGAGTTGAGAAATACCACAAAAACTATCAACAAAATAGGTACAAATTGGATTCTAACACTTGCACATAAATCACCACGACTTGTAGTCAACATGTTCTTTAATCTCTAATGTGCAGACTCCACCCTAGAAATCATGGACACATTAAATAAATTAAACAATTTACAGATAGAAAACATAAACATATTTTCTGTTAGAGGAATGTACATGTTTGTTGTTGTGTTCCCTAAATGAGTGACTTTATTAGTCCATGCAACAACAAATCTTTCTTTATATGGTGTTAACCATGTTTCTTTCACATACTTGACAAATGATGGAATATTACCAAGCACACTCTCAAAGTGGTTGAGATGTACATCAAATTTTTCTTTTGTATTTGAATACATCAAGTTGTTCCATTGATCCATGACATGTTCTTGTCTTTCTGATTTCACATACTCTTTACATTTCATGCTAACGTTTTTTGAAATATGAAATGTACACAGCAAATGAGACGCATTTGGATACACAGAATCAATGGCATTCATTAATGCAAGTTCTCGGTCCGTCACCATGACATCTGGTAGCAACTTCTTAGAATAAAACAACTTTGTAAGCTTCTATAATGCCCATGCGAAGTTCTCCTCCCTTTCATGTTCCAAATATGCAAAAGCAATTGAAAATGTCAATTTTGTTAATGTAACACCAACAATCTCAAGCAGTGGTAACCGATACCCGTACGATTAAAAAACGCATTCAGCAACCAGCTCACTCGACATATTTTTAAGGTTTGAGAAATTAAAATTAAAATTCTTACCTATTTGTTTTGTACGTGCAATCACAAATCAACACCAGAGGAAATATATTCAACTATTTGACAGAGTCAGGGTGTGTCCAGAAGACATCAGCCACAATATATGAATTCTCCTTATTTCTAGACCAACACATGTATTTCTCTTGGTGAATAAGACTCAATAACATTTGCATTTCTGTCAGTGCACCTCTCTTGCCCAGTCTGTATGTTGCTCTAGCTCGATATATCTAGGTAATACTCGTAAGATTTTATGGGTCTTTGTCTTTTAAAGCAGACACGATGTACCTTGGTGACATATCGTACTCCGTCGTGTCATTCACAAACTTTCTTTCATCATCTTTTAGACGGCCCAAGATGTCATGACCTACCAAATCCTTATCTAGTATAAGATTATGCATCCACCTTCCAACCAATACCACTCGGAACAGATCTTAGCCTAAATGGGCATCTAAGCGTCATAGTATAATTGCCATCAGAAGCGGCCACAACTTCATTTTTCTTTTTGTAATTTCCTCCTCTATCACAACCCATAATCAATTTATCCTTCCCCCCTCGCATTCCATTAACAGAATCGGATCAGATTGTAACAACAACAATACCATGACTTTTTCCAATTGAACGTGCCCATTCTAGAACATTATCTTGTGATTCAAAAATCTGACAATCACAAAAACGTTTAATTAGACAACTACATCAATTTATATAAAAAAAAGTTTTGTGTGTATGAAGTAAAGTAAACATCCACATTTGTGACGAAGTAATGCGTAAGATCACTGCATGAATCCGTAGAAGAAGCTGAAGCCGGCGGTTCAGGACCGCAAAGATATAAAACTTCATCTGCCATACCGGAAATTTTCGGTATCAATCAGAAATTTGGAATTTTTGGTACTGAGTTTTCTATCGAAAATTTGTGAAATCTCTAGGACGGGGGTAATGAGTTTTGTAAAAATACCGGAATTTTTAAAATCTCAGATAAATCGCACCGAAAAATTTAAAATTTATGGTAAATGGATACCGAATATTTGTTAAAATCAAATAATATTCGTATCTGTCAAAAAAGGTACCGAAAATTTGCTACCAGATACCAAAAATTTACGTTTTGGATGATTTTCTCCAACAGTCATTTTTTTCCCATTTTGGGTTAATAATGTTATTTTTTTTCTTTTACAACTTATTAATTTTTTTGCATTTCAATTGATTTTTACAAATTCTGTTTTTCACGACAACCTAATATCTAATAAATTTTTTATTGTAAATTAAATACTTTCGATAAAATAATTCCACCCGGCCAAAATCCGTGCAAACGATAAATACACTAACGACTTAAAAAAAAAGAAGACAAATACACTAATGAAAATAAATATTAACCTTGAATTTAATTGAAATACACTGACACTGTAAAGATTTTTACACTGTCAGTGAATCACAACCATTGATAAGTATAAAAGGTTTGACTCTTATTTTAATTTCTTTTAGAGAAAAGGGGTGATGCACTGATAGTGTAAAATATTTTTACACTGTCAACCAATCACCACTCATGTATCCAATTAAACCATTTTTTTATTTTAAAAAAACTTAGTAACATGGCACATTTATGATTTTCTATTGGATGACAGTGTAAAATTATTTTACACGGTCAGTGCAGTACCTTTTAACCAGTGTTTTAAAAACCGGACCGGTCATCGAATCGGTAAGGGTACTGGGTCACTGGTTTATCGGTCGAACCACTGGGTCACTGGTCGAACCGCACGACCAAACCGGATTAAACCGTATTAAACCGGATTAAACCGGATAACTCGATTTGAATAGACTTGTCATTATATAGGTATAAAACCGGTCGAACCGGATGATTCAGTCTCTAAAAAAATATAACTACCTTTTAAAATTTTAAAAATATCATATCATAAATTCACAATTTCATAACTTAAATTCAAATTTTAAACAAAGGTATCACGCATAATAAAATAGTAAAAAATTACAAAGTGTAATTGCAAACAAAGTCTAATTACAACATAATCTAAACAAAGTCTAATTACAACATAATCTAATTGAATAGTTTATAACAAAATAACTCCAATGTGTATCAAATTTAATTCAAAATAGGATCTTCCTAAAAAGAAAATCAAATAAAATTCAATATGTTGATGTTATTTAAGAAAATTTATTATCAAAGATAACAAATAGACAATAAAGTTTTTAATTTGTCACTAACGAAAAAAACTATGTGAGGATGCTATTTAAGTAATACACTACTAAATATATTAAAAAAAAAGTGTAAAAGAAATGTTAAAAAAAATTTAAAAAAAAATAAAAAAAAAAGTTTAAAAAAAAATAAAAAAAAAAGTTTAAAAAAAAAACAAAAAAAAAAGTAATTAAACCGCCGGTTTTCCGGTTTTCCCGGTTTTCCCGGTTTTCACCGGTTTTCACCGGTTCCCACCGGTTTGATGGCATATCCGATCCAATTATTGAACCAGACCGGTTACCTGGCCGGTTCCCGGTTCGACCGGTCCGACCGGCCGGTCCGGTCCGGTTTTTAAAACACTGCTTTTAACTCTTTTTTTTAAAATAATACAATTAGATGTTGATGATTTAATGATAGTGTAAAATTTACACTGACTGAGAGTGTATATCAATTAAACTCTATTAACCTTAATAAAAAATATAAAACCGATGACCATAACTGAAACAAACAATCAAGTGAACAACAACGCCACCACCACTCAGAAAGAACCCGATGAACGATAACTATGAACTCAGACTCACAATTTTGCTGCATTTCCCACGAGTTCTTCCGAACAGCATCCGTAAACCCTAACAAAATCGCAGTCATCCATGCCTCCGGCGTGGCCAATCTTTCCCGCGAAAAATCCACCTCCCCAAACTTCAATGACAACTTCACCACGCTCTTAGAACAGCGCGTCGAATCCACTTCTCTGCCACTCTACCACGGTGACCGTTCCTTCACTTACTCTCATGTCTTGAACGCTGTTAGTTCTCTCAGCTCTCGTATCCGCTCTATCCTTCATGGTGCAGATGACCCGCACCTGATTGCAGCCAAATCTCAAGGTTCGTTACAACGGAAATTCAGTTAAGCAGTTAGTTAATTGCTTTGTTAGCTTTGTTAGGTTCGTTATTCACTTGATGATGGAAAATATTGTTACACAGTTAGTTAGTTAGCTTGATTTTAATTGTAGCACCCACACTTCAGGTTAAAGACGCTTCTGAGTATCTGACACGTGTTGGGATTTGACACTGACACCTGTGATTACGTTCAAAACCGCTTCAATTTTTAAAAATTATTACTATTGTAGGGGAGTCAGTGTTGTGTCGGGTGGTCGTGTTTGTGCTTCAGAATCTATTAGTTTTTCATATGTTTGAATGTGAAAATGGATATTAGCACTCTATTTTCGGCTGCAGGAAACAATGCTGTTCGCGGTGGAGAGAGAACTGTTCAGACATCTGAGTCCTTGAAAAATGTGGAGGCAATGGTTAACTCTAGTAAAGAGTATAAGCCAAAGATAGTGGGGATTTATATGCCTCCTTCTGTTGAATATATTATTGCTGTTCTTTCAGTATTGAGGTGCGGGGAAGCTTTCTTGCCTTTGGATCCTTTTTGGCCAATCGAAAGGATACTGTCGGTTGCTTCTTCTTCAAATGTTGATTTTATTATAGGGTCCCAGTCTTCATGTGGTCAAAGTAACTTTGACTGGCTTGATGAATCGCATTGGTTGGTGAAGTCAATTAGTTGTCCTGTTTTGAGCTACTCCATTGAAGAAAATCTTCAAGAATGTAGTTGTTCAACAGATTTGGCATGGCCTTGTGGCAATGAAAAGAAAAGATCTTTTTGTTATCTGATGTATACTTCTGGATCATCAGGGAAGCCTAAAGGAGTGTGTGGCACTGAACAAGGTAACTTGTTACTGTAGTTTGTTGCAGCTGTTATTTTACTGAAAACAATATTTGCTTACTAAAATGTCATGTTGTGCACTTGTCAGTTTCATAGCCTTACGTGAATTTCTGTTATCTTCTCCTTAATAAATGCTCATCAAATATTCTCCTAGGAAATCACTTAATAAGATACTTAGGAGAAACATTTTGAAATAACACCTTGCTCAAAAACTTTTTTTTTTTTTTTTTGGATTTTTGGTTTTAATAGAGCCTCATGGTGTCAATTGTTCTGTGTACTCAATCCTACCCAATGAGAGTGGGCTTGATTGTTACTGTTTGTTTCTTATCGAAAGATTTTAGTTATTTGTCATCCGACACATTAAAGTTTCTGGCTAAAATTTTTGTTTTTAAGGTAAAGTTCCTCATCCGTGATATATGTTTTGTATTATGGATATGTATCTTCTTGTGTTACAATTTGGTTTACATTCTTGCTAGGTCTTTCAAACCGCTTTTTATGGATGCAAGGAGTGTATCCTTTGACGGGACAGGAACTATTATTGTTTAAGTCGTCAATTAGCTTCATTGACCACCTACAAGAATTCCTCAGTTCTATTTTGACTGCTTGTGTCTTAGTTATTCCTCCTTTCAGAGAGCTCAAAGAAAATGTATATTCCATAATAGATTTTCTACAGGTATGGTGGTTCCTGATCGAACTTTTGTGATTTACATATTGCCATTAATGATCTTTTACTTCTGTAACTTGTTGACTTCTTGTTTCATGTTTGGAAAGAACTGCATGTTTGCATTCCCTTCTAGTTCAATGCTTATTGTTAGTGTTACCTTTGAGGGTTTAAGTTTTTATTTAAATTGCAAAATAAATTCCAATAATGTTTGGAGTAATATTATTGGAAATGCTGTTCTGCAATGTTTAATTTGATACTGACATAACTTAAACATTGTTCATAAAGACTCTCCTTTGTATTAAAATATCCCGCCAAGTTGGAAAATATTCTACATTCTTTTATTCTGTCAGTTAGTAAAGAAGTTATGCTTAATTGCTTACCCTTGCCTGTAATATTAAATGCTTCTGTAGGCTTATTCTGTTAGTAGGCTTACGGCTGTTCCATCCCTAATGAGGACAATTCTTCCAGTATTGCAAACTCATGCTGACATGCGTATTGAAAGTTCACTGAAATTGCTAGTGCTAAGTGGTGAAATTTTTCCTCTTACCTTGTGGGAGACACTTTCAACTATATTACCAAAGACATCAATCTTGAACTTATATGGAAGTACCGAGGTTAGAAAAGAAAACTACGCTTCTACTTTGAGATTTTTGCAAGGAAGTTTATAGTTTGTATTTCACATATGATTCTGTTATGAACTTCAATGCTTTTACTCGAGATTCAATATCGTCGTAGACATTCTTAAACATAATTTAACGTAATATTGTTTCTTTTCTGTGTGAAAGCAATTCAAATCATTTCCTAGCTGCTTCATTGGTTTCTGTTCTTGCTTTGTTATTGCAATCCAATGCTAATGTAGTCACACATTACATATTATAATATAAGTGAATTAATTGGAGACATAGTTGCCAGATATTATATTTATTATTCTCATCACCACTAGAACAGATGCTCTGTTGCTGATATGATAAATGAATGGAAAAATATTGCTTCTGTAAGAATTGGGAATAGAATACTTTGGATGTGATTTACAACATTTTTACCTCTTTTGCTATTGCAATCAGTTGTTACTCAAGTTCTTCTTAACTCAAAATTTAATTATATCAACATGCCAAGTGGAAGAACCATGAAAAGACTAATTCAAGCACAGAGTTTTAAGAAATTCAGAGAATATTGGACAGTTTAGTTAAGGCATGATAGGGAAATTAGAGAATATTGGAGGGTTTAATCAAGGGGTGGTAGTAGGTTTGATTTATAGAAACAGTTGGACACATTATCCCCTTTAGAGTAATGATTGTATGACTGAGTTATCTCTACTTTAATTTCTTTTGTTATTTGTAAAATATTAACCATGGATATTATGGTTATTTTTGGGGTGACAACAAAATTCAAGGCTTGATATGGAGAGGTGAAGGATAAGCTAAAGAAAAAGGCACACTGGTTTTGATGAGACTGATCCTGAAATTAAACGGTCCCCAAAGGAACTCAGTGCAACTTGAGCGATTTACCTTAAATTTTGTCACAAAGATCTACATGGGACCTTGTCTTTTTGTGTTATTATCATTGATTAATGCATTTCTTAGTCCTTTCTATCATTATCGTGGGCTAATACTAATCATACATTTGTTTTCCCTTTCCATTTGTTAACCAAGGTTGCTGGCGATTGTACATATTTTGATTGCAAGAGGATACCATTGATTTTGAAGGAAGAAATGCTAACCAGTGTTCCGATAGGTTTACCCATTACTAACTGCGATGTAGTGCTTATTGGTGATAATAATGTATCAAATGAGGGTGAGCTATATGTTGGCGGTTCTTGTATTTTTAGGGGTTACTACATTGAATCTGATATAATGTCTGATGAATTTGTAAAATTGCCTCAAAGGTATGGGTACAAAGATTCTGTTGATGCTTGCCAAAGCGAATTATACTTTAGAACTGGTGATTTAGTCAAACAGTTGCCAAGTGGTGATTTTGTATTCTTGGGAAGAAAAGACCGTATTGTAAAAGTCCACGGGCAGCGTATTGCTCTGGAAGAAGTTGAAATTTTGCTAAGGGAACATCCATATATAAATGATGCTGCTGTAGTTTGTCAAAATCTTCAAGCCGAGCTTGTGTTTATTGAAGCCTTTATAATATTAAAGAACAAACAACAATTGGGTGAATTATTAGTACCTGCAATCAGAAGTTGGATGATCAGCAAACTTCCATCAGTTGTGCTCCCTAACCGTTTCATCTTCACAGAATCATTTCCCGTGTCTTCTAGTGGTAAGATTAATTATACGTTGCTGGTTAGCTCAGCATTTTTAACTAAGAATGTCAAGGATAAGGTTGGTAATACTAGCTGCATCAATCTTTTGCAACTTATTAAAAAGGTATGGTTTCAGTATTTTATATGATGATATATCTTTCGTGTATCATATAATGAGTAAATCTATGAACCTATAATTTGATGAGACATTTGCTGCTTCTATATATTCTCCGTGTCTATACATGTAAATGTAGCTTGTTGTTGACTTACTATTTGTGTAAAAAATGTGTCTGTGGAAGTAAAGTTTTTTATTTGATGAGTTCTGTAACAGGCCTTCCACGATGCTTTAATGGTTGAAAAGCTATGCAATAGCGATGATTTCTTTATGATGGGTGGTAACTCTCTTTCTGCTGCACATGTTGCTCACAGTTTAGGAATTGACTTGAGATTTCTTTACTACTATCAAACTCCTTTAAAGCTTTGTATGGCTCTTCTCAATCAAAGAGGATCGTGCTCTTTGCATAACAGCTTGGATAAATGTTTGCAATTAGACGCGGACATGCAAAATAACCATTTTTCTTCCAATCATACTGAAAATTTAATTCCTCTTGAGTCAAAGATGATTCCCAAAGATGATGTTGATATTTTGTTTCCTTCTAAGCGATTAAAAAGAGATTCTACAGATGGTACATCAGGGGGAGATGAGCCATTTCCTTGGCATTTCCCTTCAATATTCTTATCATCTTCATTTAGCCGATGCAACAAGGTGTGGTATAAAGAGAAGGCTTCGTTAATTGATACACACAAAACAACATGGTCAGCCAAAATTCCAAGAGGAAACCGAGGTCACATGAAGAGCATTTGGAAAGTTTGCATGGAATCTTGTGTTGATGCTTCACCCATGGTTGTGTTGAAAGGCTCAGATATTTATTTATTCATAGGATCTCACTCACACAAATTTCTCTGCATAAATGCTAGAAGGTATAAAAGAAACATAGTTTGTCTAATTGGTTTTAATCTATCACAGTATTTCTCATGTTATTGATCTTAAATCAATCAAATTTTCCATTTGAACGCTTTCCTCATTTTATAGTTTAATCTCCAAAATATCGGCAACAACTCTTTTTTTAATTGAATTTGAACCTATTTGTCTACTTGGTATTCATCGATGATTTCTTGTACTCGTTAAGTTGTATTTGAACATGTAGAAAGAGAAAGAGAGTAAGTAGAACAAGAGGAGACATGAGAATCGTAATGGGATACTATATATTGTGTAGACCCTCATATTTATATTACTAAACCCTAGTACATGTTGATGTATGATGTATAATATAACATTTGTACAATCTTGGTACTTTTTTTTTTTTAAATGCATCAAGACTATTGATTTTTTTTACAAGAAAAAATGAGGAGATTGCTTATACTTTTTTCTCTGCCACTATCTGCCTCACTTTCACCAGTGAATAGTGCTAATCCCGTCTTGCTTTGCAGCTGATGAGTAGAAACTGTGTGTTTGGTTACCAAACTTAACCTATATATGCTCAGTAGGTTTTAAATTTAAATCCCTTGAATCATAGCAGTGCTATGCACTATTGATGCTAGACCTATAAAAAGATGTTTAGTAGAACTACTAAAACTGCTGCTTAATAATTGGTTTAGTGGTTCTATACAGTGGGAGATCAAACTAGAAGGCCGGGTTGAATGTACAGCAACGGTTGTCTCTGATTTTTCCCAGGTCTGTGTTCAATTGTTAAATAATACAAGATTCTATCCATTTTGTTCTGACATGTGGTATTTCTCTAGGTGGTTGTTGGTTGTTACATGGGAAAAATCTATTTTCTTGATTTTTGGAATGGACACATCTGTTGGATATTTCAAACATCCGGTGAGGTATCTAGTTTTAACACTATAAAGTATAAACTTGTCTTTTCTGGTTTGAGGTTTTCTGGTGTCTATAAACTTGTATCTTTATATAATATTAAAAATAACTAGTCAACTGTATTATCTATTGGGCATGATTCAACCCCGGTGAAATGATTGAACTATGAACTAGTGTCTTAATCATTATAATGACTAATCCGGTTTTCATTGTTATCAAATGTATATTGTATAGCACAAGCCTCATGTTTTATTTGGCCTAGGCTGATCTAATGGTTTTCTGCAGGAACATCATAGGCAGAGTTGTTGCCTCTTAGTCTGTATCTCTTTCTAAACCCCCAATTTTGCATTTATCACCAATCTTCATTGCTACTTTCACTGCATGTTCAGTTCCATAAGAACTATCCTCAGTATTTACTAATCTTGGTATACTTATCTCCAATGTTATTTAAAACAGAGGTCCTGACAATATGAACCTCATTACAAGGATCGCCAAAGAATTACATTACCATTGTTATCTTTCTCTAGCACTGTTTCCACAGTAACTTTTATCAAATTACCACTACATTTTATGATAACTTGTCTTCCCTGGGTTGTTCCTAGTACCTAGCATCATTTATTTTCAGTTATTACTTACTTTTATTAATATAGGGTCTGAATGACTATTCTCTTCTCATTTATCTGGCTTAGTCATAATCCTCTCTTTTGTGGTCAAATTCTAATTTACGTTTTAAACGCTTGAAGGTTAAATCACAGCCAGTTGCAGACACACGCAGACAATTGATCTGGTAATTCTTTTTTTTTTCCTCTCTTTTACGTAGTCAAGTGACTGTACATGCTTTTTGTATATCATTATTTTCATGGATGAGATGATCTAGGGTGCATATTTGATTTAAGTATCTAAGGGTTTGTGCTCAAATTAGATGTTCTGAACACTATTTTCTATTAAGTAGATTCTTACAAATCTATGGGTCGAGTCTACGATGATTCCACAAATTTTTGTTGACTTTTTAATTTGATAACCTTAGATGGTATGAGTGCCAGAATATATTAGAGAACTGCTGGTTTGTATAAGCCAATCTTTGAAATAGCTATTTTTGGCATTTTCTGTAGTTGAGAGTCAAATAGAAGCAAAGAGCGTTCCAAACTTTTGTTCTTTCTCAATTGTCTTGTGATTTTTACAAATATACATCAGGTTACGGAGCAGCGTATGATATTGATATGAACTAGGTATTTCATTACATAGAAGCTGGGATTAATCCCATTTAAAGAGGTCATAATTTCTCCATACGAGAAAACAAAAGATAGAACACTATAAGTTGTCACATGCCATATGCCATATCATATGGTACCACATAAGTTGTCAAACCTGGTTGGCTAGTGCACAAGTTAGGAAAGAATTTTCCAGAAACTTATATTATGGAAAATAAGGATTTTGATGTTTGGTTTAAGACTTCATTTGCTTAGATATCACGAGACTCAGAAATTTTGAGTTCCCAGGGGACTATGCTGTAGAATGCGCTTCCCCTTGACTTCATATTTTTTTATCTTGATCCTTGTTGTTTCTTGACTGTTCTATTTTGGAGGATATCTTCTGCTCCCTCACCTGTTGTACTTTTCTCTTTCCTCACTAATAAAATTTATCTTCTAAAAATTACCTTAGTAGAAATTAAACATCACTTTGTAATTTTTTCTTAATTAATGGATAAAAATAACTATGGGTGGAACTTCTCGCTGCATGAGTACATGCTTAAAGAGTGCAGTATACATGTTTAAACATCTTTTACGGTCAGAAGTCCGCGACCTAGGTTAAAAGGTTTGTTACATGTAGTTTGATTGAAAAATTTTCAGCATGGTTTTATAATGTTTATGCAGGTGTGGCTCGTATGATCATAGCTTATATGCTCTAGATTACAAAAATCATTGTTGTGTCTATAAGCTACCATGTGGAGGCAGTATCTATGGGTCACCTGCAATTGATGAGGTGAATTTTCCAAAGGACATAATACATTGTATATTGGTTAGTTAATAGTTTCTACTGGGTGCTGAATCTTTTGTTCTTATTTTTCTTGTAGGTTCGTGGTGTACTTTATGTGGCCTCTACTGGTGGTCGTATAACAGCTGTATCGATATCAGTACGATCAATTCATCTATAAACTTATATGCAAAAAATAATGTTTTTTTTCTTTTTCTGTGATAGTCAAATAAGACATCGAACTCCAATCTCAATTTAGTGGTTATCGCAGTTCGAATATGATTGATTATGATAAGTGGATGACTAATGAATATAACAAGGTGTTTGAACTCATTAATCATCCATTGAACACAATCAATCACAATTTTTTATTGAATACTAAATGCATTAATCTATTAATATTGTTGTTGAAGTTGCCGACATATTCAAGTTAATTGAGCTATTGATCTTAAGCCAGACTGAAATATTCCCTTGCTAAATCCAGGCTTCCCCATTTAGTATATTATGGCTACTTGAATTTGAAGTACCAGTGTTTGGTTCTCTGGCTGTCACTCAAAATGGAACTGGTATGTATTTTGCACTCTTCTTTTTGATTATGTATATACCACTCTTCCTTATACCGGTATACTTTTTTTCCCTTTCGTGCAGTAATATGTTGTTTGGTTGATGGCCATGTTTTTGCATTGGATCCCAACGGATCCATAATTTGGAAGGTATGAAATACGAATCTTCTTATATTTTGCAATTTGTTCCCTGGTTGAAGTAATCTCAACTTTTCTTTTTTGTCAATAAAATTTGCTCAGAAAACAACCAATGGGCCAATATTTGCTGGGCCATGCATACCTTCTACCCTTCCTCATGAGGTACATCATTCTGTTAGAAAAATCTTGTAATATCTTGATATTATATTAGGTTAGAATATCTCCAAAGTTATTGGGTATATTATTAGCATTATAGTTATTTGAAGTGATTGGTGAAATATTTATTGATTCTATACTATTATTCTTTTATTCCACCCTAGGTGCTTGTATGCTGCAGAAATGGAAGTCTATACTCATTCAAACTGGTGAGAACCAGCTCATAAACTTGTTCCGTTTCTTGTTTTGCCATCTTTTTGGTGGATTAACTTTTGATTAACAGGAAAAGGGAGATCTAACATGGGAATACAATGTTGGAGATCCAATTACTGCATCTGCTTATGTTGACGAGCACTTGCAGCTGGAGTCTGATGCCTCTCACACTTCAGACAGGTTAACCTGGTTTGTTTTCGTAAGTCAAAGGGACAATATCAGCTATCAGTTTCAAACTTTTTTTTTGTCATCTTCAGGTTTATTTGCATTTGTTCTAGTTCTGGAGGTATACATCTTCTTCGAGTGAACATAGATTTATCCGAAGATACAAATCAACTAAAAAGCAAAGTGCAGGAATTTGCAAGACTCGACTTGCCGGGGGACATATTCTCTTCGCCGTTAATGATTGGTGGCCGGATTTTTGTTGGTTGTAGAGATGATTACTTGCATTGTGTTGCCCTTGAAATTCCAAAGCAACTTGGGAGTTAAAAACATTGTATTTTTCCCTTCACAGGATAAGTAATGTCATCCTAACAAATATGTTTTTGTTTATTTTTACTTCAAAAAAATTTGGAGTGTTTGAAAAAAGTAAAAGATTTATTTGAATAAGTTTATAAATTCTTTAAAAAATCAATTCCAATTGAACAGTACTAATCAATCATGTTTTTCACAAGTTCAATTTAACTTGGATATTGGTGAATGGTAAATTAATGTAAGGTTTGACGACAAAGATCTTGACAACAATGTGTCAAATCTAATTAAAACATTTTCAGATATTCAAATACGGGAGAAACAAGATTCAAGACCCTCTAAAAAATGCATTTGGTAATGATGCTTCTAGTGAAGAAAACTTTGGACAAGAAGCCTAAGGTGAACCAAATGATATAAATGGTTCTGGTATTAGTCATCGTTGGAAATACAAGTCATCTCTCTCAGAAGATATAATCTAAAAAAAAAAAAATCCTTTGAGAACTAGATCATCATTCAAGAATAAGTACTCCTGCATCAAAAATCCTTTGAGAACTAGATCATCATTCCAGAATAAGTACTCCTGCATGAGACTGATATCTTTTAAAAACTATCTTCTAGAAGTTATGAGTGACGATAGTTTGAGTCTCCATACAAGAACTTAACCCGCTTCATAGAAATTATGATGTTCGTGATCTCGTTTCTACACCTAAAAGAAAGAACATCATTGAAACAAAGGGGGATTATAAAAAAATAAACTAAATGAACAAGGAAAAAGGTAACAAATAAGAAGAGCGAATCACACTAACGTATGTGTCCAGCCACACTAACATATGTGTCCGAAGGATGCTTCAACAAAATCAATAAAAAGATGCTTAATGATCACTTTATTAGATAATATCTTCCAAAATCATCTAAGACCATATGATCACTTAGTATAACTTCCATATTCTTTCTAGAGGATAAATTACAATGAATCTAATTAAAATCTTTATACATAAGAAATATTAGACATTAAAATTGTTCTCTTACAGTATGGTATGATTAAAACTATATTATAGAGCATTGTTTTAGAACCAATCTTAGTTCATCACTTATTTCTTACTGCAACCAAATGTCTTAATTCCATGCTAAAGCTTTCATCGATAATGCTTTGTACAATGGGTATCAGGTTGGTTCAGTCAATCAATTTAGGATATCACACATGCATTTTTCACATGATACCTTGATTTTGGGTGAGATGGGTTTGAAAAAGACTTGGAGCAAACAAAGCGAACTTACATTGTTTAAGGTTTAGAGTTCAATATTTCTGAGTTATGAAAATGATGTTAGAGACGAGGAAGATTATAGAGTTCAATATTTCTGAGTTATGAAAATGATGTTAGAGGCTAAGGCAAGAGCAATAGGGAATAAGGTTTATGGTGTTGGTTTAACGTGTGAGAGGCGAGGTGCAAGATGGTGGAAAAAATGTATCAGGATGGTGGAAAGATTTGCCTTCTATTAAGGAAGGTGTTGGTTTGTCTAGGAAGAAACTCTTGATAGAGTATTTATTGAGAGGTGGAAAATGATGAAAGTACATCCTTTTGGTACGATCTTTTGTAAGAAGTGTTAGTGTGTCACATGTATAGATGAGAGTGAGAGGTGAATGATGGGTGTTAAAAGACGGACTAAATGTGATGTGAGTATCATGTTAAAGATGCTTATCGATTGCTTACCTTAGATTTGGAGATTGATTTCTTAGTTCATATGGAGTAGAGTTTAAAATATTAAAAAAGAATTGGGGTGAGAGAGGCTCGAACTCTCGACCTCAGGATTACTCTCAGCTATGAGACCTACGCGCTAGCCAACTGCGCCACCACCCCTTGATGCTTCTTCTTCACGCCATATGCAAGAGGTCTAGTGGTTGCTTAATTTTCACGTTTTTAGTAAATATAGATAACGATTATATAGTATTTTTTTGGTTTTTTGTTTTCTTCTTATAAGATGGGAAAATAATGGAAATAACCGGGTGTTGTGTAATTTTAGTTTTATTTAAATTAGAAAAGTAAAAAGCAAGAAACATCATTCTTCTTGCCTTCTCGCTCATTTCATCCAACAAGATTTGCATCCAACACAACCAACCTAACTGTAATTTACATTCAGGTATTGTTTCTCTCCCATTCAATTTCATATCAACTTTTCTTTATCATCACCCACCCACCCTAACTGCTTTACCTTACTACATCAATTAGGGTTTCATTCTCAAGTTTCTTCTTATTACAAAAGCCTTCAAGAGTTAGCGAGAAGATAACCAAGGAAGGTTCTAGGAGTTCATTTCACTTTTTCCTTCCATTTCTTTGGTTTCAGGTGACAATTCTTACTCATTTCTTTAGTTTTTAATATCGCATATTAACTGTTTGTGAAATGTTCTACATGATTTTTCCTAATTACATGTGGTTTTTACGTAATGAAGTCGTTGACTAATTAGTTTATAATTTGGTATTTTAACCAAATAGTTACATATTTTGATTTTTTTTTTTTAAATAATGTATTTAAATTTGTATATAACATACATTTGGGATTGGTGTTTCACTTTGTACAATAGATTCATCTATATTCAATTATTCACAGTTTCATTTCAATAACTAAGGAATTTTTTAACATGGATTTTGTGCTATTCAGTTTATTAAGTACTATCCTATAAAGGGATTTTATGTTAACAATTTGAACGTTTGTTGTATGAGTAAGCTGAACCTCCTGTTTGAGTGGTGGATATTTAAGATCTTTGTTGAAATTTCTGGTTGATTATGGCCTGCTCAGAATCTGTGAGTTCAGTGGGAGAGAATATGTCAGTGGCTACGGCACCCAGGAAGCCGCGGATTTTACTTGCTACTAGTGGGAGTGTTGCAGCGGTTAAATTTGCAAATCTTTGTCATTGTTTCTGTGAATGGGCCGAAGTAAGAGCAGTTGCCACAAATCCATCTTTGCATTTTATTGACAGAACAGCGATTCCCAAGGATGTGATTTTGTATACCGACAACGACGAGTGGTCTAGTTGGAAGAAACTAGGCGATAGCGTGCTTCACATTGAGCTTCGAAAATGGGCTGACATCATGGTCATTGCTCCATTATCGGCAAACACTCTTGGCAAGGTAATTGATTTGATAAATATTGACTGATTTTGTCTATTCTATCTGCATACATGCATGATCATATAAATGGCTTATGTATCACTGCACATTCAAGGCCTGTTTATTTTCCATGTTTCTTGTTTTCATTTTCACTTCAAGTACACTAAACATAAGAGATCAAATATTTCTTCTCCATTTTCTTTTATAATTTTTGAAAACAGATCTAACACTTTCATAGATTTTGAAAATAAAAACAGATAATGTTTTCAGAAAGTATACCAGTTCTAAAAGACATTATAGTTCCGAAAAATTTGCGAGATAATGTGTTCCTATCAATTATATGTTCAGTTTTTGTATGTTTCTATTATGCTTTAAAAATTGACAATTGCCACTTCTTTGGGTTCCTGTAACTTTATTATATGCTGTTATAGATTGCTGGAGGGTTGTGTGACAATCTACTGACGTGTATCGCGAGAGCCTGGGACTACAACAAGCCTTTCTTTGTCGCACCTGCCATGAACACGTTTATGTGGAACAATCCTTTCACAGAAAAGCATCTCATCTCCATTGACGAGCTTGGTATTTCTCTCATTCCACCTGTTACAAAGAGGTTAGCTTGTGGGGATTATGGCAATGGCGCAATGGCTGAACCTTCTACCATTTACTCCACTGTAAGGCTCTTTTATGAGTCAAAGGCTCAGCAAGGTAACGGCCGTGTTTAATAATGTTAGTTAATGGTTTGCTAGGATTTGTCTTGACCCTTCCGATTCTGTTTTATTGAATCATTGTTTCGGCATTTAGTGTTTCTGGTACATCTGCTCTGATTTTAGGTGGTGTGTATTAGTCTAAAGTAAACGTGTTCTCCTTTTATGTCTCAAAATGGTGATGTTTATCATACACCCTTTTGGATATTTTTGCTGTGTAAAATGATCTCTTATGAAATTTTAGCAAACACAAGATTATTCTGTTTGTAGAATGACCTCAAATTAATTGAACCAATTTTTGGTTGTTTTTTCCACAAATTTTCAGTAGTGCATGTGAGCTTACTTTAAGATGTTTCCTCTCAATCATTTTACCTTTTCTATGCTGAATGTTTAACAATTACGCAGCCAAAATTACTAGATCCCGGATAATCGAAGGAAGTTGATGAAGTGTTTATTTAGAAGTCTTTATTGAAATAAGTTGGAAACAGTTTATAAGTTTATGAAGTGTTTGTTCAGAAGTTATTCATGGAACTCTATTGAAATAAGTTGGAAACAGTCTATACAATTAAATAAACTTTGAAATTTTGGTTCTTAGCGGATACTTAATAATAATTTTCTATGCATCACACTAAAGAAACCTTTACTTTGTAACTCAGCTAATTCTATCAGTTCAAATTCATGATCACATATTTGAATTTCTCAGCACCAAAAAACTTTCTCAAATTTCTCACTTAAACTTCTGGAGAGTGACAACGAGAAGTGCTTAATTTAATGTGTTTTTCACCATTGGTTTTTACTTCTACTTATTATATCTCTACAACTTTGGTTGAAACTTATAATTTTACAAAGAGAAATGAAGGGTGCCTTTAGCAAGTAGAGGACAGTTACGTGATTCAACAAATTTATTTGTATATTTTTTCTAAATGTAGTATTAATGATTTGGTTTTATGTTAAGTTGGACAAAAAAGTCAATCTGAACCACAGAAATAAGTCACAATCTGAAAATTATTGTTCAGACTGCCGACAGTTAACCACGAATAAGTAAACTTATGCGCATAAAGCAGATTATTTTGTTAAAAACATACTATAAAGCAGATAACCGGAATAAATTTGTTGTTTAAATTTTATTTTATTTTTGCTAAAAAAGAATCAAGCATAGGCTATTCAATTAAATTTTGTAAAAAATGAAATTATATTTGTGGATCCAAATGTAGATGATTTAAAAATAATGTAATTTTGCTATTCTAAAAAATATCTAGAATTAATATTCACATAATAGAGTGGTTTTTCACAGAAAATAAACCATAGAACATTAATTTGAAGAATATTATTATATTTTCAAAAATATGTTTAAAGAGAAATAATATTAGTTAGCATTTTTAGTACAATTTAGTTACATTTTTCGTTAATATATAAATTATTATTAGCTTATAAAAAAATATAAATATAAATTATTTTTGTTTATTTATAAGCTATTGGGAGCTTGGCCTTGCAAGTTGCAATAACATATCAAGAGGATGTATACAACTTATACCAAGAATAATAATGTTTTTGTATACTAAGAATATAATGTTTTTGTTAAAAAGAAATAAAAGATTCTATAATGTCAACATTATCCATAGTGGGACCTAAATTATTATAGAGGAATACGATATTCTCATTGTGCTTCCATTCATCATCCAGCCAAAGTTACATTCGATTTTTGTTGAGTAATCCATCTTGACAAATGACAACACGTTCTGTCAATGTCACTACTCCTTCTTCACCCACATAAGATATAGTGATATATATCCTTCTTCACCCAAAGTATCTAAGATAATTTCGATTTATCTATTTTGTTTTCATATTTTTTTCTCTACTAATCACCATTCCACTATCCAATTTTTTAAACTTTATATAAAATCTTTCTCTTATTTTTTTCTAATCTCAATTTCTTTATTTTTTCTAAGACATAATTCTAATAATATAAATTCTATATATCAATTCATATATTCTAATAATATAATAATGTTTTAAATATAATTTTATTTTATGTTGTGATTATTTGATTTCAGTTATTATTTTTTGTAGAAAGTGTATCAACTAATCCAATTCATTAGATTATATAAAATCATTTTTTTTTTAACTATTTTATCTTCTCGCTAATAAGAAATATTTTTGTGAAAAATAAATTATTTATTTTGTAAAAATCTGATATTTAAAAAAGCAAGTATGTGAATTTGATCATAGATAACATTCAACTTATAAAAAATACTGAATATTAGAAAATAAACTACTTATTTTTGTTTAGGATGTGAACATGCGAGTCTATGAATTAGACGACATTCAGTTTAAATAAAAAAATAAAACACTTATTTTGAATAATGTGATGTTCAAAATATGCAAATTTATGAATTTCGTCATTGTATTTGTTAAAAGCCATTGTATTTGTTAAAAGCTTAATCCGAGACAATTCCTAGATTAAGAATTGTCAGAGGCTTTAGGATTCGTTTTAGCATTTAGAGCTAACTCACATATAAGTGCTAAATTATAGTTATATTTGTATATGGTTTTGTGACACTTATCGACTTATTTTGTTTGAATATAGTATATAACCATCAACTTGTATGTAAATATGTATATATTTCGATATCGTGTAAATATTGTGTATAGTTGCATTATCATGTAAATATCATTGAGTTTGACTGTTTTTTATCTAATTTATTGTAGGTATTCAAGCAATGATATTTAGTCATTATAATATAGAGCATTAAGCTTTCCAACGCTTATGTCTGTGCATAAATTGGAGTTACAGTTCTCAAGTTATAGCGAAAACAAAAGCTGATTTTTTCTCGACACAACAGTGAGCGCACTAAGCGCCCACAGAGAAGACTAAACACGATCTGCGACTTTGAAAGACTATAAATTCATTTGTACATCATTTTTTAGGTTATGGTTTTGGAGTTTTTTACTCCCAACTCCATCAAACTTGTTAGCTCCATAAGCTTTGAGGCTGATTGGCATTAATTTTGCTAAAACATGGCTTTGGTGAAGATGTTAGACAGAATGTCATAACATCTAATTGATATAACAGTATTGGACTTCAAGCAGAGTTGTTTTGGTACAACAGAGTTTGAGCTTCTTTGAAATGACATATGTTCTAACAGATGTCGTAATATCATGAACCAGAACATCAGTGCGGAGCTGTTTTAAATCTCGACAGATTTAGTTGGATCCTGTGTGATTTATTCCAGATACATCTCAGTATATTTCGCATGTCAAGATTATTTCATCTGCAATAATGAAATCAAATCTCCAACAAAATTAATATTTATATATTGAAGATTGAAGATTTGTTACAAGATTTAAGAAAAATTTATCACAAGATTGGTACAGCTTCAAGCGTGTGGATCAAGCATTTATGGATAAAGAATTTAAGGCCCAAAAGACTTCTGAAGACTATATATAGACAACCCTAGTCTTAGTATTTCTGCATCTTTTTCTCTCATAGTTTGTAAATTAGGATTTAGGTTTTAAGGATTTTGAGAGTCTCTTGTGTAACTTGTGATGTACGCCACCCTTGCATCTTTTGATACTTGTGGTAGACATTCTTGTTCTCACTCAAAAACCTTTAGATAATGAGTTAAGTATTGTTCTCATTCTTAAGATTTTAAGCATAAAGTTGAGTATTGTTCTTGATCCAAATTTTTAAGCAAGATCAGACATTTGTTCTTGGTTAAGGAGTGTCTTAACTAAGTTCTTTGTTCTTAATCAAGGGGTGTCTTGATTAAGATGTTTTCCTTAGTTGAAGCTGTGAAGCAAGACTAAGGTTATTTTACTAGAAGTCTATTCTTCCCTTATCACGAGGTTGTGACTTGTTTATTTGAAGTGTGATTTTCAGTTAGGTGAAAGGTCGTTGATACAGTAACTCGAACTGAGACTGTTAGACATCGCTGCGGTGATTGAAAGTGAGATGGGATTTCTCATATCAGGGAAGGTCTTGGGTAGAAGTAGCACAAGGTAGAAATTAGGATGGAAATTTTTAAGCATGAGACTTATTTAGGCTTTAAACTAATACTATAGTGAACTTACTTCTTGACTTGGTAGCCCCTAGAGTAGGTGATGTTGCACCGAATTGGGTAAATAATTTTATGTGTTATTGATGTTTTGCATATTTATTTTTTGCATAATCACACAGTTTTTAAAAGTATGTTCAGGATGTCATAACAAATGTCAGAACATCTGTCTCGACATTAGTTCTATTATTTAGATATTAGTATGAACATGCATTACCTGTACCATAGAAATTTCAATTGGTATCAGAGCAGGCACCCTAGCCCTTGGGTGAGCTTCAGGAAGTAATTTTTTTCTGGTACTACTATTCTTTATGAAAACTGGAATGACATAATTTTTTATTAGCATATCTTGAAGAGTATTCGGGATAGGAGAATCTTGGTTTTAAAGAGATTGAAGGGAAGAGTATGAGTTGGTTCTATGTGACCTCGAAGTTATCAATACCATGTTCTATGGGGTTGGTATGTTTCTTTCTCAGACTCATTATCACTTCTTTTGTGGCCAAAGATACTTGGGAAATTCTCAAATCCACTCATAAAGGCATAATCTTAGTGTATTGGGTATGAAGTGATTAGTATAAAGATTAATCTAGAAGAAGATTCTCAGGTCTATGTTCAAGATATTTGACATGAAAGTTACATCTATTAGAAACAAGAGCATGAATTTTGTTTACAAATCATAAGAAGCTTGTGTCCTGGTCTCTAATGAAGGGTTTCTTATTGCTATTATATTCCTTGGAAGGTGATCCAATCAGGTGTTGAGTGATCGTGACAAAGTGGGTTTGTCTGTGATTATGACTGCAAGTGCACAGTCTATCGCGTAGTTTTAAAAGATATTGAACCCAAAGGACTAAGAATCGACCTAATGTAGTTAATTGTCACTACGTAAATCTAAGGCTATCGTTTAATTGATTAGATCAGACGGGGGAAAATAAAAGAATAGAATTAAATTAAAACAAGGGATAATTATATCGGTATGTAATAGTCGGACGTCGGGGATCTAGTAAACTATCGACGCGAATCATAATTTAAAAGTACTTTTCTGTAGAAATCATTAGTTTAAAGACCTTTCTCTCACACTCTCGTGTTTATTGATTATGATCTCATTATTAAACCTAATTGAGCGCTCTAGTTGTATCAATTAAAGTTTAAAATGATTTTTAAAAACAAACGAGAACTAATTAATCTTAAAGCGCTCTCGCTGTATTTAAATTTAATGCCTAATTTCTATGGTCCAGTTAAAACCTCAAACTCTCGTTTTTATTGATCCTAACTTCTATCGTTTTTAACTCTCGTTAAAAAACGGTTTAAGTAAGCATTTAGAAATTACAGCCAGATAAATAATTCTTCATTAATAAGTTACATCGATAGCGTCACTAGATTCCCTCGGTTATATGACTTTACATATCGATAATGTTTATTTAGCCAGACATTATTTTGACAGACGAATCAGAACAGATATAGCAGATATAAATTGATCCGGACATAAATTGATAAATTAACATAAACAGTAAATAATAATAAATTCTAATAAATAAACCTGAATTAAATTGTAGACTGAAAATTGTAATCTTGCAGCACTGGTTCTTGAATCCGAGACTTGAAATAAATTCAGAAATTAAATCTAATCCTAAAGACTGAAACTAAATCTGAAGCTTAAAAGGAAACTGAATTTGCAATAGTATTTCCGGTGTGGAAATCTATTGCAGAAAAATGGTTGGGAAGAAGTAGATTGAAATAGAAATTGGAGTTGCAGAAAATAAAATGACGACACTAGGGTAAAAGTTCGTAACCCTTTCAATTAGTCTTGATGGGTATTTATAGAGCTGCTTCAGATTCTTGGATTTGAATTTGTTTGTCTCAGTAGCAAGTTTTACGGAGGAGAAAATGGCGGAGAGAAACTGGGCTTTGACGAACGTCTCTTCTGGGCGTGAGTGTGTGACTTACGTCACACACTAAATAAATGGGGGGTGCCGACTGGCAGGGAGGGAGGTGCGACAGACGGTAGGGCCTTCCTTGCGCCACTCGTCACGTGCCTTCCTTCTTGTTGCGTTGGGCTTTGGCTTCAGCTTTGATTGTGGGCCTCTTCCTTCTATTTGCACCCTCATCAGTTCAAGCGTCCTTTTAGCAATTTCCTCTTTATTTTGGCTCCTTTATTTGATCATTTCTTTTGCAAGCCTTGATTTAATAAATATCTGAAACAAATACAAAATACGAGCATAATACGAAATAAAGTAATAAAATTGAAATAAAATAAGATAATAATACATGTAAATTAAGCTAAATATACAATACGTTTTTGTGTTATCAAACTCCCCTACACTTGAACTTTGCTTGCCCTCAAGCAAACAATCAAAGAAAAAGGTTTTATACATGCATGACAATCATCTCGATTCGTACGCGGTCGCAGTGATACTTTGCTAGAGATATAGAAGCTCAATACGAACACCAAAGACACAGTGGTGACACTAGACAACTCCAACTTATGCACCACCTCCACACCCTTCGTTCATAGTCACTACATCATCCATCCCATCTCCATCATCAAATGATACTGATCCCACAACAAAATCCAAAAACAATATAATCCCTCAAACAACAACCACCCAAACCTTTCCACAAATTAAGTTTAAACCATCTCTTCTTACATCATCCTCCTGCTCTGAATCATTAATGTCTTATGCATTTAGAACCTCTGCAACACCACAGATCTCTATTTTTTCCCTATAGTCTTCGAGGCTATTGTTTTTGTTTCCTCTCCGCCCACTTCTGAACCAACATCAATCCTTGTTCAAACGTCCCCATCTAAACTCAACTCTACCATTACCAATCCAACTGACCATTTTGATTATGACTCACCTCTCTATGTTGACACCACCTTGTTGCAACCTACTCAACCAAATTCACATGTCCCTGAAATTTCTTCCTCTGTAGAAATTCTTTGTGATGAAAAAAACTCTAAAGATCATAACTCTGAATATCAACCTCCTGCCCTATCCTTAAATGAAACAATATCTTTATTCAGAAATAGTGTAGAAGAAAGGATTAATATCCTTCAGGAAGAATCTAACATCTCAAATAATTCTTCAAGAATAAACTATAGCTGGAACTCTCTCAGCAAATTGATGTTTGAGGAATTCCAAAAGATCTTGGATCTTCTAGAGATATTTAGAGAAACTTCGCTGACAAAGACTGATGAAAGATTAAGAGTTGAAGAAGAAAAGAAAGTTACTGAGCTTGCAGCCGCAGAAGCTGCTCAGAAAGAAGCTGATGAAAAAGTAATTGAAGAAGCTAAGATTCTTGATCTCAAAGATTACATAAGGGACTTCAGGAACTTCAAATGTAAATTTATTCCCCCGTCTTCTAAATACTCTTTAATATGCCAAGACTGAACAACAATAAGTCAAAAGTCGACCTGACCACCAAGATGCACAAAATGCTAAAATTGAAGAGATGTTGTCCAAGATTTTAGAGAAAAGTTTTTCTAACCCTTAAGCACTATATGATTTCCTGGTCTTTCATGTTTTCAAAAACTATCTTTGCAGTTATTTTCTGTCGTTTGATATTTTACGCCTTAAACTCTTTTTTAATGAATGAAATTTGTGTTTTATTCTCTCTCTCTCTCTCTCTCTCTCTCTCTCTCTCGTTCCTTCTTGAATGCTTAATTATGATAAAATCAATTATTTGTTGTCTTTAAACTTTTTAATGATGACAAAAGGGGGAGAAATATAATGATTTTGATCTATATCTATTTCTCAACAAATCTCGTTGCTTACATTTTAATTGAAAAATGAGATTTAAAATGAGATTTAGGAATACACTAATTCTGATAAACGAATTATACCCTGAAAAAGATGAGAAAACTTCTGATGGTTAGTCAGAAAAATCGGTTAAGAAAAATATCTGATGATACATGCTTTGAAGTTAAAAAATATCTGGATCACAAGTCTTAAATGATTCTGATACTGTCTAACCGAAAACACTCTTATACTACTAGTTCAAATGATATGATATTGGTGCTCTAACACTACAAATAATTTGCTCTGATATTATCATGCTCTAATCTGAATCACCAAGTTCTGAGTTACATGAGAAATATGTACTTTGACTTATGAACTTTCACGAGCTCTAATACTTAAAGATCTAAGTGCTCTGATACCTGATGCTCTGATTACGTGAAACTTTATGACAAGATCAGATGAAATACAAATAAATCTCATAATACCCTACAATTCTAAAAAAGTCTTAAGTTTTAGATACAGGGAGAGATTGTTTAATTCAGGTGTAGTCTTCCAAACAATGTTCAAATATCCCTTCCTTCTAAAATTTGTAAGTCTTTGACACAAGGGGAGCTGGTACATATAAGGGGGGAGTTTTCTCTATCTAAATTCTAATTTGTTTATTTTTTGTGATATTACCCTGTAAAAATTGTTCATCAAAATACATGGTTTTGTCATCATCAAAAAGGGGGAGATTGTTAGAACAAGATTTGGTTCTGCATTCAATCTTTAAGTTTTGATGATAACAATACATATATTTGTTATGCAACAATTTTTTATTCTAATGGTTTCTTAAGTGTGTAGATTTAATATTTTGATTAATTAGGATTATTGTCCAGAAAATCATCAGAATCAACGTCATCACACATTAGAAGAACTATTCATCTTAATTGTGAAGTGACATCAGCAATTATGAAGAATGTTGAATGACTCATCAGAAAAAGGATTTACAAATGTTCTGAAGGGAAGCTACTTTTCAAGATTAAAATCCAGCTCATATACACTCTTCAGCTCCAACTCAAAAATCAGAATGCGTTGTTCAGATAGGGTGTTGCTTTCGAAACTGAAGACTTCTTTCTGGCTCTGAAAAATATTGTCTCTTGGAACGTTTACATTACATGATCTCTTCACTACTCTCTCTACTTCAGATAAGAAGTACATCTCAAATGCAGAATGATCAGAAACTTGCAATAGAAGCAATATGGTACAACAATACATCACCTTTTTCCACTATTGTAGGATGTATTGTACGATTCCTCTTTGGTGTGCTCTTTATTCCCCACGACTTTTTAGAGCCGTTACATCAAGGAAAACTACGTCTTGTCCAATCTCAACGGCCATCTTTTCATGGGACTATATATAAGAGACACTCTCATTTGAAGGCGCTGCTAATTCAAAAAGAACAACAACGCTATTTAAGCTATATTTTTAAACTCAAAAAATAAACTTCAAAGAGAAAAAGTGAAAGAAAGATCTTAGAAAAACTGTTCTAAAAACTCCATTGTGAGAAATCTAGTTTCAAAGAATTTCTAGAACACAAAATATATTGCTCGTTAGGTTGTGTTAACATTTGTGCTAAACAGTTTATGTTTAAATCCGCTTTTTAGAAGCAATATATTATAAACATTACCAGTTATAAATCTGTTGAGATTTGTATTCCTCAAGTAACTAGGTTGATAGTCTGTATACTTGAGAGGGCTAGGGTGTCTTTCTAGACTCTTAGAGGTTGTTTGTAATCTTTCAAGATTAGTGTATTAAGTCCTTTTCTAAGGCAAAATCACCTTAGCGGGTGGATAAAATTAGCCTTTTCTAAGGTGAACCGGATAACCGAAAGTGTTATTTTTCTTCTCCATTTTAACTATCTTAAAGCCCCCTTTCTTGTGTTTTCTCTACCTTCAATTGGTATCAGATCTCCGGATCTTTGTTGATTTTTATCAAACACTTAGCCGTGTATAGAGGTCCAGTGTGATAAAAACTTCTAAATGGCTATCGCTGCAAATACTCATGGAAGAGATAGTTACAATGCTAAACCTCCAGTCTTTGATGGAGAAAGATTTGAATATTGGAAATATAGACTAGAAAGTTTCTTTCTAGGATATGATATTGATCTCTGGGAGATTGTCACAAATGGTTATGTAGCACCTGTTACGGTGATTGGTATTCTCATTCCCACAAACGAAATGGTGATGAACAGAAATGTGTGTTTGAAGAATCATCACAAAGCTAGAACCATCATTCTCAATGCTATATCTTACAATGAATATGAGAAAATTACAAATAGAAAATCAGCAAAAGACATTTTTGATTCGTTAAGAATGCAGACTCGTGAAGGCAATGCTCAAGTTAAAGAAACTAAGGCCTTGACCTTAATTTAAAAGTATAAAGCTTTCAAGATGGAAGAAGAAGAAACTATGTAAACTATATTTTCAAGGTTTCAAACTTTGGTCGCAAGACTCAAGGTTCTGAACAAAAGTTATACCATTGTTGATCATGCTAAGAAGATAATCATAAGTCTACCCAAGAAATAGAGACCTATGGTAATTGCGCTAAAACTCGCAAAGGATTTGAATAACATAACTCTTGAGGAGCTAGTATGTTCCCTCAGAAGTAATGAAATAGAGCTAGAAGAAGATGAACCTTCAAAGCTCTCATTCATCAGGCGAGCGTGAAGATGAAAATTTCCCTTGGCTACTGACTTGGTTCGCCTCTTGGTCACCATGCGAGTGAATAAGGATTTTCCAGGCGAAGCTCTCCTTCGCCGGGCGAATGAAGACATTTTTGCCAGCTTATTGACGTGATGCAGGTTGTGTGGCCAAGAATAAAGGTTTCGCCAGGTGGAGCATTAAGCTCGGTGGGTAAATGTGTCGTGACAGCAATTTTGCATATATTTCATTTTAGTTCATTTTAGGTTTTGTATGGTTGGTTTTGGGGATTTTTGTGCTCCCATGCCAATTCCACCCATTTTTCATTAGGATTAGCTAAGATAACAACTTTGGGTGTTGCATTTAGTGATTTAGAGGTGGATTGCTCATTGACCAACTCTGACAAACCGGAAGATTTGTGGTTTTTCTCTCTTTCTCTCTATGTATTTCTCTTAGTTGGGTTTTGTATATGTATTTACTTTGAACTCATGTATATTTGTCATCCATGGCGTTATTTAAAATCTGTTTTATAAATCTGTGTGGATTGTTGTCTTAGATTTTTGCTCTGTGCTCGAGGTTTGGGTTGTTATAGACATATACTGCTCAAATCCTTATCTAGGATGATTATCTGCTAGTTTCTGGATTCTAGAGATATATTTAGAGCTAACAATCTTTATGAGTGTCGAAGCTTACTGCTTCCGTGTTAGTTGTGTCGGTTAAGAGATCGTCGATACAAATGATATGGATGTCTGCTGTGTTGTTGAAGTTGGCTGAGAGATCGTCGCCGGAATGATATAGTAGTTCTTTCTATTTTGGGTTAGAGATGACTTAGGGTTTGAGCGATGCTGGATGATACTGACGAGTATTATAGGTTGAGTATAATTGGTCGATAAGTGTAAGTTTGTGAGAAATAGATTGTATGCAATGCCTGATAAGTTGCTTCTCTTTGATGAATGAATTCTTTTTATGTTAATATCTACTTTTTTCGTTTTTATGCTTTAACCATTCAATCCAAACTCATAACTTTGGAAACTGTTGAATGGTAGTTCAATGCCACCGATCGCTGTGGAGACGATAATTTCTAGATAAATATTTCCAAAACTTCTCTTGCTTGCCGTTTTACCGCTTCAACAAAATGACGTTGTTGCTGGAGATTGGTGTTTTATTGACTCGCATCACAATTGTCTATTTGGTTTTGAGTTTTGTATATATTGCACATATTGTATATTCTCACTTGTTTATATTGATACTTGTGTATGTTTACTACATTTGTACATGTTTTTCATACTTGTGAATTTTTTGTTATATTATTGTTTGTTTCATTTATTAGTCTTTAACTCAACCAGTTTGTATTCCACCCTTCTATTACTATCAACTCAATCTTCACGAAATTCGATCTTTCTCACCCTTATGTTCTCGGTATCCGGTAGCAATTCGTTCAACTTATTTGTCAAGTTGGCGAGAGATGAGCCGCCATCAAGAAGCATGAACTTAACAAGAGGTTTGTTTCCGTTAAAATACACTTATGCCTTAATCAGAAATTGAGAAAGAGACATTTTTTAGATGTTTTTCTCTATAACATATGCCCCCCCCCCCATTTATAGAATATTGGATTCATTCTAAACCATACAAAATTGTCGGTGAAATCATAGCCCTACAAAATTATCGGCAAAATCCTGATCGTCCAAATTTTTTGACAAAATACACTACCGACAATTTCAGTTATGCATTAAATTTTCTGAAAAATTTTGTAAGGTACCAGAAATTTCAATTTAACTACCGAAAATTTGTGTGATACCGAAAATTTCATATGCACTACCGAAAATTTAATTCAAAAATTGTCATCTTCCTTTGAGAAGGGGTATTTATAGAATTAAGAAAAATGAGGAGGTGCCATATATAATTTGGGGGTGACATGTAGAATCCTCCACTTCTCAATATCATTACAAACGTGAGCCCCTTACAATTGTATTTCCCTCACCCATGTGCAACAGAATACACATTTTACACGATATTGGATGAACAAAATAATAAGAGAATTTGATGGAATGAGATGAAATAGATTTCATCATATTCCATTTCATCCATTATTTATCAATCAAAACAATGAAATTTTATTACCACTCCATTCAATTTTATTCCATCCAATATCATAAACCAAAACATTCGCTTAGTATTTTCCACAACCTTAAAGTTCAATAAAAATAAGATGTATTATTTTCTTAAAATCACATACTAATTTAAGACATTTTTTATTTGAGAGATGAAATAATTCGTAAATGTAAAATTAAGAACAACAAAGGCAAAATTTAATAGTACTACCAACTTCGAAATGTTTCGCATTACCCGGGTGAAAAGTAAAAGGTTGCACATGAGTTAGTTTGCCCATAAATTTGGTTAGGTATTAAATTGATAGCTCATTGTTAACTCAGTCACAAGGAGACAAACTCCTCTTTTTGGTCCGATGTCTCCGATGCCAAAGCCAAACCACTTCAAACACTCAACATTCAACTCTTTCAATTTTCTCAATTACTATTTCACTATCATAAATTATTAGAGTTTCAAGACTAAAAACATTTATAGAAAAAAAAAATTGGATTTTGAAGATTTATCAAAATTATTATAGTAGATCTAATGGTGTGGACCAACTCTTTCAACACAAATTGTAAAAAACTGTATGGTAAAAATATCAGTTGACTGATACACTAGCTAATGGTAATATATAGTAATTTATAACTGATTATTTAAAATACTGTATGAAAAATAAACTATAAATTATTAAAATAAACTATAATGATTAAAAGATCGTTATCAAACATGTCTGAATTATAAATGTAATAATTTTTTTGAATTATTTTTTTCTCTACCAAATATAACAAAATATTAGTTATAATTTATCAATTTTACAATCTAAAATTACATGCATAATATTATGATAACTATAAATAGAACAAATACACAATCTAAATAAAACTATTTTCTTTTTTCCATTTATATAGTTTTCTCTTTCAATTTTACAGATAATTATTGCTTTTTTCTAAATCCGCGGAAGATTACAATCTGAGAATGCAAACAGTGTTGAATTGAAGTTGTGGAGTCCCTACATAGCCATTAATGCTTTTCTTTTTCAATTCAATTCAATTCAATCTCGTGAAGACTATAAATTAAATAAACTTTACATTTTTACAGTCCCACAACAACTCATAGCTCTTTTTGCAGAATCTCATTCCAATTGCTCTTCATCTTCTAAGGTAAACCACCCTTTGAGTTTTTAGCCCCAATTTTCATGGAAAGTTTCATTTTTTTTGGTTGTGTTTGACTTTATTTTGTAATTTGAGTGTTAAAGTTGTGTTTTTTTACTTGATTTTTCATATGGGTGTTTTGGTTTTTGTGTTTTGATAGGGAAAAGGTGGTTTTTGGAATCTAGAAGATGGGTTTGATTTCTGGGATTTTTATGGGGATGGTGTTTGGCATAGCATTGATGGCTGGATGGGCTCGGATGATGAGATACAGAAGTGCTAGGAGAATTGCAAAGGTATGGATTATGGTTTTGTTGACTTTGTTTTTGGTTGTGAATTTTTGGAATTTAGTTTGGATTTTCTCTGAGGTAGTTTTAGTTGATGAAATGGAATGTAATTAGTGTGTTTTGGGTTTATGGAATTGGTAATAATCTATTAGTGGATTTTAGTTGAACGTTATGATGGAAACATGATGGGTTAAAACAAGGTTGTGGGAGAAGAGAATTGAGTATGTTTTTGTGAAGCAATTGGTTTTAGGTCAAGGACTATAGGAGATTGTTCGTCGATTAATTGCTATGCTGCAGTAAAACCCATATAATAAAAAACTGTTGATTTTGAACTAATTTATTGTTGTAGTAAAATACAGTCCTCCATTGCCTTGTGCAACTGATGTAGTGTATGAGATCTTGGAGTTGAAGTTTAGTAGGGGTGTTTTTGTGGATTGGATTGGTTTGAGAGGGAAAATCATTCTGTCTGATCCATTTGGTTTTGTTATTTGATCATCTAATCAGTTTGGTTTTCAAATCAAATTTGATCCGATCTAATTTGTTTCAGTTTGGTTTGGATTGATTTTTTGGTTTCAGCTATTGTCTGAGATATTTTGTTTTATACTTTTTAGGAAATTTTATGACCATAAAAAAGAGTTGCCTAAAACATAGTAAACAATACGTTATGGACATGAGCCGTGGTCAATAGCATCATAAGGACCGGCAACCATTTCAATTGCAATCCATAAAAAAAACATTTTTTTTGGTTTTTGATTTTTGGCTTTTCGATTTGGTTGTTGCGGTTTATATTGGATTGAATACGAACACCCTTAATGACATCTAACAATAGGAACAGCTTTTCATCCTGTTTTCCTGCCGGTAACTCTAAACAGAGTTAGAAATCTGTGAACTGCATTTATTAATTTAGGAATCGAAGCGGAAGTGGAGAAACTTGAAAATATGGCTTGCTAGTCACTTTCAAAATTACCATTAATGTTCAATTCAGTTTCATATGAAAGCATAATATGATGATGAATCCTATGGCATTGAGGCTCAGTTTGGATAAACAACCTAATTAAGCACTTATAGCATGAACGTTTATTATATAAGTGCTTATGTATAAGTTATTTAAATAGCAAAAAGATAAGATAGTTTCAAGTTGTTTGCATTTAAGCTATAAATTGTTTTCATCAGCTATCTTGGAAAGCTTATAGTCTATAGACACGTCATAAGCTATTTCCATAAGTTCTCCCAAACAGTCTTACAAGTGTTTATGCCAATAGATAAACTCAAATAAGTCAACCAAACATGCGCTAATTGGGACAACAAATTGATTCGTCTTCTTAGCACATCATTGTTTTTTCTATTAAAACAAACATCCTGTTTTAATTTGTCGGTAAGTTTTTAATATTTATTTTGAACATTTGTCATTCTTTTACTTCGCAGGCTGTTGACATCAAACTCCTTGGATCCCTCAACAGAGATGATTTGAAGAAAATTTGCGGTGAAAATCTTCCCGAATGGATATCTTTCCCTGTATATGAGCAGGTGAGAATTTATTTCTATATATTATTACCTGCCACTTGAAATTATTTTATGCAGCAAACCTATTAGTTATGTAATTCTGTTGTGCTTGACTCTTTGTTGCATCCGCTTTTTTCAGGTGAAATGGCTAAACAAGCTCTTGAGCAAACTCTGGCCATTTGTGGCAGAAGTGAGTATTGTATCTATCTTATGTTTATCTGATTAGTTCTCTAGCAATCGAAATACAAAAATATGCATTTTCTCAAAATTAATCGTTCATCTTTCAAGAATATCTTTCAATCTATCCATCTATTAGTATGATGAGTGTAACGGTTCACTTTAAATATCACTGTGTTTTGTGGCTTGAAGAATCATACTCGTAATAGACGGTTTGTTTAAATAGATGATTTGGTTATGATGGATTTTGTTCACCATTAGGCCGCAACGTTAGTTATCAGGGAGTCGGTTGAACCTCTACTGGAAGAGTACCGACCTCCCGGAATTACTTCATTGAAGTTCAGCAAGCTGTCACTTGGAAACGTAGCTCCAAAAGTTGAAGGTAATATCACCAACATTCTTAATTCGCACGATTTAGTCAAATGATGTCCTAAATCTTTTTGTATGCTAAGTTGCTAAGTAACAGCTTATACGTGCATAATTTCATCATCCATACAGGTATTCGTGTGCAGAGTCTTACCAAAGGTCAAATCATAATGGACATAGACTTTCGTTGGGGTGGTGATCCCAGTATTATTTTGGCCGTTGAAGCTGCCCTTGTTGCATCAATTCCTATTCAAGTATAATACTTTGGAGAATGTCTTTCTGTTGTCCATTTTATATGTTGTCAAAATTTGATTTTTATTTTTTTATTTATTTTTTGTTTCAGTTGAAGGATCTAAAAGTTTTCACAATTATCCGTGTTATATTCCAACTTGCTGAAGAGATCCCTTGTATTTCTGCGGTTGTTGTTGCTCTACTGGCTGAGGTAATTGTTAAGGGACACATGTCAACGTCCATCCTGACACGTGGGCACTGACATGACACTGACACATTTGGTTTCATATAATTTCATTTTCCTAAATTCTTAATGTTGTCTACATGTTTTTGTCAATATCATGTCCAAATTTGTGTCAGTGCTTCATAAATTATAGGTCCCTCACATTAAACATATATCAATTGCATTTAATTATCTTATTCATTGATTCACCTAAGTGATGAAGTTAAAGCCATCATTAGGATCATGCACCTTTCAAGATTGTGAGCACGGAGATGCAATCTCTTATAATTAAATCCATTCTTCTATCTGCCGAAACTGATTTTTCTAGTTGAATGTTTGAAAACTTTAATAAGCCTTGCCAAAGACATGGTTCCATCTTAAATGATTGATTTTTCACTTATGGAATCACTGATTTTTCCATTAAAATTGATCAGCCGAAGCCAAAAATTGATTATACTCTGAAAGCTGTTGGTGGAAGCTTAACTGCTCTTCCTGGAGTTTCAGATATGATTGAGGTGAGTTCTGTCCATTTTACGTAGCTCTTTTCCATATACTTCTTAAGCAACATTTGTAACTATACTACTCGCCATTTTGTAGGATACTGTGAACGCAATTGTTACTGATACGCTCCAATGGCCACATAGGATCGTTGTTCCACTCGGCGGTATCCCTGTCGATATTAGGTAAATATGAATCTTACGAAAGTTTATACTTTTTTTTATATATTTCCGATTGCAGATGAAAATTTCAAAAGACGGCTATATATTACGATATCTCATTAACAAAACTTCAATTTGAGTCGAACTTCTGTTTTCTTTCTTGCAGTGAACTGGAGCTTAAACCTCAAGGAAGACTTGAGGTGACTATAGTGAAAGCAACCGATTTAAAGAACAAGGAAATGATTGGAAAATCAGATCCTTACGTAGTTTTGTATATCCGACCCTTATTTAAAGTTAAAACCAAGGTCATTAACAACAACTTGAATCCTGTTTGGGATCAAACATTTGAATTGATTGCAGAAGACAAGGAGACTCAGTCTGTGATTTTTGAGGTTTTATGCTGCTGCTCTCTTCTTCCTCGTTTATATACTCTGGTTAATTTATTACGATAAACATAAGCAGCATGCATGATTCCTGAAACAGGTTTTTGATGAAGACATTGGACAAGATAAGCGATTGGGAATTGTGAAACTACCTCTTAATGATCTGGAAGTACAAACTGAAAAGGAGTTTCAATTGGGACTGCTGTCATCGCTCGATACACTCAAGGTTAAAGATAAGAAGGATCGGGGAACCTTGACTATAAAGGTACGTGCCATGATCTAGTTATATTTAACAGCGATGTTACGATGCTACTATGACTCGCTCGGCTTGATAAAAAACGAGGTTGGAATGGAATTTCAGGTTATGTATTACCAGTTTAACAAGGAGGAGCAATTGGCGGCACTAGAAGCGGAAAAAGCTATATTAGAAGAAAGGAAGAAAATGAAAGCGGCCGGCGTGATAGGTAGCACAATGGATGCGCTGGACGGAGCAGTGTCGGTGGTGGGATCTGGTGCTGGACTTGTTGGAAGTGGCATTGGCGCAGGAGCTGGACTTGTCACGAGTGGTCTTGGCACGTTCACCAGCGGTCTTACCAAGGCGGGAAAGTTTATGGGAAGAACCATAACAGGTCATCATAGTGGGTCGAGAAGGAGTGGCTCGTCTACTCCGGTTCATAATGCAGCGGAAAATGGCGGTGGTGCAAAGCCTCAATAGTTCTTGGTTTGTATGTAGTAAAATAATGAATTGAGTGTAAGTTGCAGACTCGAGTTTAATCTAGTACAGTTGTATCGGATCACCTTTATTTGTATATTATGTTCGACTTTGATGTGTAACATTAATAGATTGTAAACATTTTTTTTTGCAAATCATTATAAACATTCCTCCATGAATGTGAAAGTTAATATTAACACTCATTAAATTCACTTTACTATCTTCAATATTCCTCCACATGTTGTTATTATACAGTTTTATGTGAAGAGCTTGATCTTTACTGTCTTTCAACTGATTTCATTTGTACTGATAAATGCTAGTGTGATGCAGTTTTGTAATCTCAAGAAATTTATAGCTGAAATGAGGCAATTCGCTTTCTCATGAGGTTAAATGAAAATTATGTTGCTGTAAGATTGCGAGTTCTCTTATTGGAGCCTTTTCCTGATATCAGTAAGGTTTTCAAATCATAAATGGTTCCACCAGGAAATGTGTTGATGCTACAGATGCAGCGAATGTCAAATCTTATTCCTCTGCATCTATTATCGTTGAAGGGGTGATAAAACGAGCCGTCTGCCCCGCCTTGCCTTAAGTCCGGAAAAAAAAAGGGAGGGCGGGCAAGCTCTGTCAGGCAAATGAAATTGGACTTAAAAATAGGTAATATAGTTTCAGTCTTGAAATTGGGCCAACCATGTGCTAAATTATTTGACTGACAACATGCGCTCCACATAATATACAGTAACAGGGTAATTTTCAGGTTGAAACATTTTAGAATGTTAAACTAGATATATTTATTAGATTTTTCTCTTAGAGAAAAAACATGAATATCTTGAATCGATGAAACTTATTATAAAACGCATAAGCAGATATATAAAATTCAAGAGGAACTGTTTAAGGATGAGGCAGTATAATAATCATGATATTACTATCAAGTAATAGTAACATACTAAAAAAAAACTATCAAGTAATAGTAATAATCTGATTTTACTATCGTTTAAAAAAACTCGATTTTACTATTTTTTGGAAAAACCCCCCATTTTACTGTATTTTCAAAAAACTTGATTTTACTGTATTTTCAAAAAATTTGATTTTACTATATTTTCAAAAAACTTGATTTTACTATAATTTTGAAAAAAAGTCGATTTTGCTGTATTTTCAATAAAACCCGATTTTACTGTATTGTCAAAAGACTCTATCTTACTGTATTTTCATAAAATTCCAATTTTACTGTTGTTTTTTAAAAAACAAGATTCTACTATTTTTTTTAGAAAAACTCGATTTAACTGATTTTCAAATAACCTGATTTTACTGTATTTTCAAAAAACTCGATTTTATTGTTTTTTGGAAAATCTCAATTTAACTGTATTTTCAAAAATCTCGATTTTACTATATATTTAAAAAACTTGATTTTACTGAAATTTTTGAAAAAGTCGATTTTATTGTATTTTCAAAACACTTGATTTTACTGTATTTTCAAAAACTCGAAATTACTTTTTTTTTGAAAACACAGTAAAATAAAGTTTTATGAAAATACAGTAAAAGCGAGTTTTTCCCAAAATAAAATCAAATTTTTCAAAATACAGTAAAATCAGTTTTTTTTTTAAATAATGCAAAATTAAGTTTTTTTAAAAAATACAGTAAAATGAAGTTTTCGAATAATACGGTAAAATTGAGTTTTTTAAAAATGCAGTAAAATCACTTTTCTTAATACAATAAAGTCGAATTTTCCCAAAAAATACAATAAAATTGGGGTTTTTCTGAACATAAATGTAAAATCATTTTTCGTAATACAGTAAATTGAGTTTTTTTGAAAATATAGTAATTTCTGGTTTTTAAAACAAAATACAATAAAATCAAGTTTTTTCAAAAATACAGTAAAATCGGGTTTTTAGAAAATGCAATAAATTTTTTTTTTTAAAATATAGTAAAATCAAGTTTTTTGAAAATATAGCAAAATCGGATTTTTTTTGAAAATACAGTAAGATCGAGTTTCTTGACAATACAGTCAAATCGGGTTTTTTGAAAATACCGTAAAATTAGGTTTTTTGAAAATACATTAAAATCAGTTTTTTTGAAAATACAGTAAAATAGAATTTTTCCAAAAAAATAGTAAAATCGAGTTTTTTGAAAATTCAGTAAAATCAAGTTTTTTGAAAATACAGTAAAATCAAGTTTTTTGAAAATATAGTAAAATCTTATTTTTCAAAATTTCAAAATAATTTGACTTTGAAACAATCTTTAATGTAAAACTAGTTTATAACTACAAATTGGTTTTAAACCGGTTTATATATACAACCCGGTTTAAATCCATTTATAACTGAATTAAAACTGTTTGACTAGTTAACTGAATTATTATTAATGTGGTTATTAAAAAGTGAACTGAACCATTTTTGTGGTTTGGTTCACTGCAGTTCATAAACCATGAACACGCCTAATTCAAACACACATTTTTATTCAAATGTCTCTCACTCTCTTCTATTTCAACAAATTGCTTTGTTGAAGGAAAACACTATGATGAGCATTGATCAATATGTTCATAATGTCAACCTAACCTGCACTACATCTAGAGCTGCCTACACATTTGAAGCAAAATATCAAATCTATATCCATTGTGCCACTATTGGAAATTTTCCAGTTTCGATACTATATGATGGAGCAATTAACTCATCACTAGTTTCTCAATATTAGTCATGTTTTCTAAAATTAGATGCAAGATCTTAGGTTACCAAATGGAAACAACATTGTTGCTAAGCATTATAGTGAAATCCACATTACTGATGTGCTTTATTTGCCATCTTTAAACTTACAAAGGAGTCTAATTGTTCTTGTGTTTCGTCCTCTGATGGACGTATTATTTAGAATGTTCAGAAGATGATTGGTTTTGGTAGAACGGAATATGGCCTCTACCTTCTTGAAAGAAATATATCAACTAGTTTGACGAATAAAGTTGCAAGCAAAACTTCATGTAATTCAGTTTCTGTTTCTATTTATGATACTTCCTTGTTTCACCTCTTATGACATCCAATTTCGCATTATCAATTTTTCTGAGTTGAACTAGAAATTGCGAGCTGCACTTTAATAATTCTACATTAATAGTTCTATTGTTTAAACTACATTAATAAATAATATTCTATGAAAATTTATATTTATAGGCTAATAATCGAACTCTAAATATATCTCAATAATTCTCCTTGCTTATAAAAAAAATAATTCAGTCCATAAATTTTTCTCTAACAACCAGCATGCCCTTTATGTGATACTACTGGTACTACTTTTTACTAGTACAGCATTATTATTATTTCATAGAAGACACGGGTAAAAAGTTAAAAAATAATTGTGACAGAGAAAAGAAGAACGGGTCATAGATAGAATTATTAGCAGGAGTTGAATTTTGTGAACTTCACAGAATCATTGTGATGTAGTGGTATGCTGAGTGTATCCAATGTCCATATCTTGTTTAATTCCTTTGGTACTTGCACTCAGAAAAGGAGTCAGAGGACAAGTTACATACTCCAAAGGACTTTCATTTCAAAAGTGAAACTTTTCTACTCTTTTCTCATGGAGATTTATTGCATCTCTGAGTTTCTGCGATTGGTAGTACAAAATGAAAGATTCTTTCCTAAATTTTAAAATTTAAATACTTTGACAATTTCTTATTCCACCTCATTCCACCTTGGAGATTCTCACGCACCGTGTGCGTTACTAAAAATATCTTTTGGTTTTTGAATGTATATTTTTAGAAGTGTTTTTTTTACTTAACGTTGATTTGTTTCGTAAGTGTATTTATAGAACCTTCTCAAATTTTTCCTAACGTTTACTTGTTAAAACTACTTTCGTAAATGTAACTCCTGAAAAATTTAAATTTGAACAAAAAAAAGTAGTTCCCGATCCAATGTGTATCTTTACACGTCTTTTTAAATCAATATTTTTCCTGTTCTAAAGTAAATGTTTTAGTCAAATAAATTTATCACAAAATAAATGTTTCTTTTTTCCACTTTTTTAATATAATATTAGTTCATTTGTATCAATTTTATTCTAATTAATATTTAAACTACTTTTAAATCATTAAATATAAGAGTGAAGATCTATTTTAGTCCCTCACAAAAACTGTAGAACCCAAATTAATCCTTCACAAAAAGAAGAACCCGATTTAATCCCTTACAAAATTTAACTGGGTCATATTAGTCTCTCAGTTAATATTTTCTTAAACTAGTTTTTTTTATAATTTTAAACCGTGACTGGACCGCCAAGTTTAATTTTTTTCTTTTTTTAAATTACTAAATCGATTTTATTTTTAATTTCAATTTTATTTTAAAACAATTCATTTTTGAAGATATCAAAAAATACAAACTTGATTCCCATAAAGAATTGAACATATGACCTTTAAACTACATCCCACACCTGCAATCATTATTTGATGGACAGTGAGAAACATATCTAACACAATCACAAAAGCGTAACACCTTTTGATTTTGCAACACACATAAGAGAAAGCACACCATTTTCACTTAAATACAATGCCATTTACACTTAGTGAACAAAACAAAATTTGAATAATAGATTTGTATGAAGTTGTTGTATTTGTATCAAACTCTATACAGAGAATGATCTTCTCTTCCAATGATCAATTCAAATGAATATAAGTTAGATTGCTCATAAATTTTTCTAGAATATGATGTGAAAGTTATGCAAAAAAGTTTCACTTAAAATTTTTAATGATGAATACTTAACTTAATTAATAATTTACAATATACAATTTTACTAAAATTAACTATGTTTTTTTTTTTAAATGACAAGTTACTTGTTAAACATGATATCGTATATAAATCTATTACTGAACTTTGTAGTTGAAAATGTAAGTTTAAAGGTCCTAGGTTTAATGTAAATACAAATTATGAGAATTGTCTTTTAGTAATGTTCATGGCCTAGTGGTAAAGGCATACGTATTAACAGAGGGACTAATATGACCCTGTTAAATTTTGTAAGGAAATAAATCGAGTCCTTTTTTGTGAGGGATTAATTTGGGATTTGTAGTTTTTGTGAGAGACCAAAATGAGTCTCCGCTCTAAATATAATGACTAGGGACGTACATGGGTCGGTTTGGATTGGGTTTTGCCAAATCTAGGGGTGGCAAAACGGGCCGTGGCCCGCCGGGCCGGCCCGCGCAACCGCCAAAAAATGGCGGGTTGGTTTGGGATTTTAGGCTCGCCGCTCGCCAAAGCCCGGCCCGCCAAAACCCGCCGTCCGCCATAGCCCGCCCCGCCAATGCCCGCCGCCCGCCAAATCCCGCCTCTCCTACAAAATTCCCTCTTTTTTAGTTAATTCTAGTAATTCCAATTCTTGATGGTTTGTTTTATATATTTATTTGTAAATATATGTAATTTTTTTTAAGTAAAATTTGTTAAAAAGTTGGTTTTATAAAAATTGTTTTAAAAATTAAGTGAAAAATTTAATTAAAAGGTAAAAAAAACTATTAATCTATTAAAAAATGGAAAAAAATTAATAAAAATAGGCGGGCAAGCCCGCCGCCCGCCATCTTGGCGGGGCGGGCATGATTTTTATGTCCATTTCACTTGGCGGGCATGCCCGTCCCACTCATTTTTTAGTGGGCTTAAGGCGGGGCGTGCGGGGCGGGCGGCTCGTTTTGGCACCCCTAGCCAAATCCAAGACCCAACCCATATTGGACAATCCGGTTTGAGTGATGTAAATTAATCATCCGTTACATCAATGGATCGGTTTGGGCAAATCCACTAATTTTTGAATTGGGTTGGATAGTGGGTTGTCCAAATAAATTTTTTCTTATTAACATTAAAGGACTAAATGATGAGTCGTCCTTTTTTTTTCTTCATATAAGTATGTATGTTCTTAAAAAAAAATTAGATAATCTAGCATTATATAATAATAAATGATAATATCAACTAATAAAAGTTATCATAAAATACTAGTAATAAGTTAAAGTTGCATGACATAAAACTGTATGAACATTAAAATAATAAAAAAGTGAAACATTCAAAATTAGTTAATGTCATGATTCACTAAAATTGTAAATGTTTAGAGACTAAAATTACAACTTCTAAGTTAATATTTATCAAAATTATTAAAATTGTAATAATAAATATTTGATTAGTGGGTCATCCAATATCCACCCAATTACCCGACACAACTCACTTTTGTGAATTTTTTTAGATGGATTTGACCGAGTTTTGTAGGTTGATTCAACCCATATACACCCCTAATAATGACAACATATTAGCAGGGCCGGCCCGACACATATAGAGGCCCAAGACAAATTTTAAAATAAAATTTATAAATTTAAATATAATTTATTCATTTATTTTAAGATAAAAAATTATTTACCAAATATTAATTCATTGTAAATAAAATACAATTTGTAGCATATAAATTCCCATTATTATCACTATATAATGAAAAATTAAAACAATATATTTTATCTTAAAAAATAAAGAATTAAAAGTAAGAACAAAAATTGTCTAGCATTAAAAAAATTAAATGCACATACTTATTGCTAAACCACACAACGCAAAAACCAAAATGAAGAAATGGGAGATATTACACAAAGACCACTTTTTTCCATTTCACTGGTTACAACATAATAGGGGGACCCTTATAATATTACAATTTAAACTAGTGGCATACCCGTGCATCCGCACGGGTACTGGTGTTGTGCGCGTATTTGTTTTTCACAACGAAATAAAAAATATATTTAACTGTAAAAAAATGCCGTGTTTAATTCCAATGAAAATTAGGTGGAAAAGCATTTTATATATATTAAATTACAATTACGTAAAATAAAAAGTATTTGCCATAACATGATCGCAACTTCTTTTCTTTACGGGTTATAAAGGTTCAAAATAATATTTCCTTAACAAATTAAAGGATAGTCTTTTATGGCATCTCTTTTTAAAATGTAATTTTTAAAAAAAAAATATAAATTTGAAAAAAATCCTAAGTTGATGAACACCTTAAAAAATTCTATAGTTAATAAAATAGTAATAACAATAAAATTATTATATTGATAGTTAAAAATATTACACAAATATTTAGAATTAATATGTAGCTTCAAAAAACAATTACCTATATAATCTTGTTTAAAAAAAAGAGAGATACTAAAAAAAAGTTGTATGAATAGTTTTGTTGTCTTGCTCAAAGTACTTCACAGAAGATAAAATGTCAACACCAAATTTACAAAAGAAATACTCTTTTGGACACAATCCCATAGAAATGAATAACATAAAAGTGTCTTTTACGACAGTTAGCAAGTATAAGAAAATAATAGTATTCTAAGAAGAGCTTGTATGTTCGGACATGACTATAGGGTACAATGCTGAAATTGATTCTTAATGATAGGTTTTAGGGAAAAGTAGAAAATGAAATATATTAGATTACATAAGAGACATGGTATTGCAGACACTTAAAGTTACTGCCATTTGGATCTGAATTCACTTATCAAATGCACTCTCCCATTTGGTTTCTTCAATCAACCTCATTAATAGGGTTCTTCAATCAACCAAGAAACCTATTAGAGTTCTCAATTTCAGCTCAGTCAAACGTGCTGGTCGGAAGTTTAACAGGCTTCGTACCTCTTGATAATAAGTTTAACAAAATTCATAATCACAATGAAGGATCCACATATTCATAACTCCTGAGTATCTTGACTGTTGGTAACGGACTTGTTATCATTATTTTCAAGAACAATGTGACGAAACAGACTGTTTGAAACATCTTTTATTATGTGCCACTTCACAGGAAACTGCCCCCTCCACTTATCTTGCTGCCAGAAGTCTACATTCTTGTCAAAATTGACAGGTCCAACCATTTCAGCTACTCCACAGAATTGAGCACTCGCATTTACCTGGAAATAGTTGTAACATTTTTTATGGCATTCATATGAGAAAGAAACATTAGCTATGCAATAAAGTGAAAACTATATAAACTTAGGATCAACCTCAAGGAACATCATATGGTCTACCCGATGAAGAAGAAGAAATGTGTTGCCGATGTTTTGCACTACTGACACTTAAGCTGATGCTTCCTGAAGATTCTTGCTTCTCCATGTTCGGACCACCCGTATTCACTGTCTCAAACTTATGTAAGCTCGGTTCAACCATTTCACCATAAACAATTAACCATCTCTTTTTACACACAATGATTAAAGGATAATCTTTGAAAAAAGATTCTTAACAATGAAACAAAGTTTCAACATAATATAGTGAAACATTATAAAGGTTCAAAACAACATTGTAGAATTGATTAATGGACATTAATTTGTTCTAAAGTGCATAATATTAACATGTGCACTTTCCACAAATTCCTGACAGTGTTATTCTTCACCAATTCTTCACCAATTTTGACATAGAATAATGCAGCCTATTCAATTTGGATGAAAATAATGCCAGCCTGTAATTAATTTACAAACATTAAAACTACATGATATACAAACACCAACATAAATAATGCATTACTCCATTACTTACAATTCATTCATCTTAGTGTCATACTGCTTAGCTTTAAATTGAGAACTTTCCGAAGCTAAACCTGCCATACTGCAGATCACAAAACACATTTAGCTAAAATACAAAATTCAACAGATATTTACAAAAAAGAACATACCACAAACAGTTGCTTGACGTGATCGAAATTCACGTGTAGACTTGATTCTTGAGATGACATATCTATTGCAAGGTTTTGGCTTGATTTAGGAAGCTGAAAACAAATTCAAACGTATAATAAGAAGCTGCAAAGTTAAGGAAAATATGCACAATACAAACTCTGAACAACCGATGACGAAGAAACCGAAGAATAATGACTATTTTTTCTTGAAGAGTAATGACTATTTTATAAACGTAATGTAGCAGATTATAACCAATTGGTAACAATTTCAAGAACTTGATTAAAGAATCCCACACAATTAATCATAGACGTTAAAGAATCACACACAATTATTTTTACTTTATATCTTATTGGATGGGTACAAAATCTTCAATTTTACTTGACTTTGATTCTTCAGGATTCATCATTGTAAGTTCTGGTCCTCTCTCTTGCATCTGCTAGCTCAAGTTGTAACTGCAGAATAATAAGCATATGGTTCTCCATCTCAGCAAGCTATCACCACCAATATCAAATATAAATTCAAGAAGTATCAATATTTTAAGTAAATAACCAAAATTAACACATTAAAGAGCCAAATCATGCCTTAAAGCATACAACAATTAGATGCCAGATGTGTTCTTGAAAACCTACAACTCAAACAAAGTTATTTTGAATTGTAAATGTTACTTTAGAGTTTTTTATTTGTCACGTTAGCATTACATCTAGAAAATATCAAGCTTACATTTCCTACAATATTTCTGCAGGATTTCTTCAAACAACTCACACCCTTTATTCATATCATTGTTTCTCGAATACCCCGGAATCATTGTGTTTCACATGACATTATTCCTCTGTGGCATTTCATCAAACAATACACATGCATCAACGAAAGCGGGAAGAATATATACCAAAAGAATTTCTCTATGGTCCAATCAAACATATATATAATAAAAAGATAAAGAATGAAACAAAACCTGAAGTTGAGTAGCCCTTTTAGCCTCATATTCACGCCATGATTCTTCTTTATTTCTAGTAGTAAAATCCTTAGTTATTCCACCGCTAAAAATAATGTTTCCGTACAGATCCTTTCTGATATCAACATCACACTTCATTATAGAGTTGTAAGCGGTGTCATGAACAAAATCACTTAAGGGCATACCTTGTTAGTTTCAAAACTCCTCTATAAAACTCGATCCAGTCTTAACCTCGTCAACCTGCTAAAACAAAAATAAGGGCAGAGTTAGAACTTGCCTGAAATATCACATAAATTAAAACCGTACCAAAGACTTTGAAATTAACATCTTAAGATTTTTCAATTTCATATATATATATATAAACTGAAAGGGCAAAAAACCATACCTCAAGAATCTTTTTCTTCGTCATTAGAACAATCCCGTTCAGAAAATGAACCACTATTGACCACCTGTATCTTGATGTAGCTCAGAACCTCAACCTGATCTGAATCAATTTCGAATACATCATGAACCAAATCTTCATAGTGAATTTTTAATTCGACTACCGACTTATCAGAATCAATCTAAAATTTCTAGAAGGAAAAGCTACACGTTAGTAAGTTGAATACATAAGATGCTATTTTGTAAACAAATTTTGTCATAACAAAAGCCAGAGATTAGTAAGTTGAATACATAAGATGTATAACTTCTCACAGCAAAATTGCAATGTTTTCCATGCCGGTAACAGCGCTGCAGACACAAACTGGGGGAAAGCAAGCCTTCAAACCTCATGACAGATCTGACCAAAAAGTCACACAAAAATAATTTTGAATCCTACCACCACACCCGCCGTCAAAAAACGTGTTGCCGCTACTATAGTATACCACTATCAAACCGACTATCGCCGGAAACATCATATCCACCGCCATAATTTCGTAGATCTGTGTAGAGAGTCAAAGATAGAATCAAAGATATGAGAACATCAAAACCCTCTTCATCACCACTTAGTAACAACAAAAAAACCCCAGATCTGAAGAAGAAGATGCTCACCATATGTTCAAATAACCGCACCGTCAACGAAGCTTCCTCCTTTCGCGTGAGTGAACACCACCAAACCTGAAACAACAAACACCAAATGAAAATCAAAATCGAACTTGTATGAAACTCAATAATAACAATGAAGAAGGAGATGGAGAAGTAGGAAGAAGATGAAGGAGGAAGAAGAATAGGGAGAAGGAAGAAGGAGAGGGAGAAGGAAGAAAAAAGCAATCTGAGAAAAAACCAAAGGGAACTAAACGTGAGAGCAAGAAAAAATAAAAGTGAAAAAGTGAAAATGGGTACAGATACTGTTTGGAAGAGGATATTGGGAGTAATGAAAAAGTGAAAATGGGTACAGATACTGTTTGGAAGAGGATACTGCACTATTTGGTTCAGTTACATTAGAAATAAAAGTGCAGATTGTACATACCTTGGCCAATAGAGAGAGAAACAGATGAAACCATTAGTTAGATTGAAGCCAAAAACAGATTTTAGTCACAAAAAGTAATATTTAGACACATTTTACCCCAAAAAAATAGGTGGAATTTTTTAAGCAAAGGGCAAATAGGTCTTAACCAGGTACACTTGTTTTCTTATTTTATAGATTAGAGGCCCAAGGCAGCAGCCTAGGTGGCCTGCCCCTTGGGCCGGGCCTGCATATTAGTAACTAATTATAATTAAGAATAATTTTGAAAAATAGTTACATTTAATTTTTAATTACCTTTTTTTAATCTTGTATATAATAATCTTAAATGGCTTTTATTTTGAGATGGAGAAAATAAAATAAAAATCACATATAATATGAAATCCGCAGGAATATCATTTATGATATTGGAAGATGTGGCCCTTGAATTCGCTATAAGAAAATTAGGGATTTATGACACAAAAATTGTGTCAGTTATTTCATAACCGTCGTAATTCGCATATAGAGATATTTGTTACGATGGTTAACATCAACCGTCCTTATTCTTTAAAAAATTAATAAAATTCATCCAGTCATCAATAAACCGCCTTAAATTGAAGTCTATGACGGTCAAGTTACCGCCATAAAACACTTATCTTGACAATTATCAATAAACCGCCTTAAATTGAAGTCTATGACGGCCAAGTTACCGCCATTAAACATTTATCATGACAGTTATCAATAAACAGTCTTAAATTGAAGTCTATGACTGTCAAGTTACCGCCATAAAACATTTATCATGACGGTTATCAATAAACCGCCCTAAACTAAAGTCTACAACGGTCAAGAAACCGCCATAAAACATTTATCACGATAGTTATCAATAAACCGTCTTAAATTGAAGTCTACGATGATTAAGTAACCACCCTAAAACATTTATCATGAAAGTACATCAATAGTCGCCCTTATACATTTTATCACATTTCGTACACTAAACAGTTGAAATAACTCATCATATCCACGACGGTGAACCAATCGTCGCACCCCTAAAAGCCATCAAAGGTCACGACGGTGAACCAACTGTTGTGATCTCAATTGTAGTTTTTCTCCCTTTTTTTATTATCTTAAGTTTTTGCTCGATGTAATTTTTTCAAATTTTTTTTATAAATTAAAATCAAATAAAATCTTTATAATCTTGAAAATTATCGGGTAACATTTTTATAAAAAGCTCTCACATTTTTTAAGATTTTAATTTAATTTGTTCTTAAAAATTAGAAACTTAATTTATTTATTTTATTCATCTTAAATTATAATTATTTTATTTAATATAAAATCCTACAAAATTTTAATAATTTTATTTTAAAAATAAAACCAAAATTTTCAAGTCATCATGTAATATAATTCTGAGAGAAAGATATAGAAGAAATTTTCTTATATCAAGTTTCAGTACAAGGGAAGGAAAAACGGAAGACGTGGAAGGGATTAAAAATTTTGTACAGGAGAATTTTGAAGAAATATTCAAAGAGAGAAACTTCAGAAGGTCGGTCTTGGAGGGTATTGAGTTTAGTTGTCTGTTCTTGAAAGATAAGTCCTTCTTGGAAATTCTTTTCTCTAGAGAGGATATAAAGTCAACAAGTTGTGAAGGTGATAGTAATAAAAGTCTAGGGCCCGATGGATTCAATTTTGAATTTGTCAAAACATGTTGGATGATTTTAGAAAATAATATTGTAAATTTTGTCAATGAATTTCATTTGAATGTTAAATTACCAAAAATGGTTAATTCTTCTTTTTGGCTTTAACCAACTATGCTTTGTGATTCCAAGTTGTCGAGATGTTTATCTCTGGCAAAGACAAAATGGGTTACATCAATAGAGACCTTTCACAACCAAAATTGATGGATCCCTTGTACCGGCGATGGAGGACGGAAAATTCCATTGTTAAGGAATGGCTGATCAACTCCATGGAACCGAGGTTGATAGATAATTCTATCTTATTTTCTACAGCAAAAGCGACATGGGATGCGATTTCTACGACTTAATTTGACGACACAAACAGTGGCGGAGCCAGGAATTTTAGGCAGCTTGAGCAAAAACTTTATACTATTGGTTATTCATTTGTTTTAATTTTCACACTATTTTTACTAATTTTGCCCCTAATTTTGCCTTTGGTTTTGTCTAAAAATCGGCTATTAAGTTGGGAAAAATACAAAGAAAATAGGGGTTGAGCCCGAGCGCGTGCCCGGGATCGCTGGGTTCTAGAACCGCCCCTGGACACAAACACCTCCCAAGTCAGTGGCGGAGCCAGGAATTTTAGGCAGTCTGGGCAAAAATATTATACCATTGATTATTCATCTGTTTTAATTTTTACACACTATTTTTACTAATTTTGCCTCTGGTTTTGTCTAAAAATTGACTATTAAATTGGAGGGAGTACAAAGAAAATAGGGGTTGAGCCCGGGCTTGGAACCGCCCCTGTCCCAAGTGTATTATCTGAGATGAAAATTCACAAGACGTAGAAAAGAACAAGGATCTATTGAGACGTACTACAACAACCTCCAAGGTCTGTGGAGAGAAATTAATTTCTGCCAACAAAATCTAATGACATGTGAATCTGATATTAAAATATTCAATTTAATTACTCAAGAGGATCAAGTCTACACCTTCCTTGAAGGCCTAGATGATTTTTTGGACAAGGTTCGAAGCAATATGCTGCAGATTAAGCCTTTTCCGACGGTTGAACATGTATATGTGTTTGTTAGAAGAATGGATATACGACAAACAATAATGATGACTGAGTCGGTGGGTATCTCTATAGGTATAGTGCTTGCTTCAAAAGGAGTGTAACGACATACTGGATAAAGTGGTGGACTAAACCACTCTGGCCAGCGATTGTCTCTCAAATTAATGTCGCACGAGCTTAGTCGAAGTACATGTGGTGATCACAATGTAAGTCAGAAGACAACACCCTCTAATATGAAGTTTATTTAGCAAGCTAAAGTTTCAATCTGAAGATGACGATTGCATGCATTGTGGGAATTCTAAGCACACTCACGAGACATGCTTTAAATTACACGGATATCCTGATTGGTGGAATGAATACAAGGCCAAGAAACCACATGAAGCTGCTGCAAAATAGGGTCGGAACGTGCTGCCATTGAACATGCAGAACCACAATTATCATTGTTGTCATAACTTGAATCTTTTAATGTACCAGCACAAAATTATGGCTCCTCAATTCATAATTCAGGTAACCTCGGTTTATCATTAATCCTGCCAAACCTTTCTGACGCACGACTTCTTCGGTACGTAGAGCCAACCTTCCTATATCAAGAATCACCATAATTCTCTCTCTCTCTCTCTCTCTCTCTCTCTCTCTCTCTCTCTCTCTCTCTCTCTCTCTCTCTCTCTCTCTCTCTCTCTCTCTCTCTCTCTCTCTCTCTCTCTCTCTCTCTCTCTCTCTCTCTCTCTCTCTCTCTCTCTCTCTCTCTCTCTCTCTCTCTCTCTCCTCTCTCTCTCTCTCTCTCTCTCTCTCTCTCTCTCTCTCTCTCTCTCTCTCTCTCTCTCTCTCTCTCTCTCTCTCTCTCTCTCTCTCTCTCTCTCTCTCTATATATATATATATATATATATATATATATATAACAAAATTGACCAATATCAGAGACCAACTTAATTGACGTACATTAAATTGAAAGACTTTCTAATTAATTTAAAAAATTTGAGGACGAAATTCACCAATACTTACAAATATGAGAATCACTTATAAACCTATTCAATTTTTTTAATTTATGTAAAACAATTTTAAACAACATTTATTTAGGAATGGAAGGAGCAATATGACCATAATTAAATTGACAGTACTTCATTCTCATTTGCTTATATCTTCTATACAGAACATGAGGACAAAAATACAGTGGAGCATGAGCATATATCAATATTCGATAATGAACAAATCAGTGATGTTTATAATAAGACAATTACCTCATTCTCATTTGATTGTGATACAAATGCATGTTGAGGATACTAACAAATAATATACACTTTACTCGCATGTAATATCGATATGGTAACAAGACAAACATCACTGTCCCTTTCCTTGTCATCAAATTGGCCAAACAACCACTAGTTAGCATGTAATGCCAAAACTTTAAAAAAGTTTTAATATATTTATCAATTCTTAATAAAATGGTGAGATTCTGTTTTGTTGATTTTTCTACTTTTCTGCATATTTTACATTTTTTTATGAAGTTTCTACTGATTATGTTTTAAGTTGCCTATCTAAAAGCTAAAAAAAAAAAAAAAAAAAGAAGAATCTCATATTTTATTTGGAGAAATCATACTTGAATCTTATCAGTTACAAGGTATTTTGAGTTTTTTTTTCTATTTTAATGATACAAGGTATTTTGAGATATTAATGTATTTGTTGAGATATTAAGGTTTTTTTTTTTTAATGATACTATTGATGTATTTGTTAGATATGATAGTTTAATTGATGATATATGATAATTTGATTTGGGTGTGAGTTAGGGTTTTAAATGAGCCGGGTCGAGTCGAATTTGTCTCAGCTCGACTCGACTCGTTAAGAATTGATACAATTCAAATATTGGTTTGAGTTTGTCAGGAATTTTTTTCATTTTAAACTCGACTCGTTAGAAGTTCACGAACAACTCGATTTAACTCTCTAAGTTCAACTCGTTTGCTCCATAGATTTATAAGTCATTTTTTAAAGTCTATTCCTTTTATATATTTGACATTTTAAATCAATATTTTTTTAAAATATAAAATATACAAGTAAAATAAAAGTAAGAGGATTGAAATTCATACGACGCTGATTTTATTTGTATAATTATTTTTTGAAATATTTTGCTCATTTAAAATATAAGTTATTAACTAAAGCTGTTAGATTAAAAAAATACAAGGCTAAGATTTGGATCAAATCCTTAAACTTACTCTTAAAAATAATATATAATTCATCTCATATATTATCGAGTTAAGTCATTAACCGAACAATGAACTATGTATAGTTCAAGTATACTCATCTAATAACAAATTTTAGTTTTTAGCTCATATTCAATTCATTTGATTTACAAGCTTAATTTAACGATTTAATTGTTAAATTGAGTTATAAATTTCTTTTTGAGTTCATTCAGTTTATTGTCAGTCTTAATGTGAACTATAGATTCAAGATAAATTAATATATTTTAATCAACATTAATATAAAATAAGAGTAAAGTATAATTGAAACATAAAAATTAAAATTAAATTTATTTTGAGGGAATATATTTTTTTCTTAAAATTTATTTTCGGATGGAAGTAAGATTTTTATTGGATTGAACATATTATAATCTGTTTTAAGCGTTGGAAATATCGCTGTCACGGGTCAGCCTATGTTCCCCCACAACCATAGGTTGCTACTTTTTGCAACTAACCACTTCTAAAGAAAAGTCCAACTCACATGATACATTTCGATTTTCGTTAAACTAATCCTATCAAGATTTAAAGAATCAAAATCAAAATTATTCTTTAAAATTCAAAATACACGTAACAACCATTTTAGAGAACGACTTAGATATTCATTCAAAATTAAGATATTAGTACCCAAAAAAATCCAATTGAATAGGAGTATCAAGTCAATAAAATATCACTTCCACCTAGGGTTCACTAATTATCTTCTGTTGCTTCACTATTTTATGCTTTGGTCCCATAACTTGATTCCCAACGCTGTAAAAATAAATAAAAATGTGTTACTTTTTCTTTCTGTCTTACTCGTTGTTGTATTTGGATACTTTAGATTCCTTCTACGATGTTTAAAAAAAAGTCAAAGGTTGTCTTTGTTCAACTAGTATCATTATACCCTTAATGAGTATCAATGCTACTTGATTTATGTGTTGGTTATATTCATCTTAATATCTTATACTACTCCCCCAACATTCTTCAAGCTAGTATATGACCTATTTAAAGGACATAGGGGTTTAGAATTCTAATCTACTAGGGTCAAAATGTTTATAGATGACTTTGCTATTTTAACATTATTGCTAATATATATCTACATTGAAAAATGTTTCATCTTTTAAGAACCAGACAATAAAACATATCCTTTTAAATTGATATGCTAATATAGTAGTAGTATATAGTACTAGATAGTATTGTATGTAATTTGAGTGATTTTCTATGAAAGGGTCCCATGGTAGTAGTTCAAAGTGTTTTCACTTATCATAATTGTCATCAAATTGGATGAAAATATCTTATATTGTTGAATGATTGAAGAATTGAATGCCGGTTGGATTTATATAGGCAAAGAAAAAGAGAAATTCTTTGGCCACCTCCCTATCTTCTAGTCCACCTCTGGTCAAAACCCCATTATATCCCTGACTTCGGAAATGAACTTCCGAAATGCATGAAAAAGGTGTTTTCGGAAGTTTATCTCTGAAAGCGCCTTTTTTTTTTGAAAAAAAATGTCTTATTTCGGAAGTTCATTTCCGAAACTACAATTTCGAAAATGAACTTCCGAAATAAAACGCGTTCTGCAGATTAAGCAGAACTCTCCCCCTCCCCCAAATCATTTACGCTAATCATCATCAAACACTTCCATAGGCGAAATTTCTGCAGAAGCAAGTGTGAAGTAGCCAAACTCTTCTTCCAAACTCAACCAAACTCATCATTAAACACTAATTGGTAAGTTTATCATTGTTTTTTCAAGTTTTAGATCTATTTGATTAAACTATATTAGGGTGTTTAGAATCTGAAAAAATGACATTAAGATAGCTTAGTACTGATATTAGGATGTTTAGTAGGCAAAAAAATAGATTTGGTTTAGGTTTTTGGGTCTGCCATTGGAGGTTGCAGAGAAGCTCTGCGTGGGGGTGTTTCGGAAGTTCATTTCCGAAAACACCTCCATCCCAGTTTTCGGAAATGAACTTCCGAACTGTACCAGAAGTTCATTTTTTTTTGTTTTTTCATTTGTCTCGCATATTAATCGATTTCGATTGTTTACAGGATCATGTCAGACCAGCCAGCACGCATCAGACAGGGGAGAGAGTCCCAGACTGCGTCGGCTAGACGCGAGCTGGCGGCGGCACATCTGGCGTCGACCCAGGGACGGGGGCAGGGACGGGGACGCCGTGTCCGCGTTCCACAGGAGATCCTGGAGAACCGGCGCTCCTAGGCCAGCACACGAGGAGATCCTGGAGAACCGGCAGGCGGAGGATGACCACGCCATTGATCTCCTTCCGATCTGCCAGCGGATAGAGATGCTTGGGCGGGACGCGTTGCATCGAGGTGTCATTCATCAGGGCGGACCAGAGGCAGTCGCCGTGATGGAGATGATCGTCACTGATGCGGGCCGTGCGGCGGGGTACAGGCGGCAGAGGAGGGCCCAGGGTGAGCGGGTTAGGCACACCCAGTAGTGGTGGGGTTTATTCATTTTTTGATTTTGGATTGTATATTTAGCACACTATTTTTATTTATTTCGGTTTGTATATAATATTTTCATATTAGTATTTTTTTTTGTTTATTTATCATATTAGTGTTTTCAGTCTATCTATTGTTTATTTTATTTGCCGGTAACGTTTAATTAAAATGCGGTTGCGTTTAAGAAAAAACATAAAAAAAAAACACAGTTTCTGCATAATTCGGAAATGAACTTCTGAATTCACCCCCCATGAGGTGTTTTCGGATGTTCATCTCCGAACGCACCCCCCATGAGGTGTTTTCGGAGATGAACTTCCGAATCAAGGAAATTTTTTTAAAAAAAAAGCGCTTCGAAAGTTCATTTCCGAAGCAGGGGTAGTTTGGGAATTTCGCTGGGGTGACCCCCATAGGGAGGTGGGTAAAGAAATTTTCAAGAAAAATAGGCCATTTTAGCAAACTAAGAAACAGCCCATTATTGATAACTTCAATTAAATAACTCTTTCTACCAAATTATAAATATCGATTTAATTTTTTATTTTATCTAAAAAAAATCTTTATCTTTAAGTAGATCAAATTTTTTATTAGCAACCAACAAAAATACTTCAAATCTTCAAGATGATTTCCTCATGTGCATCGCCCACCCAATAAATATATTATTACATTGCATACTTTAATATTATGATGTTAATATATATATATATATATATATATATATATATATATATATATATATATATATATATATATATATATATATATATATATATATATATATATATATATATATATATATATATATATATATATATATATATATATATATATATATATAAACTAATATAAAAATTAACTTTTGATTTTTTTTTCTCTCTTCAAATTATACTTGTGGTGATGAAGTCAATCTTCACCGCAAATTATTGCCTCGTAGCTTCTTCATTTAATGTTACTGTTAAAATTGAAACAAATAATATATCAGCAGCCAACTTTGATAATATATTATATATTTTAAATTGTTATCTTTCCTCCAATCTAAAGTGCTAAAAGATTTATTTTTACTGTCCGAAACATAAGGTCTTTCATATAAATAAAATTAAAATTCTATTTTCAATGGAGGAATGGCTTCCTTTTCATACAAAATACTCGTGATTTGGTCAAATCTAGTGATGATTAAAGCTTGAGGCTCCGTCAAAGAGGTTGAATGTTTCCACCAGTATTTTCTTCAGTAGAAGATGACTCTTGTAAATATGTCATCAATCAAAACCGTGTTGAGTTTATCTACTACTCTTGATTTAGAGGTTAAGTAAATGGATATGAAAATGACTTTCTTTCATGATGGTTTAAAATAAGAGGTGTATATCAAACAACCTGAGGGTTTTCAAGTTAAAGGCAAAAAAGATAATGTGTGTAGATTGAGAAAGAGTCTATATGGACTGAAGCAAGCTCCAAGGAAGTGGTTCAAGAAGTTTCATTTTGTTATGTGTGATCAAGGATACTAGAAGACTACCTCATATCATTATTGCGTCTTTGTTAATAAAATTCTAACGATGGCTTCATTATTGTTGTTATATGTTGATGATATGCTTATTATAGGGAAAAATATTTCTAACATTGACAGGTTAAAGAAGCTATTAGGCGAGTCATTTTCCATGAAAGACATGACAGCAACTAAACAAATTCTTGACATCAGAATCATGCGTGACAGAAAGGATAAGAAACCTTGGATGTCACAAGAATATTATATCGAAAGAGTGCTTCAAAGATTCCAAATAGAAATTTCTAAGGCGGTAAGCACTCCTTTTGCTACCCATTCCAACTTGAGTTCTAATTAAAATCCTTCAAGTGAAGATGAAACATTTGATATGAAAGGTTCCTTACACGTCTATTGTGGATAGTTTGATGTATGCAATAGTGTGTAAAAGACTGGATATAGAACGTTTTGTTGGTACGGTTAGTAGATTTTTGTTAAATTCAGGTAGATAAGCCTACTCTAGAGGGGTACTCTGATTCTGATATAGCTGGAGACATTGATTCCAGAAAGTCCATTTTGGACTATATGATTAAATATTTAGTGGGAGTTGTGGTTTCGCACCTCAAATTGCAAAAATGTGTAGCATTGTCTACTACAGAGACAACGTTTATTGCCATTACTTAAGCATGCAAAGAGTTGCTATGGTTGAAGAAATCTTTACAAGAGCTTGAGTTTGTTCAAAACAAGTGTGTGTTATTTGCTGATATTTAAAGCTATATTCATTTTGGTAAGAATCTGACTTTTAATAATAGGTCTAAACACATTAATATGAGATATCATTGAATACATGATATTTTGGATGCTAAGTTGTTGGAGTTAGTTAAAGTTCATACGAATGGTAATAGTTTTGATATGATGATTAAATCGTTACCAAGAGAGAAGTTTGAAGCTTGTTGTGATATTGTCCGTTTGGTGATTTTCTCCACATAGTTGTGAGGGGGAGATTTGTTGCATTTAGACTCCTTTCCTATGTGGAGAAAGACCCAAATATGTTAGCACATTTGTGTCTCACTTATTTAAGTGGAGAGAGTCAATTTAGAATTGAGAGAGAGAGAGAGAGAAAGAAGAAGGCACAAAAGTCAGTTTCAAAAGAGAGAAAAGAGGATAGAAACCTATTTTTGTTTTTCTTCAACCAATCTCAAGAAATCGGCGATTTTGGATTCGTTAACTGTTGGATTGAACTCGTTTTTGAAGGGCATGTTCGTATCATCTGCGTCCACCTTTTGACAGTCCAAATCTTATAAATGAAGTTTGAACTAAGAGATATTGGCTTCGCACTGAAGTTGTAAATTTGGATATTTTCAGTTTCTTGTTTCTTATTTGTAAGCTAGTTTACTTTGTGATTTTGTTGTTAGAACTAGTCTCTGAATCACTTTGAGATTCTCTTGTACCCTTATTTAATTATAGTTGAATATTTTTTTTTGGTATGGACGACTTGTGGTTTTTTTACTTTTATAATGAGGATTTTTCATGTTAAAATATCAGTGTTCTCTAGTGTCTTTATTTATTTTATTTTTTATCATATTTGTTGTTGATCCTTATAATTTCTTACAAGTTTGAAAAGTTTTACATTCGATACGTATTAATTCATTATTGTATCTTAATTTCTAACAATATTTTAATTCATTATTGTATCTTAATTTCTAACAATATATGCAAGCATGAACACATGCATAAGCATTATTAAAAAAAATTAGGCTTAAATAGTCTTTTGGTCCCTGTAAGTTGGTGTATTTTTTATTTTTGTCCTTGTACTTTTTTTTTTGGAAATGGTCTCTGAATGTTAAAATCCTATTAGTTTTCGTCCTTAAAATTGAATTCCAGAAAAAAAAATTCGTAGGAAACCTTGCATATTTTCACTTTAGAGGCTAAAATCAAATGAAATTTAACATTTGAGGACTTTATCCCTAAAAATAAAAATACATAGACGAAAAACAAAAACATACCAACTTACATGGATAAAAAATTATTTAAGCCAAAAAATTATTTATTGAAGTGTGCCATTTTCTCAATACCGTTATAAATATATTTTTTTCAATTGTATAAACTAGTTTATATTATGTGCTATACTCTCAAGTTTTTTTACTATTATTATTACTCTCAAATTATTCTAGTCATATTCATATGGATGTGTAAGAAAACATTTCTGCAACAGAAACTATTCTAGTTCACTACCTATTCTAATTTAACGTTTCAGGGTCCACCAACAGCAAGGCAAACGGCAACAGTCCGTCATGACGGAAGTGTTCCAATGCTATTGCTACTAGATTAGATCATACTAGATAGATAGATTCCCGTGATATCAGGGAGCTCTTTGCGTGTGTTTTACACTCCCAACGAGATTCACTTGCTTTTCAATGGGACTTTCTCATTGACTTTTCATCTGTTGGTTAAATTAGTGCTAGTACGTACACAAGCATGCATGCTTCTGAGTGAAAATGTCCCTCAATGATTAAGTGTTGCATACACTTTATTGTGAAAAATATCACACATATATAGTTGCCTCTTCCCTCTATTTCGAAATAACATATATAGTTGCCTCTTCCCTCTATTTCAAAATAACTTGCACTAGAACATTTGTAGAGGGTTAACATTCAAATAGTCGATGGCATTAAGAGCAAGTCTGAACAAAGTTCCATTAAAAAATATTCAAATTAAATGTGGCACATACATATGTTTAAGAGTTTTCTTGTATTTAGGGAGGATCGTTATTTTGGATGAGGACGTAATTATAATTTATTAATAGTGTATTAATTTTTTAGTAAAATACTTCATTTAAATAAATAATTGAAAAGTTCAGAATAAAAAGAAACATGTAACTCATCTTAGTTTTACACTAACGGAACTACAACATAACTAGAAACAACAAACAAAGAAGAAAACATTTATACCATACTCCAACACAACAACAGTTAAGGCTCCTTTAACCGAGTATCTGCAACACCAACATAACGAACAACATAACAACAAAATGAACAAATAAGGGGTGAGAATAAATTCACAAAATTGGTGTATAAAATAGCGAGGATAACTCAATAAATTTATTCAACAATCACATAGATTAATTCACAACAACAAACAATCACAAATACAGTTATGTAATGCAATGTAATTCTCCTCTCCTCCTCCAAATGCATGTGGTACCAAGGTTTAGATGTCAGAGTTATGTTATTAATTTATCCATCGTCTTTGTTTCCTCTTTGAACCAACGAGCCCTTTCTGAACCTGAGATCCGTCACTGGTTTCTCTTTGAACCATCAGTTTCTATTTCAATCTGTGACCATCACTGGATCGGAGTCCTACCTATCTCTGATATACATGATGCATGCAATGCAACAAACAATATCAATACAATAATAATCATCGGTTGCTCTCTGAATTCACAACATTGCCAATATAAGGCCACCATCGCAATTCCTCTATGAACTATACTCGTATATCTCAACATAAATATCGTCAATATAAGGCCACTATCGCAGTTCCTCTACCTCAAAATTATATATATATATATATATATATATATATATATATATATATATATATATATATATATATATAATTGAACATAAGTACATATAATTAAATAATTACTCAACAATATTCACCAACTAGATAAATATAAAATTACACAATCATAAGCATTCAACAGAGTCAACTCATAACTCATAAGACTCTTTCACTTTTTATTTAATAAATTAAAGAGGTATAAGGTGTACTCCACCCTTAATTCATAACAACTCTAACAATCTTCTACGGCATTCCAGAGCTTTGCAGATTTCTCCACGAATTCATCAAATCCGTATTACTTGCATCCGAACGAGAATCCATCTCTTGTTCTTGTCACACCACTTCTTGATGACAATAATTATCATACTTGGGCCAGGTCAATGTACATTGCATTGATTTCAAAGAATAAGGAGTGTTTCATCGATGGTTCTTTGCCAAAACCTCCTATGTCAGATGTTCTCTACGTTCCCTGGATTCGATGCAATACAATGGTGTTAGCCTGGATTCATAGGTCAATCTCAGAATCGATTGCCAAATCTGTCTTATGGATTGATAGTGTTGTTGGCGTTTGGAGAAACCTGCAGATTCGATTCTCTCAGGGCGATATTTTTCGCGTTTCCGATATACAAGAAGATCTATACAAGTTCCGTTAAGGTAACCTCGATGTATCCAATTACTTTACTCAAATGAAAGTTATGTGGGATGAGGTAGAGGCATATCGTCCTATTCCTGCTTGTTCTTGCGCTATTCAGTGCTCATGTGGTACTTTAGCATCAAGTATAGAGAACAAGATTATGTCATACGGTTTCTCAAGGGATTGAATGAAAAGTTCTCTCAATCCAAAACTCAAATAATGATGATGCAGCCTCTACCGGATATTGACAAAACATTTGCCTTAGTTATACAGCAAGAGAGAGAATTACATAGTTCCCAATCTACTGTCTCTACTTCTAAAGAGGTCACAACTTTCAACTCATCCTCTGGCAACAACTTTGGCAATTCTAATGGCAAGAGTGGTCACAATGGCAGCAATAGCAACAATGGCAACAATTTTAAAGGGAAATCACAAGGTTATGGTGGAGCAAAAGGGCATAGTCGAGTCTGTACTCATTTTGGGAGGACCAATCACACAATTGAGACGTGCTTCCTCAAACATGGATTTCCTCCAGGCTCTAAAGGTAAAGGAAAGTCTACACCTTCTTTTTCGCATAATCAGTTTGTTGCCTCTGTTAAAACAGGTCAGGACTCCAATAAGCAGAGTTCACCTCAGCCCTCGATTGGTTTTACTCAAGAACAATATCAAAGCCTCTTGGAATTGATCCAACAATCAAAGCTTAATCCACAAACCAATTCTATCTTTACATCCCAATTTGTGCTTCATTCCCATTCTCAAAATGAAAATGGTAATAAATCTCATATATGATTCTTAGATACAGGAGCCCCTGACCATATAGCCTATGATTTAACTTTTTTTCTGTCATATAAAGCCATAGTTCCCATTCTTGTTAGTTTACCAAATGGTTCACATGTCTCCGCTTCCTTTTCTGGAAGTATAGTCCTCTCTCCAGCCTTAACCATTCATAATGTCATGTATATACCTAGTTTCAATGTCAACCTACTCTCTATTGCAAAGCTTGTAAACTCTAATGACTGTGCAGTGCACTTTACTAATGAATCATGTACCATTCTACAAAATCATTCCAAGGAAATGATTGGTACAACTAGGATTCAAAGAGGGTTATATGTGTTGGACACATCACACTATAAGCTTGCTTGTCATTCCACTGCTTAGCAGTCTTCTTCAACACAGAATTCTCACACACTTTGGCACTTTAGACTATGACATATTTCTAATATAGGTCTACACAATGTATCAAATTTTTTTCCTTTTATTCCTTCCAAATTTAATACTGAAATTCCTTGTGATGCTGGCCACTTTAGCAAACAAAAGAAATTGTCCTTCTCCCATAGTATTTCAAAGTCTAAGGCACCATTTGAAATCTTACATGCTGATATTTGGGGCCCCTTTTCTACTATTTCCATGCTTGGCCATAGGTATTTCCTAATACTTGTTGATGATTATAGTAGATTCACATGGATAATTTTTCTTAAGTCAAAAGATCAAACCAAAAATAGCATAGTTCAATTCCTTGCTTACATTGAAAACCAATTTCAAACCAAATTAAAGTGCTTCAGATCAAACAATGGAACTGAGTTCCTTACTCTTTCTGATTTCTTTCTTTCTAAAGGTGTGCTCAATTAAAAATCCTGTGTCTACACACCCCAACAAAATGGGGTGGTTGAAAGGAAACATCAGCACATCTTGAATGTAGTTAGATCCTTGTTCTTTCATTATAAGATTCTACTCAATATGTGGAACTTATGTATTCAACATACTGTCCATGTCACTAACAGGCTGCCTACAACTCTTCTCAATCTTAAATCTCCTTATGAATTATTGTATAGTCAGCCTCCCTATCTTATCCATTTAAAAGTCTTTGGATGTGTAAGCTATGCTACATCTACTCAGCCTCACAAAACAAAATTTGACCAAAGAGCTCGCAAAACTGTTTTCCTAGGTTTTAAAGATTGGACTAAGGGATATATTCTATATGACCTTCAACATCATAACATTTTTGTTTCTAGGCATGTTTCCTTTTATGAATCTTGTTTTCCTTTTAACAAAACTCAGGTTGCTAGTTCTCCTTTACCCACTCAGTCATCTCAAGTCACACATGATGATCATGATATGTCACACCAATCTCCCAATTCCACTGACATATCAGATTTCTTTGACATTAACAACTCATCTCCTAGCTTACAACAACAGACTGCTCCTAGCAGTTTTGATAGTGACTTGTCCAACACCTTTAGACAATCCAGATCACCCAATTCTGAACCTATTCCCCCTACTAATAATTTCAATAATACTAGTTCACCTATGCTCTTAGAAACCAATGGTCCAAGTCAAAATTCTGATGTCTCTTCTGAATCTTCTGGTCCAAGTCATAATTCTGATGTCCCTTCTGAATCTTCTGGTCAACTGTCACTTCCCATAGACACTTCCCATAACTCACCAGGTCTGCCTTCCCATAATCCAGAAAATATTGTTATATCCCATACTCTTCCAACTAGTCAATCCACCTGTGTTGTCCATCCCCCTAGTTATCTTACAGATTATCATTGCTACCACACTACAAACCAGTTTCTTACCTCAAAACCTCAAGATTAATTCACTCCTTATCCCTTATCCTCTGTCATTTCTTATGAAAAGTGTTCACCAAAATATAAAAACTTTTGTTTCTCTATTTCTTATGTGTATGAACCTTCCACCTACAAACAAGCTATTAAGCGTGACTGTTGGATTAAGGCCATGGAGGTGGAGCTTAAAGCTCTTGAGGAGAACCAAACTTGGACTGAGGTGGATCTGCCTATTGGTAAGGTTCCAATTGGATGTCGTTGGGTCTATAAGATCAAACATAAAGCAGATGGCTCAATTGAACGACGCAAAGCCAGATTAGAAGCCAATGGCTACACACAAATGAAGGGCATTGACTATTTTGATACATTTTCCCCTGTTGCAAAGCTTACTACTGTTAGAGTGCTCCTTTCTCTTGCAGCTATTAAAGGATAGTATTTAGAACCGCTGGATGTTAATAATGCTTTTCTACATGGGGACTTATCTGAAGAAGTTTATATGACTTTGCCTCCTGGATTATCTGGTTTTTCTCCTTCCAAAGTGTGCAGGTTACAAAAATCATTGTATGGTTTGAAACAGGCCAGCAGACAATGGTACTCCAAGTTGTCTGCCTTTCTTATTTCCCTTGGCTACCATCAATCAAAGGCAAATTACTCATTGTATGTCAAACATGATGCTTCTCATTTTACTTCCCTCTTAGTCTATGTTGATGATGTTGTTTTGGCAGGGAATTCCTTGGCAGAGATCAAACAAGTGAAACATTTGTTAGATAAACAGTTCAAAATCAAAGATCTTGGCACCTTAAGATACTTCTTAGGTCTTGAGATTGCAAGATCCACAACATGTATTCTCCTAAATCAAAGAAAATATACACTTGAACTGCTGCAAGATGCTGGTGTATTAGCTGCTAAGCCTTCTTCTGTTCCCTTTGATCCCAACACTAAACTTTCCATCCATGATGGTGATTTGTTGGATGATCCTTCTTCTTACAGAAGACTCATTGGCAGGCTCATCCATTTAACCAATACAAGACCTGATATTTCATTTGCTATTCAGAATCCCAGTCAGTTCATGTCACAGCCTAGAATTCCTCATTTCCAAGCTGCCACTCGAGTTTTAAGGTATCTCAAAGCAGTTCCAGCCACAAGCATTTTTTTCTCTGCATCATGTGACCTGAAACTATTAGGCTTTGCTGACTCAGACTGGGCAAGTTGTCCAGATACCAGGAAGTCCATCACAGGCTATTGTGTTATGTTAGGTTCTTCCTTGTTAAGTTGGAAATCCAAGAAGCAACATACTGTTGCCAGATCTTCTACTGAGGCTGAATACAGGGCCCTAGCTTCCATCACTTGTGAAGTTCAGTGGTTAACATACCTCTTTAAAGACCTTCTTGTGGATTTTACTCAGCCAACTTCCATTTTTTGTGACAGTCAATATGCCATTTACTTAGCCCATAATTCTACTTTTCATGAGAGAAGCAAACACATTGAATTGGATTGCCATGTCGTCCGTGAGAGGATTCAATCCAAACTTATATATTTGCTTCCTATTTCCACACATGATCAATTGGCTGACATGCTAACAAAACCTCTTCACTCTCCTACCTTGAAGCTCATTTTGACCAAGTTGGGACTTTGCAGTATACATAGTCCAACTTGAGGGGGACTGTTAATATAGATAGTATTTTTATACTATATCTTTAGTATGTATATTTTGTATATACTTAGGTTGAGTGTACATAGCTTTAGCTTAGTATAATCTGCCACATCAGCAGATAGGGTAATTTAGTTGTCCTCATATTTTACTTCCTTATCCTGTACATATAAATACTCTCTTGTAAACTATGCCTCAATTCAATGAAAGAAGTTATCACTTTCATCATCAATCTGTTATATTTCTGTTGCGTTTCTGTTGTAACTACCTTCTGGCTATCCTTATTCTTCATCATCATGTGGAGTTTCATGGTGAATTTACCACCATTAGCAATACTATTAATATGTTATAAACCTTTTTAATACAGTTAATTTCCATTTTTTAAATGCATTTCGGTCAAACTTTTTTACTTCACATTTTTTTTATCGTTCATAAAAGATTACACTATAAATAATGTATCGGGACTACAGCACGGGTCTCTGACTAGTTAGTACTAGTAATAATAATAAAAATAATAAAAAATGAAAAGTGAAAAAGTAAATTGAAAAGTGAAAAGTGACTTGAAAAGTGAAAAGTGAGTTGGAAAAAATAAAAAAAAACATTTTTTATCTCCAAATTAATAATTTGAACTAATATAACAAAAAGATATTTTTATAATTTTTAAGAAGAGCAATTTTTTTTATATTATAGATATTGTTAATATTGTATTTTCAGCTGAATAAAATTGTCATTGTGATAACTATGAGCATTACTCTTATAGAATTATTTGTGGATTGTGCAGTCTTCGTTAGAAATGAGAGGGAGGAGATGTGATTTTTTTCCTCATGTTGTACGAGGCTTCATTGACTCCTTACCTCGAGATAAACTATTTGAAATTCTTTGCCACCTCCTTCTATGAAGTACTTATGCTCATAAAAAAAGTTTTAATTTTAGTTTGACTCCTGCCTCGTGAAATCCTCATTCTTAAATCACTTTCAAGATATTTGCAAATTCTACAAAATTTCATTGAAAAAATAATTAAAATTTCTTCTTCCCAAGATCCATGATACATTTACCTTTTACAGAATCATATGGCTATTCGGATACATGTACTTTTAAAAGGCAAAAAAGGAAAAGAAAAGAGAGAATCTTTATAAATTTTATTTAATTCTTTCAAAAGCATCAATTAAATTTATTTAATTTCTTTCTTCATTTATCTATTACCAATATTGGTTGGCCACACCATATAACAATAAAACAAGTAGAATAAAATAATATTATTACTATATAGCATTACACTCCTCTTGTTACTTACAATTCACTACTCACAAGTCAATACTCTCAAAAACAACACTCTTCTCTCTCTCTTTCACATTCATTCTCATCATCACTCACATGATGAATGGTTAACAACATTTCCTTCTCATCATTATTACAATCATGCCATCGCGTCCGCCTCCTCAACCACCTCTTCCATCCGCCGCAACCATCACAGCTCCCCACCACTACCACCACCGTGAAATGCTAATCGGCGGCTGCATCGCTGCAGCCGTCTTCCTAACAGCAGTGTTAATCTCCGTAGCAATCTTCATCTACAGAAAACTCTCACACAACCGAACGACGCCGTTTGAGCAAAGCCAGAGAAGATTCTCGTTCTCTATACTCCGTCGCGCTTCAAACTCTTTCTCGGCTTCGACGCGCCTCGGACACGGCGGATTCGGTTCGGTTCATAAAGCTACTCTACCGACCGGAGAAACCGTGGCTTTGAAAGTAATGGATTCGCCGGGTTCGATTCAAGGTGAGAGAGAGTTTCATAACGAGCTTTCTCTGTGTTCGAATCTGAGTTCTCCTTTCATTCTTTCGCTTCTCGGTTATTCTTCGGACCGGTCTGGTAGAAAGCTTGTTTTGGTTTACGAACTCATGGAGAACCGGAGTCTTCAGGATGCGCTTTTAGACCGGAGGTGTCCGGAGTTAATGTGTTGGTTGAATCGGTTCGATGTGGCGGTTTCGGTTGCTAAAGGACTTGAGTATCTTCATCATAGCTGTGATCCTCCGGTGATTCATGGTGATGTAAAACCTAGTAATGTTCTTTTGGATCGTGAATTTAGGGCTAAGATTGGGGATTTTGGACTTGCTAGGGTTAAGAGTTTGGAGGATTCTGGAATGGAGATGATGGTGGAGGAGGTTCGTGAGAAGAAAAAGAGAGATGTTGTTGTTGTTGAGGATTGTAGTTCTGTTTCTGTTGTTGAGGAATCAGAGAGTGTTGTTACTAATACTACGGTTGGATTTGATCGGTCGCCGGAGAGTTTTAATGTGAGGGTTTTGGATTCGGATGCTTCGCCCGAGGTGGGGGTTGTTTCGCCGGAGATGAGCGGGGTTGAGAAATTAAGTGTTGTGTCTGATGGTTGTTTTGATAAATTTAGTATTGATAGTGGGAATCAGAGGAAGAGAGGTGGGGGTTGTGTTCGAGGTGGTTCTGGGAGGGATTGGTGGTGGAAGCAAGAGAATAATGGGGGAGGATCTGAATCAGGGAGGGTGAAGGATTATGTTATGGAGTGGATTGGGAGTGAGATAAAGAAGGAGAGACCTAAGAGTAGTGAGTGGGTTGGTTCTGGTTCTTCGATTTGTTCGGGTGTTGGTGATGTGGCTGCGACGGCAAAGGTGGAGGGTAAGAAGAAACAGAGGAAGAAATTGGAATGGTGGGCTTCACTTGATGAGGAGAAGGTTAAAGGGAAGAAGAATAGAAAACCAAGGGAATGGTGGAAGGAGGAGTTTTGTGAGGAGCTTTCGAAAAAGAGTAGGAAGAAAAAGAGAAGCCTCGATTGTCGTGGAGAATCGTGGTGGCAGAGAGACGAGGATGTAGGCAGTGTGGCGGGGGTGAAGAAGAAAAAGAGGAAAAGTAAGAGTAGTAGAGGGAGTATTGATTGGTGGTTGGAAGGTTTAAGCGGCGACCTTAGGAATAATGGAAGGAGAAATAGTCAAGATTGGGGTAATGGTGATATACCAAAGAGTGGAGGAATCAGTAGCACACCAAGTATGAGAGGAACAGTTTGTTACATTGCTCCTGAATATGGCGGCGGTGGACAATTATCTGAGAAATGTGATGTGTATAGTTTCGGTGTTCTGCTTTTGGTTTTGGTTGCTGGAAGAAGACCACTTCAAGTAACAGCATCACCAATTTCAGAATTTGAAAGAGCAAATCTCATTTCATGGGCTAGGCAACTTGCTCACAATGGGAAACTCTTAGATCTTGTTGATAGTTCTATTCATTCTTTGGATAGGGAACAAGCATTGCTTTGTATCACCATTGCATTGTTGTGTTTGCAGAGATCACCTGGGAAAAGGCCCTCCATGAAAGAGATTGTTGGGATGCTTTCCGGTGAGGCCGACCCACCCCATTTGCCCTTTGAATTCTCACCTTCACCACCCTCTAATTTCCCTTTCAAATCAAGAAAAAAAGCTAGGTGAGTTTTGCTTAGTGAGTGAGTTTTATTGTGATGATTATCATTAACTTCACAAGTGTTTATTTATTTTAGTCAACTCTAATTTTATTCACCATTTGTAGAAACTAATGCAGAGTAAAATGTGAGGAAAAAAAATAGTGACTAGTTGTGAATTACCAAGCCTTGCATAAATCCATTTCTTACCTTTATATGTTATTTTATCATATGACTATTCATTTTGACCTACTTATGGCTTTTTACAATCTGAAAGAACTTTTTGAGTTCATGAATTGTTGAATTTCAGGATCTTTTTAAAGTTAAGAGAACATTTCTTTTACTTTTATTTGGGCCCTTTTTAGTGGATATATAGTGCTGTCTTTTTGTAATTGTAAGAATAAGAATCAGGCAAGATTTAATAATGTTTTTTTTGTTGTTATAACCTTTTAAAGTTATATTTAGATTGTGCTGTATCTTTTGTAGTATGAGTTTCAGTTGAAGGGAACATATCCAGGCCCCATTCTTGTCTTTTACAAGTAATTATGATGTTAGTTTGAGCTTAGTGGAGACTCCACTGTCCTGGAAATTGAGAGAAGCATATACCATCATTTTATCATCAGTGCTTTGGACCTACATCAAGTCTTTAGTTTTTTCTTTCATTCATGAACTTTATTTTTTGCAAAGCTAGTTCCAATAATATCCATGAATAACCAAGTAAATGATAAATTAAAAACAGTTGGTACTAATTTAGGAGCCTAATATGGTCACTTTTCAACAACGTGTACAGAATGAAGCATTTGATATGCTTAGGCACGAGTATGAACCTACAAAGTGATCACAATGAAGTTACTTCCTTGTTTTGATACACAGCCAAAGCGGATTGAATTTGGTTGGGTGTTTTTTTACTTGTTTGATTGTTCTCAAATTGGATGGTTTTTATCCTAAAAAAGTCAAAAGTAACTATTACTATAAACACTAGATTAGTAATTGGGCCACCAAATTATCCTAATATTAATAGCTTTAACATGCACAAGTGCTACTAAATATATTACACTAATTGCTACGGATAACACGCTTAAATAATATATTGATCTTAGCATACCTGTAACTAGGGGTGGCGAACGGGCATGTCCATCCCGTTTAGGCCCGCCCCTAATAGCCCGCAAGAAAATAGGGCGGGGCGATCATAGTTGAGGATACAACTAGGGGTGGCGAACGGGCAAGTCCATTCCATTTAGGCTCGTCCCTTATAGCTCGCAAGAAAATAGGGCGGGGCGATGTTGAGGATACAGGTCTAAAATCTTGGCCCTCCTGCAAAAAAATGAGGATGGGGCAGGCTAAACCCACGGGTACCGCATCTTTTAAGTCTAAAAATACAAAATTGATGTTAATTCACATGCCCGCAAAAGCCCGCATAATAAACAGGAAGGTGCGGGGCGGTCACACTAGAGTGTGAGGGTCTAATATCTTTGTCTGTTCTGCACAAAAGTGTGGGCAAAACAGACATGTCTAATAGATCGGACTGATTTTGCCACCCCCTCCACGTAACCCTTTAAAATTTTACGTCTTTGAATACTTAAATTATTAAATTTATGGCTATAAAGTATTTGTATATGATGGGCAAGTTTAACACTTTAAGAGGATATGTTGTGAGTTTCTTTACCTATTAAAGACTACACATTATTAGATACTACTTTATTGGAAAAGCAAAGTATGGGTAGGTAAGAAATGTTAGCTGTACAGGTCCCTCTCTCACTCATGCCTTTTAATGAGTTTCACTTTATAAATTAATATAAAAATAAATAAATTTGTTTAAATGTAATGTTGTAATATAAAGAATTTGGCGACATTTGTTAATTTATTTTTTCAAAATTTCGTGTTGCAGTGAACTAGAGTTAATTAAAATTGAGAATCTCTTATTATACCCTTTAGAGTGTGTTTGGATGAAGCATTTTAATGAGGGAAAGTAATGTTTTGAGGGAATTTAAAATGATTTGACTAAAATTCATTGTTTGGATACAAAAATGAAGAATTGTTAAAATGATGGAAATTTATGGAGTATTTCATCTAAGTTAAATTTAATCATTTTGAAATGACACCAAAAACCAAAGAATTTGAAATTCCTCTCATGTTCCATAGAATGTATTTATTATTATTATTATTATTCTTCAAAATTTACAAATTGGTCCTCATATTTTTCAAAATTATAAAATTGACCCCAAAATTTTTTTAAAAATTACAAATTGGTCCTTAATAATTTTTAAATTTTACAATTTAGTCCTTCAAATTTTTAAAAATTACAAATTAGTCCCTACTTTTTCATTTTTTAATTTGGTCCAAAAAATTTAAATTTTATACAAAATGACACCAAAAATCTAACAATGAATTATCTTAATACTCCATCCAAACAAAACAATTTAAAAATGAATGGATTTGAATTGAATCATTTGAATTGCTTTGAATTTTAAATTACTTTAAAATTTCTAATTACCTCATCCAAACACACTCTTAGAGTTTTTAGGCATCATGTATGTTTTTAAAATTATTCCTCTACTTTCGGAAGTGTATCCCTGTGTATTTCTAGAAGTATCTTTTTTACATAGCGTGAACACGTTTCGTAGGCGTATTTATGAAATATGTTTGTATGTATATCTACGGAATTAACTAGATCCTAAAATCAAGAAAACAACATTTGCAACAATAAAAAACAACATTCATAGATTGAAATCGGCATTACATTGATGATTTCAATTGCAAATTAAATATTACATTTCAATAGTCTGATGGACGCTTGCACATCTTTAAGATTTGCTCGACCGGTGATCCTAGTAAAAAAAATTAGTTAACACATATGTTGTTGAGTCGATTGACCTGGAGGCGAGAGACTTTATAGCTATGATTGGTAGCTTCCAATAAGGCAGTACCTCTTTTGCCTATAGTTCATTGAAAAACATTTTGGATCAAAGTTTTGATGAGATGGAATTCCGTTATAACTATCTGAATGCTAATGAGGATGTTGAGAAGGTGAGGTCGATGAAGTTTTGGATGATGCTCGAATGAAAGGTCTCTTTTTAGGGGATTGGTGGTTCAAAAAATCTAGAGCCCAAGTATCTTGTTTGTATCTTGGGCTTGATCTTAGCGAGTTGGACTATTTCAAAAAAGTAATAGATGAATTTAACATATAAGAGGGTGGCTCTTAGGTCCATAAGAATCCTACTGTCGAGGTTGAGATGACACCTTCGTTAGAAGAATATATGCCTTTGTCAGCTTTGCTATCAGTAACTGACTACTACAGGCCCAATCGAAATGCTTCTGCCTAATCATCTTTTAGACACAAGGAATCCAAAATTAAAACTTTTTCATATAAGGAGCTTGGGGGAGAGGTGGAGAGCTCCATAATAAACTGACATAATCTGAGGAAGAAAACACAAAATTAGTGTCACTATCGTTAGACAAACCCTCAAAAGAATCAAGCATCTCTCTTTCTCTCTCCACTAACATCCATAAATCAGCAGTCTCCAAAATGTTTTGGGGTTCTATGACTTCCCAAATGAATTACACTTACGAATAAAAATAATAACTAAGAGAAAATAATAAAAGAAAATAGTTGAGAGGTTACCTGAGATAGCTAGTAAATGACAAACAAGAAAGAGGAAATAATTTTGAACAGTGAGCGCAAGAGGATTTTGTGTTAAAGAAAAAATTCGAACTAGCTTGGAATGAGACAGGGCAACGCTTACTTAAGGGCATTACTGGTAACAAAAATATGGTCAGACTTAAGACTATTAGCCTAGGGATATAGAGTTAACAATGACCTAACTTTTGTGTGAGTCTCAAGGCAGTAAATAATAATTAAAGTTACATCCCTAGTAAAGGTAGGAAGGCCAAAAGACAAACAAAAAATAATCTTTACTTGATAAGGTGTGACTTTGTACATTCTTTGCTAAGAGAAATGTACACGCTGAAACTCTTAGAGATGCAAGACTAGCTTTCAACTTTATGTAAATATGGAAGATGATTGCATATTTCGGTCTTTACTCTAAAACATCTTGCCCCTACTGACGTCATGTTTGAGAGACTGTGTACATTACGATCTCTCCCCTAAAGAATTTCGCCCTTACAGGTCTCATGCTTGAAGGAATGTGTATATTATATTCTCTCTTCTAAAGCATCTTGCTTATACAGGCCTCATGCTTGAGGAATTGTATACAGTTCTATATTTCACCAAAAAACATTTGGAGCAAACCCGAATATGTAAAACGCATGAAATCCCATAATGCCGTATGTTTTAAAAACATGAAAAATATGATAAAAATGCAATAAACTTTAAATAAAACTATACTTGTTAATCTTGATTTGGAATAATGATAAATGCGAAAGTATTTCAGAAAAAATTATCATAACATATATGTGAATGATTAAAAAATTGTTTTACTTATTAATCAAAAGGAATATTAAATTTTTACATTTTGAAGGTGGTTGGTGTAGACCTAGTTGGGCTAGGTAGTTTGCGAAGAATTTGTTAGACACCCCACAACTTAAATTTCACACCTACATATTGGACAATTTCACAAAAATACTCTTTAAATAAAATTTCACAAAAATACTCTTTAAATAAAAAAAAATTGTTAAATTGTTGCAAATTTTTTAATTGTTTGATAGTGCAATAGACATGCGACCTAAAGTGCATTTATGAACTATTTTTTCATAAATGCATTTTAGGACGCACTCCAACATAGTATTTTATAATTAAGTAATTATAATTTTATAAAAAAAAAACTAGTAGGAAATATGTACTGTTACACGGGTCTAGTTTCACAATACATGTATCTAATTCTGACTTTCAAAGTTCCTTTAAATATATATCAAACATTTATGCAATAGCTAAATTTTATTATTTTCATAAATGTATAAATAGTTAAATTCAGTTGAATCCAGATGAGTTAACAAACATCAGTTGAATTCAAATGAGTTAATTCTAAAATTTTATTAAATTATTCAAATTTCCTATTGGATAAATTTTATTAAACATATATGCAATAGCTAAATATTATTAATTTCATAAATGTATAAATAGTTAAATTTATTATTTTCATGAAAATAACTGTAGCTTATTCAGTTTATAAAATTGACTATATTAATAGATTTTTATATTTTATCATTATTTTTTATGATTATCATTTATCATTAAATTTTCATGACTAACATTTAACATATTTTTATAACGATTACAATTATGAAGTTAATTTAATTTTTTTTTTATAAGTTTTAGTTACTTCATAAGTTTAAAAAAGTTACAAAATTTCAATTGATTTTAAATAACATTTGTTTTAAAATGATAGTAGGGGTGGCAAAACGGGCCGCCCGCCCCGCCTTATGCCCGCCAAAAAACGAGCGGGGCGGACATGCCCGCCAAGTAAAATGGACATAAAAGTCATGCCCGTCCCGCCAAGATAGCGGGTTGGCGGGCTGCGGGCTTATCTCCCTATTTTTATTTATACTTTTTTTAATAGATTAATAGACTTTTTGTACCTTTTAATTAAACTTTTCACTTATTTTTTAAAACAATTTTTTATAAAAGCAACTTTTAAACAAATTTACTTAAAAAAATATTACATATATTTATAAATAAATGTATAAAATAAACCATCAATAATTGCAATTACTAGAATTAACTAAAAAAAAGAGTTTTGGAGGAGGGGAAGACTTTGGCGGACGGCGGGCTTTGACGGGACGGGTATGGCGGGCGGCGGGTTTTAGCGTGGCGGACTTTAACGAGCAGCGGGCCTAAAATCCCAACCCAACCCGCCTTTTCATGACGAGTGCGCGGGCCACGGCCCGTTTTACCCCCGCTAAATGATAGTAAGTATTATTACATTAAGTTAAAAAGACAACTTTTGAATTACTTTTATAGTAAAAATATTTTAAATTGAAAAACTAAATTATTGGTATGTTTTCAAAGTTTTGCAAATACATTTCTCTCCTGACACGTGACTTGCTTTAATAAAAAATTAACAAATAAAATAAATCAATTATTAACTTTTATATAGGAAAGAGAAAAAAGAAAAACATTTTTGTTCTAAGAATATCCAATAATTATATGTAGATAGATAAATAAAATAATAATTTAGCATTTATTAGTGTACATATCAGTAGGTAAATAAAAAATAAAATCTAAGAATATCGAAAAAATAAATTACAGTATTAAATAATAATTTGACATTTATTTTTTATATACAACTTAATATCTATATTTATTAATTTTTTTATATGAATTCAAAAATTTAGATATAAAATTACTAATTTAACTATCTTTAAGATTTAAGAAAATTCAAAATTATAGGTATAAATTATAAATTGACCATTATTATTGTAATTATCATTTAACTACCTTTAAGATTTAAAAAAAATTTAAAATTTGAATTGAAAGCTAAAAAAATTGGATTCCCACTTTTCTTCTCCCGTATAACATTTTCACTTTAATTATATTGAGCAGAAAAAATTGAGTTTTCATAGTTATAATAAATTTGCCTTTTTATTGTTTCAAAAATGTTATATAATTAATAAAGGAAAAATTAAAGTTAGAGAAAATAAATAATTTCGCAGAAAAAAGTTTTTACATTTAAAAATAAGAATTTTAAAAAAATATTAATTAAAATAAAATAGATACTGTATAGATATGCTAATATAAACATCAATCAAGCGATGAGATCTAATTATAAACATTTGATATTATAACAAAATTAAATAATTTGCTTATATAAATTAGGGTTAATAGTCATTTATCCCCTGTAATGTTAGCGAATTTTGCTTTTCCCCCTCCCTACCTTTTGGCAACGGTTTTTTCAAAAAAACCGTTGTCAAACTTGCCTTTGGCAACGGTGGGGGTAAACTGAAACACGCTCATATGGCAGGGGGTAAATGACTATTAACCCTATAAATTATTATGAGCACTAATTTCAATACATATTATTAGGGGTGTAAGCGGATCAGAAAAAACCAATTAAACTGACAATTCAAACCAAACCGAAATAAAACCGATTGTTTATGGTTCGGTTCTAAACCCGAACCGATCCAATGAAAACTGGTGTGGTTTGGTTCGGTTCTCGGTTTTAGTTATTAGGAACCGCTAAACTGATGAACCGAACCAATGGAACTAATTACGCTCTAAATCTTTTATTCCACGTATCATTAAGCTCAAATGTTGTATCGGTCCAACCATTCTCCATCTTTGTTTTCACTTTTTCCTTTTTAGCAAAATACACCTCTAGAAGCAAACTCCAAAACATATAAAGTAGAAATCATAAGTCACAAAAACTTGCTTTCACTAAACTACTTCTCTAGCCTTCCCCTCAAATATTGCTCTCACTATTGTCATTATGATATGTTATGGTCTCCTTCTTTGTGTGCAAGTTTTCTTTGTTTACTTTCATATTTGTTTTTACCTTTTTGGTTTCTTCTTCTTCAACAAAACTCATTTTAGTTTTGTTACAAAATAGTTTTGATGTGTATTTAAGGGGTGAAACATGTTGATTGATGCTTTTTTTTTGTGTTCTATTTGTTAAGCTTTCAAATCTATTTCCAACATTTTGATGCCAAATGTCAACTTTATATTTTATAGTGAATTTTTATTTTATGATGCAATAAAACTATGTCACTTTTTCATATAGATTAAGAGCAACTTGTAAGTTGTTTGAAAAATAGAGCATGAAATAAATGACATGAAATATATTATTTTAAAAAATAATAGCATAAAATACATTGAAAAACATGATAGTAGAGAATTCGTTAATGAATATAATATTTCAAAAAAACTTTGAAAACCGATCAACCGAACCAAATCAAACCGGTTAGTTTGGTTCAGTTTCATTTTTGAAAAATGTTAAAAATCGAACCAAACCAAACCGATGAAGATATTATCTATTCGGACTTTTTTGAGACCAAAAACCGATCCAAACCGATTCGATTACACCCCTACATATTATAGGTTAATGTGTGATACTCCTACATTTTATTAATACATAATATTCAGTGGCGGAGCCAGGAATTTTAGGCAGCCTGGGCAAAAACTTTACACCATTGATTATTCATCTGTTTTAGTTTTCACACCCTATTTTTATTAATTTTGCCCCCGATTTTGTCTAAAAATCGACTATTAAATTGAGGAAAGTACAAAGAAAATAGGGGTTGAACCCGGGCGCCTGCCCGGGCTAGCTAAGCCTTGACTCCGCCCCTGATAATATTTACTTTAATCTAAGGTGAGTAGTAATTCATGGCCAACAAAAAAATAAAATAATTAAACTACATTATTATTTTCTCTATACAAAAAGATTTTCTAATTAAACTACATTAATAAGATAATTAAACTACATTATTATTAACAAGATAACTTTTTTACATCAACTTAGAGTTTATATTTAGATACACGATGTTAGTTTCAGCTTGTAGATAGTCGGAATTGGCTTCACCTCATATCAAGTAAAATTCAAGAAAAATTGCTCAGTAGGTGGTAGCCGTTTTGTCTTTGGTTTTTTAGTTGATCTTCGAAGGTTGTAGCAAGTTTTTGTTATTGGGAGTATTTAGTTTTAGAAAGTTGTTGTTGTATTATGGTGCTTCAAATATGTTGATTTTCTATATCAAATGGAAACTTAGGTCTGGAAATGAGTCGAGTCGAGGCGAACTCGCCTCAGCTCAGTTTGACTCGTTAAGAATTTGTCAAGTTCGAGTTCGAGTTCGAGTTTAATACGAACTTTTTTTTAGCTCAAACTCGAATCGTTAAGAAATGACCGAGTTTGAGTTCGAGTTCGAGTTTATCACGAACTTTTTTTCAGCTCAAACTCGACTTGTTAGAAGTTCACGAACATCTCGGTTCAACTCGTTAGATTACTCTTGTTAGGTTCAACTCGCTTATTTCACGGACTTAAAAGTAATTTTTTAAATTCTATTTATATATATATATATATATATATATATATATATATATATATATATATATATATTATTTGACATTTTAAATTAATATTTTTAAATAAAAAATATAGAAATAAATTAAAAGTTATAAGATTGGAATTTATACGATGTTAATTTTATTTGTATAATTATTTGTAGAAGTATTTTTCTAACTTGAGAATATAAATTATCAATTATAACCGTTAGATTAAAATAAAATATGATACTAATATTTAGAGCAAATCTTCAAACCTACTCTTAAAGACAATATAATCTATCTCATATATAATCGAGTTGACTCATGAACCTAATGAGTCAAACTATGTATAGTTCAAGTTCAGCTCATTTAGTTAACGAACTTAGTTTTAGCTCATACTCAGCTCATTTGGTTCATGAACCTAGTTCAACGATTTAATTTCCGAATCGAGTTTCGAACTATTTTCGAGTTAGTTTGGTTCATTGTCAGCCCTAATGGAAACTATTAAAATAGGCATTTCTTGTGCCTTTCTATCATAATATATTATTCATTTTAGACTTTTAAAAAATAATAATAATAGTTGTTTAAATCAGGAAAAATAAAATAAAGATGTCCAACTTTTATTAGGTGGAAAATATCGAAATATGACGCTTCAAGTCTTGATTTTGTATACCAACAAATGGTAAACTATTAAAAAGGCATTCCTTGTGCCTTTCTATTATAATATATTAGGTGAATTCTTATCTACCAAACACAAAAAGTTGGGTAGAGTTATCTTTAGTATAAAATGTTTTGGAAACAACCCAAAAATATATTATTTAATAATTAATCAAATAGGATGAAATTAAATGTTGCAGTTATAAGGAATAAGAATTGATAGTGATTATTGTTATTGATAGTGTTGATCATCATCTCTTTTTATAGTGAGAGAGGAGATCAATTTACATAAATGTGCATGATATGCACCAGTATACAGTAAATGAAATAATGAATACATTTAATCAAATAATTATGTGCATATAATTATGTGCCAATTATAAGGAGAGGATAATGATGACTTGGTGCTTGCTCATGATGATGATGATTGTCCAATACGCCCCCTCAAGATGTAGTTACCATCAGTAACTTGCATCTTGGATCGAAGATCAGTAAACAGTGTGTGTGCTAAAGGTTTAGTCAAAAGATCCGCAAGTTGGTCTTTAGTTGACACGTGTGAGACTTGAAGTTTTCCATCTCGAACTTGTTCACGCACAAAGTGATAATCCATGGATATGTGCTTCATTTTTGAGTGAAGAACAGGATTTGAGCATAGATATGTGGCGCCGACATTGTCACATAGTAGTAATGGTTGTTTTGACACTGGTAGGCGAAGTTCATGTAAAAGATTTGTGAGCCACATTATCTCAGCAGTTGTAGTGGCGACAGCACGATATTCAGCCTCAGTTGAAGAGCGAGCTACAGTTCTTTGTTTGCGTGATAACCAAGAGATGGGGTTACCTCCAAAGAATATAAGGTATGCAGATGTGGAAGTGCGATCGTCAACATTTCCACCCCAGTCAGCATCCGTGAAAGCATAGAGTTGCAGGGATGATGGCTGCCGCAAGAAAATGCCGAAGTTAATTGTAGCCTTGAGGTAACGGAGAAGTCGCTTGAGATGTTGCAAGTGAAGTGACGTTGGTTTGTGCATGAATTGAGAAAGCTTATTGATTGCAAAGGAGAGGTCAGGTCTTGTGAGATTAAGATATTGAAGTGCTCCTATTATTTTTCTGTAATGAGTAGAATCTGTAGCAGGTGTTCCATCATTCAGAGTTAGTGTCGCTGTAGTAGACAGAGGTGTCGGTGCAGGTTTGGCACCAGTCATATCAAACTTCTCAAGTATGTCACGAATAAATTTATGTTGGGACAAGAACAACCCCTTGTTTGTGGGAATGAGTTCAATACCAAGAAAGTAGTGAGGGTTACCCATGTTTTTCAGAGAAAATTTGTTGGAGATCGACTGAATGAAGTCTTTTAAGAATTGAGCATTATTACCAGTTAACAATAGATCATCTACATAGACCAAGAAATATGCAAGTGTTTGACCTGAATCATAGATGAACAAGGAAGGATCACTTTTGCTTGTGGTGAAACCATGAGAGGTGATGAAGGCTTTGAGTGCATCATGCCATGCACGTGGAGCTTGACGAAGTCCATAAATTGCTTTATGAAGTTTGCACACATGATTTGGGTATTGCTTGTCTTTGAGACCAGGAGGTTGAGCCATGTATACATCTTCTTTAAGTGAGCCTTGAAGAAATGCATTATTGACGTCTAGTTGGTGCATAGGCCATCCTTTTCCCAATGCAATAGTGAGGATAAGCTTGATAGTTTGAGGTCTGACCACCGGTGCAAAAGTTTCTTTAAAGTCTACCCCGGGACTTTGAGTGAATCCTTTTGCTACTAGTCGAGCTTTGTGGCGAGCTATGGTGCCATCAGGATTTCGTTTGATACGAAATAACCATTTGCAATCAACAATGTTGTGGTTCGGTGGTGGTGGCACAAGTGACCATGTACCATTTTGTATTAAGGCATTGAACTCGTCAGATATGGCTTGTCTCCAATGAGTATGTTGCATGGCTTGCCTTATATTAGAGGGCTCCAAGTTTTCAGGAAGTGGATGAAGTGATGCCTGAAAGTATTTTTTGTTTGGTTTAACAATGTTGTTTTTAGATCTTGTAACAACATGGTAGTTATCATCAGTTCCTGCATCTTGGTTAGTTGTGACAATAGAAGTGATGGAGGGTGAAGGTAGAGTGGTAGAACCATTACCTGATGCAGAGTCTGAAAGCAAGAGTGCCTCTTGAGGGATTACATTGGATGTGTATGGAGAGGGCAGCTCATGTGGTGGTGTAGCATTTGTGTGAGGAGGATTAATAGGTATGATAGTATGCGGTGATGGAGATATGATTTGGGAATATGGGCTGGTAGGTGGTTTTGGTTGAGTTAAGGAGAGATAAGGGAAGTGGTTATCATGGAAGACTACATGGCGAGATGTGTAAATTTTATTGGTTGTGGGGTCTAGGCATCGGTAAGCGTATTGGGAATGTGAGTAACCAACAAAGACACAAGGTATGGATTTTGGTTGAAGTTTATTATTGGTGTATGGTTTCAGCCAGGGGAAGCATAGGCATCCAAAGGAGTGAAGGTGATGAATGTTATGTGTTTGATGATGGAGTGTTTGATAGGGGGTCTGCATATGGAGGGTTGGTGTCGGTAGTCGGTTAATTAAGTAGACTGCCGTAAGGAATGCAAATGACCATATTTCAGGTGGTAGTTTAGCATAGTTTAATAAGGCTCGGGCTGTTTCGACTATGTGTCGATGTCTTCTTTCAGCTGAGGAATTTAATTCGGGGGTGTGAGGTGGTGTGGTGTAGCGGGATATGCCTTTGGAGGCAAGGTATGACTGTAATTTGATGTATTCTCCTCCATTGTCAGAGTATAAAGAGATGATAGGCAAGCCAAAATAATTTTCAACAACATTTTGGAATTTAGGAAAGATAAGGGAGACATCTGATTTATTTTTCAATGGATATAACCAAATATATTTAGAGAAGTGATCAACAAAAATTAGATAGTACAAGTAACCATCTACTGACCTTATGGGAGCCGGTCCCCATACATCTGAGTAAATGATCTCAAGTGGCCTAGTGCTCTTAATACTTGATACAGTAAATGGCAACTTATGACTTTTAGAGATACTACAAGAGATACATGGTGTGTTGATATTATGTTTTATTTGGTGAGATGAAAACAAATGTCTCATGACATTATTATTTGGGTGTCCAAAGATATGATGCCAAGGTGGATAACTTGAGGTGTAGGTGAGAAGGGCCTTGTGGTTGTTGGATGGTGGTGGTAGATGATAGAGGCCATCCCTATGCAATCCTTGAAGAAGAGGCTCCCTTGTCTTCAAATCCTTTATCAAGAAATGATCAGAAAAGAATTCAATGGAAATGGAATTAGTTTTGCACAAAGTTGATACAGATAATAATTTGCATGTAATATTAGGAACATGAAGAACTTTGTGTAGGTGAATTGTTTTGGTATTGGTGGGGAGAATTGCCTTACCTGTGTGAGCAATAGGAAGAGTAGTGCCATCACCTATGGTGATTTTGTCCGAGCCTTGATAAGGGTTGCTAAGATGGAGATCATCAAGAGCATTTGTGAGGTGGTGAGTGGCCCCGGAGTCAAGAATCCAATTTGGATCACTGTGAGACTGTGCATAACGAGTATGATGGGCAGCAGTGCGGTGATTGCGGTAACCTGTAGGATAACCGTGCAGCTTATAACACACCTTAGCTGTGTGTCCAGACTTGTCACAGTATTGACAAGTTACAATCTCTGGTGATTGTGGAGACTTGTTGGTGTTTGAGTAATAATTAGATCTATTTGGTGGATAGCCACGTTTGACAGTATTTTGTTTTCCTTTGTATGCTGCATGAGCTGAGGTAACAGGAGCAGTGACATCATCACGGTTAAGGTGAGTTTCATAATCTTGAAGGAGATCATGAAGTTCTTCAAATCCAATGGGATTTTCGCGAGCACGAAGAGCAGCAGATATTTCTTTGAACTCCGGACCGAGGCCGTTGAGAGTGTGAATGACTAGATCAATATCATCTAGTGGTGAATCGATGACGGCGAGCTCATCCGAAAGAGACTTAATACCGTGTAGGTATTCAGTGACAGATTTGGAGCCTTTGCTGTAGCGCGTGAGGCGTTCCTTGAGTTGCATGATGCGTGTTCGTGTTTTGCTAGCGAATGTTTTGTTCAATATGTCCCATGCTTGTTTGGAATTTTTTGCACTACCAAGCATAGTAACAACATTCTGATCCATGGAGGAGAGAATAGCATGAAGTATGAGTTGATCTTGCCGTTTCCAATACTCATAGTCACTGTGTGTTTCGGCTGGGCAGAGTTTGGTGCCATCTACAAAACTGAGCAGATCATATCCAATGAGAAGGGCATTGAATTGCACCTTCCATGCTGGAAAATTCTGCCCTGTCAATTTGATGGAATTCTGGGTGTGTAGGACAATGATACTGGTAGTTTCATTGATAGCTATAGTGTGGGAAGGCATGATGAGGAAAAAAAATTGGATCGGTGCTGTTAAGCTTAACGCTCTGATATCATATAAGGAATAAGAATTGATAGTGATTATTGTTATTGATAGTGTTGATCATCATCTCTTTTTATAGTGAGAGAGGAGATCAATTTACATAAATGTGCATGATATGCACCAGTATACAGTAAATGAAATAATGAATACATTTAATCAAATAATTATGTGCATATAATTATGTGCCAATTATAAGGAGAGGATAATGATGACTTGGTGCTTGCTCATGATGATGATGATTGTCCAATAGCAGTGTCATTGGTAGAAGGTACACTACCCAACATTTTGTGATATTTGTCCCAATATATCAATCATTTTGAACTTTAAAAAAAAAGTTGTTTAATTATACCAAAATAAAATAAAGATGTCCAACTTTTATTAGGTGGAAAATATCTAAATAAATAAGATAACACACATCAGACTTTTCTTCGGGTCTGTAAAGAAGGGATATGGGTTAAGTTTTTTAGTACAGGTTTTTTAATAATAGTCTAAAGTGTCGGTTGCGTTGAATATGTGGAGCAGAGCAAATCGAATGTGATTAACGGCTTTTTATATGAAATGAATGATCAAACGATGAGAAAATGGATCAATTGATAGATCTGAAAGCGTGAGCCAATGTAAAATGGATGGAATCTTACATCAATTATGACACCAATAACCTAACAGATGTGCCAGATAGTTCCTTACATGTGAACTCATCGGTGGAGGCGGAGATTGAGGAGTGGTATCAACCGCTAGTTAAGATCGAAACCAAAAACAATGGAATGACAAAAAAAACTTGCAAGAAAGATGGAATAACAAAAAAAAAAAATCTTACATCTTGAAGAATTGATATGAAGAAGTGATAGGGAGAAATAGATGAACTGAGTGTGGAAATGATATGGTTTAGTAGATATAATTGAATAAAGGGTTTAAAAAATTGGAAGGCCAAGAATTTATTGCATTGTTTGGGTAGTGGAGATTTTGATTTTTAAAGAATGCTATTGGTAATGTGTTGTTTAAAATCACTAGCTTAATTCTTTGTATCCAACTACAGACATTAAATAATTAGGGTTTTATAATGTAGTTAATTATAAAATACCAAGAAAAAATAAGAGTGTGACATATCACCTGTAATAAATGTCAAAACAATTATATTGAGTTATTTTGTCAAAAGTCATTTTTATCCATGAAATAAGAAAAGTTTTAATTATTTAATCAGAGGGTTTATATGTAAATTTCATATACATTATTTTTATTATTATTATTATTATTATTATTATTATTATTATTATTATTATTATTATTATATTATTATTATTATTATTATTATTATAATTATAATTATAATAATAGATAATAGATATAATAAATAATTCAGATATATACTTGCAGAATACTTTCATAAAAGAGACATGCAAGTGTCTTGCAAATTAAAAAAATAACTCTAAATCTTGGATGTGGATTTCAAACAAAACAAAGATATAGATTTGTATACATCTAAATCTTGGTAGGAGGTGATTATGTTGTTGTCACAACTTATTATATAAGTACTACTAAACATGGTATTTTTTAGTTTTTTCTTTCTTTATTATTTTGTGAATCCAATTTGCTGGGGAACTGTTGAGATGTGTATAAAAAATGTTGCAAGGCAAACAAGAGATGAAATAGATTTTGAGTTTTCTAGTATTTCTTTCTTACTTCATTTGGTTTCAGTAAGTTCCTTTTGTATCTGTTTGAGAACTTTTAGTTCTCTTTTCAATATACCTTTTTTTATTATTAAAAACAAAAGTTCAAGTGGATTGAAAATTTGTTTACTGAATGTTGTATATGAATTGGAAACATGTTTTTTTGAAAGAGTTCTAATTAATAAGAGTATTCAAAAATAATAAAAAGACAAATATTAATGAGTATTTCAAAGACACTAATTTCTTTTCAAAGAGAATTCAATGTACTTGTTTTCAAATGCAAGGAAAGCATGCGAATGGCCATGAGTGCTCATTAAGCCCATGAGATTGATGTATGAAGGAGAAAATGTCATTTTTCTTTTAATTAATTAATTAAATCTATTTTCTTGCAATTATTACTGTTTACTATCTCTTTTATTCCGTACAAAAGTATATTTTCAAATTTATTTCACAAATATTATTTTAAATAGTGGATCTGACCGGTTGGATACATATTTTTTCTATTATATCCTTAAATATTAATTATTCTCTTTCTTTTTAATTATGTATATTTATCTTCCACATATCGTTAAAGAAGGACAATTTTATAAAAACCTTAATAATTTCTTATTTTCATACAATAATTATTATTGTTATTAATATGTGCAAAAAATCTAAAACAACTTATAATAAAAAAATATAGATAGTATTTATTAGCAAAATTAGAAAAATATACTTACGAAATGTTGTAGTATATTTTAAATGCATCAAAAATATATTTTTGAATTTTTAAAAAGACAATTTCAGATTTCATTAGAAGGACAAAATCATCCATTTTTAAAAAAGATTTGTGATGGCCTTTTTACATGAAAATATGGATTTTGTATTCGGCCTAAAGCCCTAATTTTGGTGGTTTAGGCTGATACTTATATTGCAGGAGTGGTATTCACAAACCACCGTAAATTACTGTGTGCAAACCATATATGGTAAAAACAACCAAAGTTTACCTTGTGCAAAATATATATGGCAAAAGATCACCACTGATTAATGTGTTGCATTATATATGGCAAAGATCATCAAAAATTAAACATATATGGCAAAAACCACATGGAAAAAATCACCACAAAATACTGTGTGCAAAAGGCAAAAACCACTACAGAATACTGTTTGTTTACAACACATGCATATATACTGCCTCTTAGTAAACCTCATTCTTGTCTCAAAACATTTCAAACATAATGGCAGAATCATCCTCTTCCAACCAACACTCCACCATTGATCCCTACAAATTTCTCAATATCAATCTCAACTCCAACAGTTCCTTAACAAGATACGACATTGTCCCCACCGTAGCAGCCTCAACCGATCCCAACAAATCCCGTAGCATACACGCTCTCTCCAAAGACATAACCTTAAACACCTCCACCAAAACCTCCATACGTCTCTTCCTCCCACACACCCCATCACCATCCGGAAAACTCCCCCTCATTCTATACTTCCATGGCGGCGGTTTCATCCAGTACCACAACTCCTCCCATATCTTCCACCACTCTTGTTCCATATACACTTCCAATATCCCCGCTGTTTTCGCTTCCGTTGACTACCGTCTCTCGCCGGAGCATCGTCTCCCCGCCGCCTACGAAGACGCCGTCGAATCCCTCCTCTGGCTCAAATCCCAAGCAGAAAATCCAAAAGAATCTGATCCATGGATAAAAAACCACGTAAACTTCGATAACTGTTTCATAATGGGACTCGGAGCTGGAGCTAACATCGCCTACTTTTCGGCTCTACGTACACTCGACCTCGATCTGTCACCTTTGAAAATCCAAGGGCTGATATTAAACTGTCCGTTATTCGGTGGGGTCCAGAGAACAAAATCTGAGCTTCGTTTATTCGACGATCATATACTACCCTTACCTGTGGCTGATCTCATGTGGAGCCTCGCTTTACCTGAGGGTGCAGATCGCGACCACGTGTACTGTAATCCGACGGTTGCAGATGAGGTGTATGGCGAGAAGATCGGACGGTTGCCGAGGTGTTTGGTTAGTGGGTACGACGGGGTTCCTCCTCAACCGGATTCTCTTGTGAGATACTGTGGGGATCCGTTGGTAGATAAACAAAGGGAGTTTGTGAAGATTTTGAAGGCACGTGGGGTGCACGTGGTGGAGTGTATTATGGAACATGGGTTTCATGCTAAGGAAGTGTTTGAACCTTTTATGAATTATGGAATGGATTTGATTGAGGCCGTTAAAAAGTTTGTAGGTAGTTGATAAAGTTCTCTATGACTCTTACAATGAGGATGCATGTTTCTTATTTCCTTCTAAATTAATATTAATTGAATAATAATAAAATTATGTGCATTATATTGTTGTAATAGGTAATAGGAGTTATCTTCTATAACTATATATAAAGGGGATACATCCTTTTGGGTTGGCCTATTTTTTTCTTCCAAATTTACCCTTTTAATTTTGTCAAATATTTTTTAAAAATTCAATTTTTTATTAATTAAAAGAAAATAAAAAAAACTTAACCGTAAAAGAGGAAGTTAGGAAGTTAAGTGAGTGGATTATGCTCACGCCTAATATTCTTTTCTAACTACCCTCAATTTATCAAGTACAAGTAACTTTCTCTTTCATTTTATACATTTTGATGTCTTACTACACAAAAAATAAAACATTTTCTCATACATATCACTCAATTTGTTCATAACATTCACTCATAAAACAGTAATTGAAAATTTTACGCACTTTTTTTTAATGTTTTTCCCATACAAATCATGAGAAAAGAGGTTACCGTATGAATAAATGACAATCAATCAAGCAGAGAGGAAAAATTGCTATCATATACGAAGAAAGATAAAAAAAAATCTACGTAATAAATAAATATTATAAGAATTATTCTGCTTATAATTTACAATTTACAAATGAGTGTGTGTGTGTGTGTGAGAGAGAGAGAGAGAGAGAGAGAGAGAGAGAGAGAGAGAGAGAGAGAGAGAGAGAGAGAGAGAGAGAGAGAGAGAGAGAGAGAGAGAGAGAGAGAGAGAGAGAGAGAGAGAGAGAGATTTAAGTTTTTAGAATTTAATATATAGGAAAGTTACTAAATATAAGAAATTCACTAAAATTCTATTAGAAAGAGAGAGATATTTAAATTTTTAAAATTAGATATATAGGAAAATTACTATATATAAGAAATTCACTAAAATTCTATTAGAGAGAGATATATTTAAGTTTTTAGAATTAGATATATAGAAAAATTACTCTATATCGGAAATTCACTAAAAATTCTATTAAAATATGTATTTATCGTCTTGATTTTAATTCTATTAATTGAGTCTATTTCTTAAGATGACGTATAATAAAAACTTCATTAAAAAATATACACGCGTTTACATTTCTCTGCTGCGCGCATTAAAAAAAGCGGACAAACGGGCACGGAGGTGCCTGTTTGGACGCTAGTAATATATAATATACATGTTAAAATATGAATTTGATTTGGGTCTAATTTAGTTTTTGGGCTTAGTTGTTTATTTTGAATTTAGATAATTTTGGGTAATGTTTTTAGAAAAAATTTGTATTGTTTGGAGTGTCTAAATATTATTTATGATTGTAATTTTTGTTTTTTGCGAGTTTGGAGGGGAGGGGAGAGTAAGGCTTCCGAAAATAAAATTTTAAAAAAATATAGAAAAATATTTGACATTTTTTTAAAAAACTGATTTTGTTTAGAATAATAAAATAGTCATTATCATTACTATATTTTTAATTTTCAGAATAATAAAACAACCTAAAAGATATTTGGAAAATTTATGCATACCCTACAAAATCCCCCAAAACTTGTTTTCAATACAATTGTTGAGTTCCCCGTATTAGGAGATTTTTGGTGTTATAAATAAAATGAAACCCTCCAAAACCCTCATACCCAAATTATTATATTCTTTTCACCCAATCCTTCCTATTTTCCAAAGCTCTCTCATCTCTTCCCCTTTGAACTCGCAAACAAAGCTTTAAAGTACTATAAATAGACACATTTGTATCAAGTAAAATACAAAGTTCTCTCTTCCCTAAAAAGTATCCTATCTATCAAGTTTCTATTCAAACCTCCAATATTTCTAAAAACTTTCCCTAAACACTAAATGTCTTATTTTCAACAAATTGGTACCAGAGTTTTAAGATCCTCAAAAGATGGCGAATGGAGGTTTCCCTTTTCAAATGCCGATGTTCACAAAGAACAACTATGATAATTGGAGTATCAAGATGAAGGCGCCACTAGGATCTTAAGATGTGTGGGTATTGTTTATAAAGGCTTCAAGGAGCAAGATGAAGCTTCACTAAGCCAAGGTGTGAAAGAAACATTGAAGGAGTCAAGGAAGAGGGACAAGAAAGCTTTCTTCCTCATTTATCAATCGACGGATGAAGATACATTTGAGAAGATATCCAACGCAATGACGGCCAAAGAAGCATAGGACAAGCTTCAAACTTGCAACAAAGGAGTTGAGCAGGTAAAAAAGATTTGTCTTCAAACTCTTATAGGTGACTTTGAATGTTTGTTTATGGAGGTGAGTGCACAAGAAGACATTGCAAGAAGCATGGAGTGGAAGAAAGCTCGTTATCTCTCACCTCAAAGTGGCTAGAAGCACTACCTATACCCATATTCCAAATGAAAGGAGAACAAAGCTCGATTTTAAAAGTGAAAAGTACGTGTTCGTAGGTTACGACTCAAGCTCCAAAGGGTACAACCTTTATAATCTAAATAGTGGAAAGATCTTCATAAGTCGCGAAGTAGAGTTCGATGAAGAATATTGTTGGGATTTGAGTGTTTAAGAAGAAAGGTATGATTTTCCTCCTTACTTTGAAGAAGAAGAAAAAGAAGGAATTGAACAACCACTGATAGAGGAACATCTTACACCACCAGCCTCACTAACACCAAGGTTGGAAGAAACAAGCTCAAGTGAGAGGATACCGTGACTAAGGAGCATTGAAGAGCTTTATGAGGTAACTGAAAACAAAAACGATATTATCCTCTTTTGTCTTTTTGGTGATTGTGAGCCTATAAGCTATCAAGAAGCGGCGAAAAACATAAATTGGAGAGACACCATGGACGAAGAAATCAAGTCAATCACAGAATGATACGTGGAAACTTACTACACTTCCACAAGGACACAAAGCAATCGGAGTAAGATGGGTGTACAAGGAAAAGGAGAATGCAAAAGGAGATGTGGAAAGATATTAAGCAAGATTGGTGGCGAAAAGGTATATTCAAAGACAAAGAATTGACTATGATGAGGTATTTGCTCATGTTGCTCGTCTTGCAACTACTAGACTGATCATTTCTTTAGAATCCCAAAATAGATGAAAGATCTATCACATGGATGTGAAGTCGGCCTTCTTGAATGGTTTTCTCGAAGAAGAGGTTTATATCGAACAACCATTAGGCTATAAAGTAAAAGGACGAGAAGAAAAAGTCTTGAAGTTGAAGAAGGCGTTGTACGGTCTCAAGCAAGCACCAAGATCTTGAAATATTCGAATCGTCAAGTACTTTCAAGACAAGAACTTCATAAAGTGTACATATAAGCATGCACTCTATATCAAAGCGCAAACTGGAGATATTTTTATTGTGTGTTTGTATGTAGATGACTTGATTTTTATAGGGAACAATCCAAGCATGTTCGAAGAGTTCAAGAAAGACATATCAAATGAATTTGAGATGATAGACATGAGGCTCATGGTATATTATCTCAACATCAAAGTAAAGCAAGAAGACTGTTGGAGCGGTATAGCGGCAAGCAACAAAAGATTTGGAAGTATTCATCCGGGATTTATCGTGTCCACAAAGATTGGTGAGAAGAACTGCCGTTCGACTATCTCGCATTCTAAGTTTCATGATTGGGTGCAGAAAGGTAAATGCGGGAAAAGTAAATAAAAGCAGATAAACAATTTCAATAGTCTAAGAGAAATAGTTATGGAGTTGCATTTCGTTCTACCCGTCGAATACCTAAATCTGAAGATCTATCGCTCGACACTCACAATACGCATCAACATCACCGGGCATCACTCGAGATGCCACATCAGTGTCCATGTCTGCAACACCGACGAAAGCTCAATCGTACTATTCACATCAGCGATTTCTCCACCGACACAAACAACACGGAGGCATTAGACTCGATACCCACTAAGATTGTTAGTCCCAACAAATCCCGTAGCATACACGCTCTCTCCAAAGACATAACCTTAAACACCTCCACCAAAACCTCCATACGTCTCTTCCTCCCACACACCCCATCACCATCCGGAAAACTCCCCCTCATTCTATACTTCCATAGCGGCGGTTTCATCCAGTACCACAACTCCTCCCTTATCTTCCACCATTCTTGTTCCATATACACTTTCAATATCCCCGCTGTTTTCGCTTCCGTTGGCTACCGTCTCTCGCCGGAGCATCGTCTCCCTGCCGCCTACGACGACGCCGTCGAATCCCTCCTCTGGATCAAATCCCAAGCACAAAATCCAAAAGAATCCGATCCATGGATAAAAAACCACGTAAACTTCGATAACTGTTTCATAATGGGACTCGGCGCAGGAGCTAACATCGCCTACTTCGCGGCTCTACGTACACTCGACCTCGATCTCTCACCTGTGAAAATCCAAGGGCTGATATTAAACTCTCCGTTATTCGGTGGGGTCCAGAGAACAAAATCCGATCTTCGTTTTTTCGACGATCATATACTACCCTTACCGGTGGTTGATCTCATGTGGAGCCTCGCTTTGCCTGAGGGTGCAGATCGCGACCACGTGTACTGTAATCCGACGGTTGCGGATGAGGTTTATGGTGAGAAGATCGGACGGTTGCCGAGGTGTTTGGTTAGTGGGTACGATGGGGTTCCTCCTCAACCGAATTCTCTTGTGAGATACTGTGGGGATCCGTTGGTGGATAAACAAAGGGAGTTGGTGAAGATTTTGAAGGCACGTGGGGTGCACGTGGTGGAGTGTATTAGGAAAGATGGGTTTCATGCTATGGAAGTGTTTGAACCTTTTATGCCAAATGAACGTGCTTTGGTTGAGGATGTTAAGAAGTTTGTAGGTAGTTGATAAGCTTCTCTATGACTCTTTCAATGAGGATGCATGTCTGTTTTCTTTTCCTAAGTTATTATTGCTTGAATAATAATAATAAAATTATGGGCATTATATTGTTGTAATAGGTCATAGGAGTTATTATATATAATATACATGTTGAAATATAAATTTTATTTAGGTCTAATTTAGTTTTTGGTCTAGGTAATTTTGGGTAATGTTTTTAGAGGATTGTTGTAGTGTTTGGAGTGTATAAATATTTCTTATGATTGTAATATTCTCTAAAATATTATTTGAATTTCTAGGATTGAGAATTCTCTAGAATTAGTGTGTTTAGAGTTTTCCTTAGGTTTTGTTTGCGAGTTTGGAGAGTAGGGAAGGGGAAGGCTTCCGAAAATGAAATTGTAAAAAAATATAGGAAAATAATTGACATTTTTTGAAAAAAAAAGTTGTTTAGAAAGATAAAATAGTCATTATCATTACTATATTTTTAATTTTCAGAATACTATAACAACCTAAAAGATATTTGGAAAATTTATGCAGACCCTCTAAAATCCTCATTCAATATAATTTTTGAGTTCTCCCATATTAGGGGGTTTTTTATGTTATAAATAAAATAAAACCCTACAAAACTCTCATACCCAAAATATTTCTACTCTTTTCACCCAATCATTTCTATTTTCTAAAGCCCTCCGTTCCTCTCCAAACTCGCAAACACAATAGTACTATAAATATAGATGTAATCTCAAACATTTGTATCAAGTAAAATACAAAGTTCTCTCTTCCGTAAAGAATTCTCCTATCTATCAAGTTTCTATTCAAACCTCCAATATTTCCAATTCCTTAAACACAAAATGTCTTATTTAAAACAAAGTGGTACTAGAGCTTTAATGTAACACCCCATATTTTCCATTTTAATTTAATTAAGATTTAAATTAATTATTGGAAATTAGTTGGCATTTTATTGGAATTATTTAAAGATTAGGGATAAGGAAGTTATTGGGCTTGTGTCGTTGTCAGTAAATAAGGGGTGTGATGGTTAGGCCTTTTACTAAAGTTATTCTATTTTTCATAAAATAGAGTAATTGTGGAAAAAGAGAAATTGGAACCAATTTGGAGAAAAGAGGAGAACGTGAAAGAAGCGGAGAAAAGAGAAGAGAAGAAGAAGAGCTTTCAAGATCTTTAACCAAGGTAAAGGGGACTCTTCTGGTTAATCTCTATTATGTGATTGTGGGTAATAGAATAGAGTAAGAATATGATTCGATTCAATTGGGTATATTGGGATTGGAATTGTTAGGTTAGGAATGTTATAATTGATGAAATTGCATGCTTTGTTGGTTAATAATGTGTTGTATTGATGTATGATGATGTATGATGATGTAATGGATGATTATATGTCTGTAATTGGTGTTTGGAATCGATTTCGGGTTGTGGATGTGTGAAATCGCAGGTCTGTCGCAGACCTGAGAATCTGCAGAATCGCACGTTCGCTAAGCGGAGCTAGGCTCGCTAAGCGGATGTTGTTTGTGTTTCAGAAAATTAAAGAGGCTCGCTAAGCGGAGCCAGTCCGCTAAGCGGAGATCCAAACGTGGTTCGGCTTTGTGATGCGTCGCTTGAAGTGGGGTTATTAAATTTTAATACCATAAGCGCGCTAGTGATCGCTAAGCGGACCCTGTAGTGCAAAAAATTATTAGAACTTTGAAATAGCGTATCTTTTGATCCGTGTATCCTTTGTTAGTGTCGTTTTGGGCGTTGTGAAGCAAATTAAATATTTTATATGAGGAATTGGTGAGATGGACGGTGGCCCAACTTAATTTAAAAATCGTTTTAATTGCTTGTGAAATGAAATATTGTGCGTATATATGAATGTGTGAATATGACAATATTTTGGTTTGATGCTGGATGAATTGTGATTGTTGTTGTCGTAATGAATGTGTGAATAATTGAGTGATTGTGCAAACATGGACATACTTGATCGATGATGAAAATGTTGAGTTATGGTGAGACGATGCGGTGCATCGAATTGGTGATGTTTTTAAGTATGTTATATGTGTGCATTCATTCATATGCATTCGGTGATGGATCCCGGTGATGATTTGGATCGATGGTGCACATAATTCCCATTGTGTGGAATTTGTGTCAGTAGGGTCGTATCTCGACAAGGTTTAGATCGGTCAGGTGGATTATTTCCATGGTTTATTGGTACCACATGCATAGTGTCAGTTGGTCATATGCATTATTGTCATAACATGATTGAATTGATTTCCGTGTTATGTTTAATGTGTAATTATTGTGATTGGTGAATGATGATTGAAATCTGAATATATGACAAATTGGGTGAATGATATATTATGATGTTTTGTTGCTTATGAATGCATAACATTGATTAATTATGAATGAGACTCGCCCTTACTTGTTGATATTTTTCAGATTGAGGAGTAGCGGCATTAGTGCTCAGTGAGGATGACTCGTAGAGTTTATCCGTTATTTTGGGTCGTGTCGGTCATGCTCCGATCTTGTAACACTAGGGAACGATAGTTTAGAGTTTTATGAGATTACTCTATTTTAATTGATGTTGGATTTTATTTCCATTGGTTGTATTGGAGATGTTTTCTTTCTGCTGTGATGAACATGATTATGTTTTGATAATTTATTTCCTAATGAAGCATGACTTAAGACTAAGGTTGGTTATTGATTGTTTTTTATAAATAATTGTGGCACCCTTGTTTAATGTTTTACTATGATGTATCTATTAATTGCCGCGGAGGTTAGAAGGGTGTTACAATAGTGGTATCAGAGCATAGTCGGTCGTTGTAGAGGTTTCCTTTTTCAAATGCTGATGTTCACAAAGAACAACTATGATAATTGGAGTATCAAGATGAAGGTGCCACTAGGATCTTAAGATGTGTGGGGTATCATTGGGAAAGGCTTCAAGGAGCAAGATGGAGCCTCACTAAGCCAATATGTGAAAGAAACATTGAAGGGGTCAAGAAAGAGAGACAAGAAAGCTCTCTTCCTTTATCAATCGACGGATGAAGATACGCTTGAGAAGATATCCAACGCAACGACGACCGAATAAGCATGAGACAGACTTCAAACTTGCAACAAAGGAGTTTAGAAGGTAAAAACGATTTGTCTTCTAACTCTTAAGAGTGACTTTGAACATTTATTTATGGAGAAACGTGCACGAGAAGACACCACAAGAAGCATGGAGTGGAAGGAAACCAGTTATCTCTCACCTTAAAGTGTTTAAAAGCATTGCCTATACCCATGTTCCAGATGAAAGGAGAACAAAGCTCGATGATAAAAGTGAAAAGTACGTGTTCGTAGGTCACGACTCAAGCTCTAAAAGGTACAAACTCTATAATCCAAATGGTGGAAAGATCATCATAAGCTGCGACGTGGAGTTCGATGAAGAAGATTGTTGGGATTCGAGTGTTCAAGAATAAATGTTTGGTTTTATTCCTTAATTTGAAGAAGAAAAAGAAGAAATGGAAGAACCAATGATAGAGGAACATCTTACACAACCGACCTCATCGACACCAAGGTTGGAAGAAACAAGCTCATGTGAGAGGACACCGCGACTAAGGAGCATTGAAGAGCTTTATAAGGTAAATGAAAACCAAAACTACATTAACCTCTTTTGTCTTCTATGTGATTGTGAGCCTATAAGTGTTGTACCCCAATTTTTATTCTAAGATTCCATCTCATTTGCATCCTCGCATTTAATCAGATTATGATTTAAGTTTACTAACCCTTAAGTAAAAAAAGAAAAAATATGTCTTGTTTCTCTTTTGTTATTGTGTAAGACAGAGACTGAATCGAGAGTACCAAGATTTATGAGATGTTTCAAAGAATTTTGACCTAAAAGTCAATATTTTACAGTTCAAGTTCATAAATTCATAACTTCTTCATTATACAACATCTTTAAGAAATTCTTCGGGCGTATGAATCTCCTCGACATCCTCTCCAATTCATCTTTTCAAGTATGGAGTTGATAATGTGTAGAAGATCATCAAAAATTCGAATACTTTAGAAGTTACTTTGTGGACTTTAACCAAATTCCAGTCGATTGTTTTCCAAATTGAAAGGATCATAAATGTCTTGATTTTCAACACTTCGGGATGATTCTTTTTGCACGGCATTGTAGACGATATTATCTACAAGTTTGCTTTAAGGGTCAAATGCAAATTAGGCTTCGAAGGCGGTGAATTTTATTGGAACGTTACGACACATTTTTTGGGTGCCATTGTTGAAGAATTTTTGGAAGAAAGTAAGGTTTTTCTCGTTTGAAGGAGAAGAATAGAGAGAATCTAATGACTGAAAAATGTAGAAGACTTAGGGAAAATGTTCAAATGCATCAAATGTGTTATTTATAGGAAGAAAAAATCACCGATTGTGCTTCTGCAAAGTTAATTGTGAAAAGTTAGTGAGGCACGTGTAAAAGCGTGAGAGGTGGTACAGACGGTTGCATGATTTACCACCTTACTCCTAGACAATAGGAGTAATCATTATGCAGATTCGTGCACGTCTCGATGAGATGTTTGGAGACATGGTAATCATGACCATGACGTCGCTAGTGAAAGGACATTAAAAGGTCCATGTAACAGCCCAGATTTTGCTAATTGGCTAATTAAATTAAATAAGGATTTATTTACTTAATTTAGACAAAGTTTGATAATTAATTGGATCGTCGGTGTTATTAAGAAATGTGTTCGGATTATTTAGTGAAGTTTGAATTTATTCGGTTAATCGCAGAATTAATAAAGTGGAATATGTAGAGAAATAATATTAGAAATAATATTATTATTGGATTTTTATTTATTTGAGATAAAGTCAGATTTAATTGGATTAATCAGAAAGTAATATTAAGGGTAATAATATTATTTGTTGGAGCATAATTATTTATTTGACTACTCTATTTTATCAATTGGGCCTAATTAGTTAGGAAGTGGAATTATATGGGTTAAGCCCAATATGAATAATATAGTAAGGGTTTGGGAAGAGTAGATGTATCATAACTTTGGCTCATTTTAGAGAGGAGAAAGAGGAAGAAAGGGGAAGAACAACAAGGGACAAAAGCTAGGGTTTGAAGCACATTGAAGAGGTAAGGGGGAGAATCCTTATTATTATGGATTTGTATGATTGGGTCAATGGGTAGATTAACATGATTAGGTTATTGTGTAGAAATTAGAAATTTAATTTGAAACAATAATGAAATTTCTGTGTGTTAGGAAAATAAGAAAAAAAATGGGTAAATAAATCTAACCAATTTTCGTTTTAGACTATCTCAATATAGCTGCGTTTTGTGTTCTTGCTGTTTCAAAATTTGTGTCCTGTTAGTTTTCCAAATGCCTACTGGTAGCGATATTTTTTGACATGAATGTTCCTATTTTGTTTTTTTTTCTTTTCAAATACATGTGCTTCATTTTCATGATGGACATATAATAGACACCATATTTAATTATATTGGCATGTGGGTATACTACTTTGATTCTATGTTTGTTCTGTTACTTTTATTCATATAGTGTAGAGAAACTAATAAGTTCATTTACTGTAGCGGTACAAAATGGTATATGGCTTTAGTTATTAGATCCTTGTCTTTCTAGTTAATGTAGTGCATCAATTAATGTATATATATTCCTCTCTCACATACTGTAGCAGCACATCATTTGATTTTAATAACTATATCCTTTCACCTAGTTACTGTAGCGGATATATATTAAATAGAAATTGATATATAATAAAAGTAGTAGAATAATAAATTGTGTAACAGTGACAATTAGAAAACAAAATGAAATGCAAAATAGTTCCATTTGACCGAATAGTCGAATTAAGCGGTATAATTAGTTGTCCGGAATTTGATGAAAATTTACGCGGTAGCTAAGTTTAATTAGTAGATTAACATGGTGGTGTTATTTTGTTGAAAATGTGATATTTACGGACCGACCGAAATAGTGTGAATTTGAATATCTTTTATATTAAATATTGATTTTAGAACAGAAAATGAATTAGAAATTTGGAACTAATGTAGTGTAATTATTAATTGGTTAATTTAATTAATAGTTGAATTAATTTTAATTAGTCTAATTGATTGAATATATACTTGGAATTGGATCAATTATTCGGTTTATCGGTAAATTACGGTATCTTGAGAATTTAACCGTAATTGTATTTTTGGCCAAATACTAATGAATTGATACTTGGTTTGGAAGTATATTCTTATATTTTGTTGGCAATATGAATTAACATGAGATAGTATGATTTACTAGTGTTAATTATGTTTTGTGAATCATAATTGAATATTGTTTCTATTATGTGTATTGATATCAATGCATTGTGAATGTTGTGTACAATTTGATATATAATTCATAGAGTTGAATTATTGTTGGTATGCAGTAAGTTAAGATTGATGAGATAATCTTAATTGCATAGTTGGTTGGTAATTGTACATTCATTCATGGCATAGTCGGCTTTATTGTGGAAGCGGTGAAACTGTGGGTTCACATGGTAATAGACGGTGATCCTTGAATGGAAATAGACGTAGAATACGTTGATCCTTAATTGGAAACATATGTGGTGGCTTTGATCTTGTCCAGATCGGAAGCATGGCTTGGATTCTAGATATTGAATCGGAAAGCGGTGAAACGTTGGGTTCACATTGCGGTACCACATGCATAGCGTCACATATCTTGCATTGAGTCACATTAGAATTATGCGATAATTGAATATGTGAAGTTGATGTAGTTGTGATATGTGTATGAGCTGGATAATCGAAATGAGTGATGTTTGAATACATATTTGATTAAATGTGTAAATATGTGATAATTATGGTTGTGTGCGTAATTGAGAATATAATATTGAAATTGAAATATTATACTCTTTATACTTGTTGTATACTTGATAACATGTGAAATATAGATCGATTATTATTATCTACATGGTTATACATAGTGTGATTAATTACTTGAATTGTTGATTTAACCATTGTATCTTATTATACTTCCTTCATAATGATTCGTATTCTTACCCTTCTGTTTTAATGTTGCCCTCGTTTGGCGACATGCAGGTTCTAGCGTTAGTAGTTTGTGCGTGATCTAGCCGGAGTTTTCTTCCGTGTTTTTTGAAGATTAGGTAGTGAGTCAATGCTCTGGTCATGTAACACTGGGTAAACTAGTTATTTGAACTCATGTTTCTATTCGGTTATGCATTACGTTTGATTTAAGAACTTGTTATTTTTCCACTTGCTGTTTGAGAGGCTTTAAGCCAAATATTCTGTATTATGTTTTAGTTTATGTTGAGATGATTATTGAGACTTGATCATGGTATGGGACATGAATCATTTTATGAAACACATGAGTATTTAGTAGTTTCCGCTGTGAATGCATATTCTGGATAAAGTATGATTAATTGAAAAGTGTTATTTGAAATGACCAGGTGTATCATATATTGTAAATGAATGCTGTCAGTTTTTAAAAAAAGTTTTTAGTTTTTGAAAACGTCGATGTGACGCCCATTTGTATATATGCATGCTTATTCTCTGATTATATGCTTATTTATTTTGGGGTATAAAAGGGGTGTTACATTAGTGGTATCAGAGCATGGTCGACTAGTTGGTCAATAGTCGTTAATGTTTTCTAGTCCTGTTGTATTTGATTCGTGTATCTGACACGATCAATATTGTTTGTCTGGTTGTTTGGCTCTCTTAGGACGATGGTTGCAGGAAGGAATGATGACTCTAATGTCGGAGCAGTAACAAGGTGGATTGGTGCGATTCGACAAGTGCCACACGAGAGTGCTGGTAATGGAGGAGATGATGAGTTATGTGCCTTTGGAAACTTTCGAAGGTGCAATCCTCCGATATTTGAAGTAAATTATGGACCGGACAAAGCACAAGCATGGATGAGAGAAATGGAGAAAATCTTTCAAGTCATGAATTGTACTGATGTATAGAAGGTACGGTTTGGTACTCACATGCTGACGGAAGGAGTTGAGGATTGGCGGAGTAACACCATGCGGAGATTCGATGAGGAAGGTATTGAAGTCACTTGGAATCTTTTCCGTGAGGCATTTCTGGAAAACTATTTTCCAAAAGACGTGCGTGGGAGGAAAGAAGTGAGAGTTCTGGAGTTGAAAAGAGAAAGAGAACAATTCTGTGGGAAATCGTATGATGACATGAGGAAACAATCTGGTTTTGGCAAGAAGCCGAGTGGGGGAGGAGCTTCTACTTCGATTAAGTGCTATAGGTGTGGCGAGACGGGCCACAAAATTGTTGATTGTAGAGTTAGTTCGAATATTATAACACCTTTGTTTCAAAGAATATTTACAAATGAATATTACTTCTCCGTCCTATACATGCCTGGCAGCATGGCCTCCACATCAAACGAACTAGAGTCGACCAAAATAACTTATCAAACACATTACTTAGTTAAATAACCTATCTAAACTACCTATTACATAACTTAATGCTCAATTTCTATAAATGTATAGAGAAATAAAAAACTTTAAAAATGTGAATTTGATGTTGAAGTCTTTGATTAATTGAATGTGGAGAGTAGAAACTTGAAAGTGAGTTGAGAGAGTTTGAGAGTTTAAGAAGTTTGAGAGGGTTTGAGAGAGTAAAAGAGAAATGAGAAAAGAGAATAGTCTGACGCATATTTGTTTAAAATGTGTTCGAAATTACATCTTTGTAAGTTATATGTAGATGTATTTTTATATTAATTTACGATATTAAGCCCTAGTTTAAAAACAAATGAATTGTGTGAATGAGATGTGTCAGAAAATGCATTTTTATATTTTTATATTCTAGAAATATTTTTAAATTTTTCTCTAAAGTGTGGGAGCAAGCTTTAGAGTGGAAATAGAAATTTCCAAATCTTTTTATTAAAACAATTATGTTATGAATTTAACCCACAAAAATTAGTAGTTTTTATATAATTTATTATTTCAAATTCCTTTAAGTAAGGGTGTTTGCGGTGCGGTTTAGGTGGTTTTGACGAAAAAAATCATCGGACCCGCAAGAGAAAAAATTGCGCGGTTTGGTTCGATTCGGTTGACTTTTAGAAAAAAATCGAACAAAATCAAACAAAACCGATGTGGATTGGTTGGTTCGATTTTTACAAATATTTATCGAGTCATACATACACATATAGATGACAACATAACTTTGTATTTAGACATTCATACACTATCAAATAACAATAAAACTCGTCATATTTTGACAACAACTTTCCATTTAATATGTAAAAATTATATTAGACAAAAGTGAAATAATAAACATAAAACAATAGCATAAAACAATATAAAAATTATTATAATGAAACAAAAATAATAGAAGAGACGAGAGATTAATGAAGATGAGAAAGAAAAAACAAAAGAATTGAGAGATTAGAAAAGAAGATGTGCGATAAAAACGAAACTGAAATAGGAAACATTTGCATAAAAATGAGAAGGTGGAAAAGAAAGCATATAAGAGAGTAGAGATTAGAGAAGAATAAGGAAGATGTGTGTGACAAAGAAGGCGCGATAATGCTATTAGAGATTTGAGAAGATCGGGACCGAAATCATATGTGTAAGGATGAGAAAATTGTTCATAATCATAAGGCTAAGGTATAATAGGTTTAAGTTTAGGTTGGATGTGAGATAAGTAAAAGTTACTAAGTTGTAACATAATGCGGTTTGATTCGGTTTGGTTCGGTTTGGTTCGGTTTACAAAATACAAACTGCAAACCGAACCGAACCGTACGATTTTGTTAAAAGATGACCCAAACAAATCCGAACCAAATACTATTTTTTACGGTTTCGATTTGGTTTGGTTTGCGGTTTTCTATTGGGTCGGTTTGATTTTGAACACCCCTACCTTTCAGTGGGCTTGAACCAGTGTTAATGAATGAACATGCAAAATTTATTTTTATTTCTAATTCCTTCATATGTATTATGTTTTAATGAATGAACATGCAAAATTTAAACATTCTTTTATTTTCTCTTATTTTATCTTTTGTCTTTATGCTTAAATCCTAATTTCCTCGTAATAGTAAAATTCACCTATCATAATTCTTTATAACTCATAGAATGTGGATAGCTGCTTGTGACTTGTCTTTGGCCGAGACTTTAATAGGTTAGAGTACCTTGCACTCCTATAAATATAATACAATTTTATTTATCAAACAAAAAAAATTAAGAAATTAACTTTTATCAATGAAAAGTTCATTTTTAATTCATTATATTTTTCGGGATACTTGAATAAACCATTTTAATTGCATTGACTGCCCTATACTAACAATTCACATTTCACAACCATGTATGAAAACCGAAACATGTCCAATTAAGGAGTAAGGACCACTCTCAAAGTGTCTAACCCTACAACATTTCAATCTTATAACAAACGGATCTGAACTAACCTTCACCCACCACTCATAAAAATTTCAACCACAATGGCAGAATCATCACCTCCCAAACAAACCTCCACCATTAATCCCTACAAATTTCTCAAAATCAAACTCAACCCCGACGGCTCTCTAACAAGAACCCCCATCCTCCCCACCGTACCGCCATCCTCCGATCCCACAACCTCTCCTCCGCAACCATCTCTCTCTAAAGACATCACCTTAAACTCCACCGCAAAAACCTCTATCCGTCTCTACATCCCACACCCTCCCCCACCTACAAAACTTCCTCTCATTCTCTACTTCCACGGCGGCGGTTTCATCCTCTACCACTCTTCCACGTCAATCTTCCACCAATCATGCTCCGAATTCGCCGCTCAGACACCTGCTGTCGTCGCCTCCGTCGATTATCGTCTCTCGCCGGAGCATCGTCTCCCCGCCGCCTACGACGACGCCGTCGAATCTCTTCTCTGGCTCAAATCCCAAGCAGAAAATCCGAATGAATCTGATCCATGGATCAGCCACCACGTGGATTTCAATAACTGCTTCTTAATGGGAAATAGTGCAGGAGCTAACATCGCCTACTTCGCAGGTCTACGTGCACTCGACCTTGATCTCTCACCAATTACAATCCGAGGGTTGATATTAAACTCTATATTTTTCAGTGGGGTCCAGAGAACGCAATCGGAGCTTCGTTTAGTTAACGATCGTATATTGCCGTTACCAGCGGGTGATCTCTTGTGGAGCCTGTCTTTGCCTGAGGGTGCGGATCGCGACCACGTGTACTGCAATCCGACGGTTATGGATAGAGTTTATGGTGAGAAGATCGGACGGCTGCCGAGGTGTTTTGTTAATGGATATGGTGGAGATCCGTTGGTGGATAAGCAAAAGGAGTTGGTGAAGATTTTGAAGGCACGTGGGGTGCACGTGGTGGAGTGGTTTTGTGAGGATGGGTTTCATGCTGTGGAATTCTTTGATCGTTCTAAAGCACGGGATTTGGTTGATAATGTTAGGAAATTTGTTGCTACTCGTCAATCCTCTTTGTAAGAAAATATTGAATAGTTAGTGATAAATTATGAGCATATATTGTTGTAAATTACAATGAAAATAAAAAAAAAACATTGGATTAATTTATTTGACGCGTGTCTTGATTTTGATTTTTGTTTGTGTAATCAAGGAATACCATTAATGCGAGAACAAAGGATTCCCGAACCTTTACACGATAAAACGGGACATAGACCCGTCAAAAGGAAAGAGGAAATTACAAACCAATTACAAACCAATTACAAACCTAATATTATGACATAAATAGTAAAGGATCTTTACTAAAATCGTAAAAGCTAGAATTGGGGTAAGTAATTTCACCTATACAATTCCATTTCCACACCAAAAATTTAATACTCCAAACCATGTCATTGACATTCCACTCGTCGTTTCGAAAGCACACCCCATTCCGATAGAGCCAAATGATCCGAGTTGTTGCAAGCCAAATGACTCCTCTCTTTTTCTCCCTTAAATTCTTCCCTTTACAAAAAGAATATCAATCCCAAAAACATGAAAGGCACTCCTCCTCCGAAACGTACGGTTTGTCCACCCAAAACGCTATTTCTTTCCAAATATACTTCACTATTTTGCACAAGAAAAAAGAATATTTCCTATCTTCCAACTCAACACCACAAAAGGCATAATTTAATGAAGAGAGCTGCTATTCTTACACCGCTAACTGTACACCGTATGTTACACCTTTTCCAATACAGACATGTGGTTGTTTTTCTGTTTTTATAAAATGTAAAAAGAAATTATTAAATATATTCAAAAAATCAAAACCGTATCATAATACGGTGTTAGGTGTCACTTTTGGTGTAGCCATATCAATTCTGTTTAATGAATTCAAAGGAAACTATATACCTCTAACCTTCAATAAGTCCTTCATTGGGAGCCTATTTACACAAAGTCTCCATCCGAATGTCCTTATCTTGTAAGGAACCTCCATCTTCCAAATTATCTCCAAAGAACCATCACACCTATTTGGAGGACCATATGGAATACGAAAAGAAGCATAATGGCCATAACAAGAAGCTACCGTAAACTCTCCACTCACATCACCTTTCCACTCAACTTTATCGCGATCCTCCCCTCCCACCACCATCCCTCCTAAGTACTCCTCCAAAGCATTGAAATCCATCCTATGTTCCAAAGACAAAGATGGAAGATTCACACCTAAATCCCCCCACTTCCAAACACCATTCCTCCATCCTCCCATATCGGCTACCGAAACAAGTTTCAAACTAGACAAAGAAAATAAATCCGGGTATTTCTCCCTCAACGGAACTTCATCCGCCCATTTCGCTTCCCAAAAAGGGGTGTTAAAGCCATTATCAACAACAAAATTGCAAAGAACCTCCATAGGATCTTTTAAAGAAAAAGTTCCTACTTTGAGAATATCTTTCCACCAAGAAGAATAAGAAGATGAAAAAGAAGATTTAACCCCCTTTCCTTCTTGAAAAATTCTCTTAGAAACATCCCCATAACGAGCTTTCAACACACCATACCATAAGCAATCCGAACCTTTTAGAATTTTCCATCTCCACTTATTAAGAAGGGCAAGTTTAAAATCTTTGATAGTTTTTATTCCCAAACCTCCATTCTCCCGAGGAAGACAAACTTTCTTCCAACTCAACCAATGAATTTTCCTCTTACCCTCCAAACCGCCCCATAAAAAATTTCCTTGCATGCTCGTTAACTCTTTGGCCACCCTCGAAGGCATCTTATAAAAAGACATGGTAAAAATAGCTAAAGCACTAAGGATAGACTTCAAAAGGGTGATTCTTCCACCAAAATTGAGAAAACGATTCTTCCACCCCAAAAGACGTTTCTTTACTTTGTTCAAAAGAGGAGTCCAAGTAGAATACTTTCTCGGATTGTATCCCACCGGAATTCCAAGGAAATAGAACTTTCTATCTTCAATCTTACAAGAGAGAACATAAGCCGCGACTTCCACAAAATGAGAATTAGCATTAATACCAATCAACTTGCTCTTATGATAATTTATACCAAGGCCCGATATCAATTCAAAAGCTTTCAACACCGCCTTTATTGCCCAAACTTGCTTCCAAGATGCTTCACCGACCAAAAGAGTATCATCCGCAAATTGAAGAATATCCACCTTACAACTTGCATTAAACGCAAAACCACCGTATTCCCCATTACAAATTGATTTCTTCACTAACCTCGCCAACCCCTCCGTCACCAAAACAAAAAGAAAAGGAGATAACGGATCCCCTTGTCTCAAACCTTTACCCGCCACAAACTCTTTAGAAGGGCTCCCGTTCACCAAAACGGACATCTTACTTTGGAAAATTAAAAGCTCCATCCATCTCCGCCACTTCGTGCCAAAACCCATCCGCACCAAAAGAAATCTAAGAAAATTCCAATCGATGTTATCATAAGCTTTTTCAAACTCGACTTTGAAAAGTAAGCAATTTCTCCCCTCCTTCTTCGCAAAATCTACCACCTCATTAGCCACCAAAACACCATCGAGCAATTGTCTCCCCGGTACAAAGGCACTTTGACATGGAGAGACCAAAGTGGCAATGACTCTTTTCAATCTACCCGCCAAAAGTTTAGCAAGAGCTTTGTAAAGACACCCCACTAGACAAATAGGACGATAATCATCTAAAGACACCGGGTTGAGAGTTTTAGGAACCAAGGACAAGAAAGAAGAAGTTACCGCATTTGATAAACCTTCACAAGCATGGAAACTATCGAAGAACCGAATAAAATCTTCTTTGAGGAAATACCAACATTTCTTAATAAATAAGAAAGAATAGCCGTCGGGACCCGGACTCTTAGAACTCCCACAACCCCAAACCGCTTCTTTGATCTCCTCCTCGTGAAAAGGTTCCTCAAGAAAATTCTTCTCCTCCATACTAAAACTTTCAAAATTTAATCCCACCGCCACCCACCTCTCCCTTTCGGCTCCAACAAACTTGTTAGAAAAATGTCTCCACACTTCCTCCTTAACCTCTTCCACCGAATCAAGAAAGCTACCCGAGGGAGAAAAAATAGGACCGATGTGATTTATTCTTCTATTTTCCTTCATGGCATTATGAAAATATCTACTATTACAATCCCCTTCATTAAGCCCCCTAACTTTGGATTTTTGAGCAATCATTCTCTCCTTAATTCTCTCCTTTATTCTTTAGCACCTTCTTTGTTTTTAATGTTTATCTCTTTCTCTTAACTAAAAAAATGAAAATAAAATCAAGAGATAAAATAAGATTAAGATATTGAGAGTAAGGGGGAGAAATGAAAGAAGAAGAAAAATGAATGAGAGGACTTTTATACTATTTGCACATGTATTTGTTGTGAGATATAATAGTAGTGAGTCTTTCCATCCAAACAATTTTTTTTAGTTATTTATAATGAATTTTCTCGTTATCTAATAGATTAACATTTCTTCTAATCGATTAGAATTTTAAAAAAAAAAACTTTTAAAGAAAAAAAATATATCTAACTATTGCACGTCATTAAAGTATTGTCTAAATAGTTTGAGCCGTAATTTTGAACCAATCTAATCAATTAGATAAAAGTCTCAATCGAATAGATAAGTCATCTAGTGCAACTCTAAGACATTTTTAAAGATGTTTGCTCTTGATAAAAAATATTTGACAAAGATTTTAGTGTGTGTGCGCGCTTATAGCCATATACTTTTACGACAAAGTCTCTTTGCTGACATAAGTTCACTCACTTACTAAATTAGGAGATTAACTCATTTTATAAAAGCCCTTTGTCTGATATTATATTGTGACACTGCTAGAAATCACTTGAGACTTTGGATACTTTTCACTTTACTTTCCTTCTTCGGATGGTTCATCAACCTATAACACTTAGGTTTGATTTACTTTATTTGTCTTCTTCAGATGGTCAAGTTCATCAAACCATAACATTTAGGTTTACATCTTTAGCTATTTAAATGTTGTTCTTGAATCATCATTAGTTGTTCTTAGTTGTCATCATCAAAAGATGATGTGTTGATTAAAAGTCTATTACTTGCAAAACAAAGTTTCACGCCAAGAAAGTATTATTAATTGTTTTAGCAAGCACTTTGAAACCATGTTGTAAAACTATTAAATTAAGATTGGTTGTTCAAGATACAATGAGACCATATGATATTGTAAGATTGAAAATTTTATGAGAAAATGGGTGATGCACCGACAGTGTAATAAAGTTTTACAGTGTCAACCAATCACGACCATGAATATCAGAACAAATCAGACTGTAATTTTAAAGTTTATATGACATGGCAAAACGATTTGTTTCTATTGGATGACTGTTAGGAGTAAATTAATGGTAATTTCATGTGTTAAATTAACTACTTTTCGAGCTAAAAGTGAATAGATCTTGTGAATTTTACGGATTTTATAGTTAGAATTGAACTTTCGAGGTTCGATGTTAATTGTAGAACAACTTGCGTCACTTTGAGTGTTATTTGTGCAGATATTGAAGTTAAGAAGCAAAGACGAAGGAACACGCAAGCGTAGAAGCTCTGAAGAAGTGGAATCACAAAGAATTGATTTAAAGCAAGTGGCTAGCCGCGCCAAAGCAAAGGCGAGGCGCGCGAAACCCTCTGTCTTGGGTTCGTGCCGCGGTGATGACGTTATAAAGAAAAAGGCTATAAATACAAGCCTTAATCCTCATAAACTAGAACTTTTGATAACTTTTAGAGGAGAGACTTTTGGGAGCGAAATTCAGAGAGCAATCCTAATCCAGAGCAACAAACAACATCCGACGGAGAATTTAACATCAGTTGAAGACATTCCCTTGATGAAGATGAATCCATCCATGAAAACTTGTTTGTTCTTCATGTCTATGGAGAGCTAAATCATTCTTGTTGAGTTTAAGGTAGTAGTTAACCTATGAATATACAATACCGTTGATTAATTCTTATGAACAATTGTTTGAATTTATTATCAATAAGAAACCTTGTTTTTATCTTAAATCATTGTGGAGTCTTTGATCGAAAGAAAGGATTCTAACTTTTGCCCTAGGTTACTATATTGATTCAATCCCAGTTTGCAGAGATGGAATTGTGATTGGGTTTTCATAATTATCGTTCTTAATTACTATTATCGATATTGATATTTGGAGAGATCGAATCTCATACCGGTAAAAGTTTATCTAATTTGATTTGCAGACATGGAATCATATTTGAGGATAAGTGAAGATAAGAATTCAAACGATTGTTCGAATAAGGATTAATTAATAAATTGTATAGGAATGAGTTGATGAACCCTAGAACTCAACATATTCGTTTACCATTGTTAACCATCTTTAAGCTTTTTATCAGTCAATTATTATTCTGTTAGATGCAATTTGAGAATAAACAAACAAACTCAACTATTTTTCTCACTCAAAATAAACAACTATAGAACGGTAGTAATATTAAACCAATCTATGTGGATACGATATATACCGAAAATATTTACCCACAAATACTTTCAACAAATTGGCGCCGTTGCCGGGGATTGGTGTCAATATTGCACGCATTGCAATAGTTTTTTATTTTGAGTTATTTCCTTATTTTTAGTTATATTATTTTTAGTTATTTACTTATTTTTAGATTTTTTGTTTAGTTCCTTAATTTTAGATTTTTAGTTTAGTTCCTTTATTTTAGATTTTTTCCTTTATTTTAGATTTTTAGTTAGTTACTTTATTTTAGATTTTTTTATTGCAATAGTCTTTTAATTTTGATTTTTTTATTATTTCTATCTTGTTATTTCACTTGGTTGCTAGTTTTGTAGATTTTTGGTGTCGGAATGTTCGACCCAAATATAAATGTTGCACTTCATGCTCAAAACGAGATCCTATTCCAACAAATGGAGTATCTCCTTCAAAGTGTGTCACAGTTGACACCTCAAGTTATTGAGTTTTATGATAGCGGATGGGGCACACCGGAAGATACGATGGAGTATCATATGGCTAACCATGAATATCAACAACAACCTTTCAACCTTACACTCAACCGTCACCACAACAACAAGGGGGACAATCTAAGTTGGAAGAGACCATGAGTCACTTCATACAAATGTCAATGACAAATAAACAAGGGCTTTCACATTATAATCAAGGTTATCAAAGAGGACCCACTGAGTTAGAGGAAACCATGAATCAATTCATGCAACTCTCTTTATCCATTCAACAAAACCGGGAAACACGAGATGTTCAACTTACCCAATTCTTAACCGAGCAAAACGTAAGTCAAATCCCAACTTTTCAAAACCCTATGACTTGTGTAGAAACTTGCAATGCTACTTCAATAAAGAGTGCAAAAGTACCAGATGAGGAAGTTGAAAACAATGATGTTGAGAAGGAAGATGATAATCGTGCAGCGGAAGATGAGGAAGATGAAATTGTTGTAACTAAGGTGAATAAAGATGTGAAAAAAAGAGATCAATCCAAAAGGAAGAAAGCATGTGACAAGATGGCAAGCAAGGTGATACCGAGTCAACACCTCCCATACCCACATGCACCATCAAAGAAAGATAATGCTAGGCAACATGCAAGGTTTATGGACATATTTAAACAACTTCAGATAAATATTCCATTTGCCGAAGCGTTGGAGCAAATGCCCAAGTATGCTAAATTCATGAAGAATGTGATCACAAAGAAAAAGAAGCACATAGATGAGGAGACCATGTTGCTTGATGCCCAATGTAGTGCCATAATCCAAAGAACTACCCCAAGAAAGGAATCTGATCCGGGACGAGTCACTTTGCCATTAAATATTGGAGGTAACTTCACTGGTGACGGGTTGATTGATCTGGGATCTAGCATCAACTTAATCCCTTTATCCATTGTCAAGAAATTAGGGAATATTGTGACGAAGCCGACTAGGATGACATTGCAATTAGCCGACAAGTCTATCACCTCACCATATGGAGTGGTTCAAGATTTGCTAGTAAAAGTAGACAAATTCTTTTTCCCGGTGGATTTTGTGGTAGTTGACATGGAAGAAGATCATGAGGTACCCTTAATCCTTGGAAGACCATTCATGAAAACCGCCCGAATGATGATTGACATGGATGCGAGGATCATGAAAGTAAGGGTGCAAGATGAAGAGGTAAAGTTTAATCTTTTCGAAGCCAAGAAGCATCCTAAGAACAAGAAGGATATTTTCCAAATCGATGCCACCGAAGGAGAACTCAAAGATGCTGAAAATCAAGTTCAGAAAGACAAAATGAAAGCATCTCATGATAGAAACATCAGCCACAAAGAAATTCAAGTTGGAAAATTGTGCTCTTGTGCAAATAAAGACTCAAGTTATTTCCGAATAAAGAGAAGTCAAAACGGTCGGGACCATTTGTGGTAAAAGAGGTATGCAATTATGGAGCCATTGTGGTAGAGAATCCTAAGACAAATGAGAGTTGGACCGTTAATGGAAAACAGTTGAAAGATTACTTCGAGGGAGTGGAGCAACATGCACCATTTTTAGTTCCTTGAAAGCGTTGACCGTCGAGCTCAAACGACGTTAAACAAAGCGCTTGTTGGGAGGCAACCCAACGCAGTAAGTTTTTATTGTTTTCTCGTTTTTAATTTTAGTTTTATGTATCATCAGACCAGTTTGATTGAGCAGGAACAGAAACCTAAGAAAAATGCAGCACCGCGCCGCGAGACCTTATACCGAGGCGCGACACGTTTGCAGAAGCTTTCGTGCGTCGCGGCGATGCGAAAGCAGAGTTTTTCCTCTAACCTGCCCTCGGGCTTCGTGCGTACTGTGGTTAGCCGGAGCCCAACCCTCTTCTTTTAGGGGGGTGCAGGTGCTCGACCAGATGAGTTCCTGAAGCGACCAGAGGAGGATAGTGAGTTGTTATGTTTATGATAACTGTCGTGATGATTTTTTATTTTTTTAGGTCATTCTGTTTTTTATTTTATGTCATTGTTGCTTTTTAATTTTTGTTAGTTGTCCTCGGTTTAGAATGAGTAGTTTCTGTAGCATAATGAAAATCTCAAGCAAGACAGTGAAAGTACCAACAATGGAGCAACATGCATGAAAGTGGTAGTGAGTGGAATTTTTTTTGTTAATTTAATCTTTCCCTTTCTTTTTTAATAAAAGTGACAAGGCAGGTATGAATTTTCGAACTCAAACTCCTGATGTGTGCATGAAACCAGGTTGTTAGAAATACTTGGCAGAAGTTCTTTATGGTACACTATTTTATTGGATCGGTTTAGCCTTAACCATTGTGAGGAAAGCTTTCCATTGTTTACTATATGCAGGAGACCATCGGTTATTTTGACTTGTTTGTATCATGCTAAACCATTTGTCGCATCGTTTATGGAAATCTGTGGAAGTGATTTAGGCATTTGTTTGAATCTGAGAGTTTCTTTGAGCCAACTCCATCTTAAAACTTATTTTCTTCTGTGAGAGTGTGATCCTTTGCTAACCATTCTTTGAGCCTGAGGTCAAGGTAAATTTCATCATATACACCAAGGAAAAACCTGGTGAGTTTTGATCTCAATAAAAAATTTGTTGTGGACCATCAACCACAAAATTTGGTGATGTGTTTTCTCTTTGACCTTCATAGAAAGTAGGGGAGCATTCATATAATCCAAATACAGGTTGATCTCCAAGTTAGGGAGAATCATAATCAAAAGAAGAGTAAGTATGTAAGTGGTGATTTACAAAGAACGAAAGAAATTCGTAGCTTGAAAAAAAAAAAGAAACAAAAGAAAAACAATGTTTGAAAGAAAACAATTGTTGAAAAAAAAAAGAGAAACATCAAACTACGAGTGAAAAAGAAGAAGTGGTGAAAAAGTCAAAGGTATAAAGGAAAAGGAAAGGAGTTATGATTCGGATGCTTCCCTAGAATAGGAACAAACCTCGTTTGTCTTCTTTTCTTTGAATCTTAAACCACAATACAACCCTGAAAAGACCTTCTGATTCTCAGATTCCACATGACTTGATGCTAACAATATGGTGAACGTATGATATGGATTTTTGTTGATTCAATTGTTTGGATTAGTGTTTAACCCCTCTATTATTCATCATACTTTTTGATGAGAGTGATTAGTGCTGATTCAATTGCAATTGTGTAGTGTTTTGAACTTCTGGAGGTAATTTTCTTTCAAAATCTGTTTCATGTATATGTTCTAAGTTTGCAGGGAGATGAGGAGTATCCGATCTGGTTGCTGAATTGAACCACTTGAAAACCTTTTTGAAAAACTTGTGCATGATTGTTGGTATGTGTTGTTGAGGTAAGTAACTTTGTTTAGGGACAAACAAAACTCTAAGTTGGGGAGAGTTTGTTAGGAGTAAATTAATGGTAATTTCATGTGTTAAATTAACTACTTTTCGAGCTAAAAGTGAATAGATCTTGTGAATTTTACGGATTTTATAGTTAGAATTGAACTTTCGAGATTTGATGTTAATTGTAGAACAACTTGCGTCACTTTGAGTGTTATTTGTGCAGATATTGAAGTTAAGAAGCAAAGACGAAGGAACACGCAAGCGTAGAAGCTCTGAAGAAGTGGAATCACAAAGAATTGATTTAAAGCAAGTGGCGAGGCGCGCCAAAGCAAAGGCGAGGCGCGCGAAACCCTCTGTCTTGGGTTCGCGCCGCGGTGATGACGTTATAAAGAAAAAGGCTATAAATACAAGCCCTAATCCTCATAAGCCAGAACTTTTGATAACTTTTAGAGGAGAGACTTTTGGGAGCGAAATTCAGAGAGCAATCCTAATCCAGAGCAACAAACAACATCCGACGGAGAATTTAACATCAATTGAAGACATTCCCTTGATGAAGATGAATCCATCCATGAAAACTTGTTTGTTTTTCATGTCTATGGAGAGATAAATCATTCTTGTTGAGTTTAAGGTAGTAGTTAACTTATGAATATACAATACCGTTGATTAATTCTTATGAACAATTGTTTGAATTTATTATCAATAAGAAACCTTGTTTTTATCTTAAATCATTGTGGAGTCTTTGATCGAAAGAAAGGATTCTAACTTTTGCCCTAGGTTACTATATTGATTCAATCCCAGTTTGCAGAGATGGAATTGTGATTGGGTTTTCATAATTATCGTTCTTAATTACTATTATCGATATTGATATTTGGAGAGATCGAATCTCATACCGGTAAAAGTTTATCTAATTTGATTTGCAGACATGGAATCATATTTGAGGATAAGTGAAGATAATAATTCAAACGATTGTTCGAATAAGGATTAATTAATAAATTGTATAGGAATGAGTTGATGAACCCTAGAACTCAACATATTCGTTTACCATTGTTAACCATCTTTAAGCTTTTTATCAGTCAATTATTATTCTGTTAGATGCAATTTGAGAATAAACAAACAAACTCAACTATTTTTCTCACTCAAAATAAACAACTATAGAACGGCAGTAATATTAAACCAATCTCTGTGGATACGATATATACCGAAAATATTTACCCACAAATACTTTCAACAATGATAGTGTAAAACTTTTTTACACTGACAGTGCACTACCTTTAACCTCAATTTTTTTTTACATAAAAGTAATTTGAAAAGTTTGGCGCCTTAAAAAGAACACCATATCACTCTCAAAAGAGACATTGGTATCAATTCATCTATCATGATTCACATCAACATCAATACTTACAATTGTCAAGAAAATAAGTGTCTAAATATATGCTATTATATTCTTTCATCTAATCACTTCATCTATCATGATGCATCTTTCTTTATAGTAATTTGCTTTGGATTTTATTCTGTTTCTTCTTTTTTATAATATCAAAGGGGAAAGTGGTATGATTGTTTTTGTTCATTTTCATTTCACAATACCAAATCTTGAATTGCAAAATAAAGGGGAGATATACAAGATATGGGAGTATAAAATGTTAAACAAAAACTTCTCATCCATATATTTTGTCATCATCAAAAAGGAGGAGATTGTGAAGAATATATATATTTGTAGCTACTCATCGATCCTCTTTGTAAGATAATGTTGAATAATTAGTGATTAATTATGAAGCATTATATTGTTGTAAGTTACAATGAAAAGAAAAAAAAATCCAATAGATTAAGTTATTTGAGGTGTGGCTTGATTTTGAATTCACTTCATTGTTTTTGGCCTCCTTCTCTCTTTTTAATATTTATCTCTTTCTTAATTTTATTCTCTCTTTCTCTTAACTAAAAAATAAAAATATAATCAAAAGAAAAAATGAGATTAAGAGTAAGGTGAAGAAATGAATGAGAGCAAAAAAATGAGATTAAGAGAAAGATAGAGAGTAAGGAAAAGAAACGAAAGAGAAAAAAAAAATGAGAGGATATCTGCTTGTATGACTTTTATATTATTTGCACATGTATTTGTTGTGAGTATAATAGTAGTAAGTCTCTCGATCTGAACATAAACTTTATTAAGTTATATGTAAATATGATACTTGACATAATCCTCTAGATAAATATTTATAATTTTTTTGTCAAGAAAACCATAATTTTCTTAGGTATCTTTTCGCTTTCGGTCAATTTGACCCCACTCCCTCATAGATTGTGGCAGATGACCACCTTTAGAGGTTCTTACTTGACAAGCACATGGTCAACTCATTGTGTGTCAAACAAACCTCCCCCGTGCCCCACATAATGGCATTATATTGGATCGAGATGGTTTTTAACATTTGAGGTTTGGGCTAGGATATTTATAATGGTCCAAAGTTCCCCCCAACACGAGGTCTTTTTAGGGAAAAATGTTTAAGAGAATGGATTTACTTAAAAACAATAAGGTGGTTCATAGTCTTCTAAGCACAAGGTTTAAAAGTGCGAAGTAGTTGTTGGAACGAACTTTGATGACTCCTAGTCATTATGATGGAGACTTGTGATTGGTTTAAAAAAAACATACACATAAGATAGTTTCTTCCTTATTAATATAAAATCTTTATTTTTAATTCAATAATAAATATAACTAACTTAGATGAGCATCATGGTATGCTCTCAAGCTATCTTTCAATGAACTTATGTAAATGATCATTTTGTCCTCCAACGAATAAGTAAAGAAAAATAACAAAGTTTGAATGTAAATGACATAATATTAAATTTTGTAGAAAAATAGGTGATTCAAACATACATAGCTCTTGTTTGACTCATTTCGCTCGTCGCTTGGGTACTTTGAGTGTCAACGCGTAGTCATTTGTAAGTTGTGAACCCCTTAAACTATGTACAAAGTTCTTTATTTATAGTATAGAAAAATAACTACTTCGTGGAGGTTTTTGACCCATTTGAGCTCCATGTTCTTCATTGTAACTTCCTCTCATGAAGCCCCACGTTCTCCATTCATATTCTATTTCCCTCCAAAAATCTCCACTTGCGTGATATGGACCATTTGTTTGAACTTTTGGGTCTTTGGCGCTCCTGGGCCTAATGGACTATTGATACTCTTGTTTCTTGCTCGATTAAGTGTAGTTCGACTCAGGTGTTTTTCTATGTTAAAGAATCTCTTTAGATTCTATCACTTTTTAGCTGGATTTTAGTGCATGTCAAAAATCCTAGCCATCATTGACATACTACAACACAAGAAAACTAATATATTATACTACAAAGTGTTGGAAAAATCCCTCATTAAGTGAAACACAAAAAGACTCATTGTATCTTTGATTTGATTAGGTGAAAAAAATTAAGTTTAAACAAATAGATTTTACAAAATTGATTATGATTAAAGTGTATTCTAAATGTTATATTTAAATTCAAAAACTATAAATTATTGCTTCAAGATAGAATTAAATTTGAAAGTAATCAATTCTATTAGAAATCCACCAAACTTACATTTACATTTGATAATAAAAAAAGTGTATACATACATAATTTTAAGGGTTCAATTCCATTTAATTAAACTAATGACAAAAATTCAAAGTATAAACTCCTTAACAATACTCATAACCGCACTAGCCCTAGCAGGATCCACCATATCAATATTGTGGAACCCAACAGGATCAAACCGAGCTTCAACCTGTACCCCACATCTGACTAACATAGTCACAAACTCTTGTTGCCGATCAAGCATGATGTCTCCACCATAACCAATAACAAGACACTTTCCCATTTTCTTCACATTTTCCAAATGTGGCCCTTTCACCATAGGATTGCAATACCTATGGTCACGATCTGTCTCTTTAGGCAAAGCCAAATCCCACATCATGTCTAACACTGGTAAGGGCAGTGTCTGATCCGTGGCAAACCTTTTGAAATAAACAATAATAATAAAGTTAGTAATGTGAGCATAGTTGTTTCAGTTTTTGGAGGCGCTGAGTAGATCAACCAGGATTTAAGTGTAAAAAATCAAATAGAGCCTTATTTTTTTGTCATGTTTTAACCGTGAAAAATATTTTATAAGGTTATTTTTAATCAAGGTTAAACATGTCAAATTTTGAATCTGAATGATAATTTTACTATGCATCTTTAAAGACAGTTAAAAATATGGGTGACTAATGTAAAATAAAAAATAAAATTTTATGGACCTTAATTCTGAGGGTGTCCTTTTCTCTCCAGAAAACATAGGTTGGTTCATAACAATGCCACAAATCATGAGAGGCTCCACGTCAATCTCATGAATATGCATGGCTGTATTAAACACAATGTTCCCACCAGCACCACATCCGTAAAGATAGCATCTCGAAGGATCGCCATAGTCTCGCAACCACTGCTCGCCGTTATCAACCGTAACTTGATTTTTCACCCACAACATAGCTTTCTGGGCATCTTGATATTGTGCGGGAAGCCTACTCTCTGGCGCGTGACGATACGCGACAGAGACAACAATACTAGGGATGTCAGAAGATATGTTGGAACATTTTTTATGGATGTCTGCATCGGAAGGGCGAAAAATTATCCAACCACCACTATGAAAATATATTATTATCGGTATACGCGCCACCTCGTTATCGTTCGATGGAAGCTTTGTTGGTCTGAATATACGAATCCATAAATTATTTTCATCGTCAATGGTTATGTCTTTGGACACTGTTGAAATCCCGGGCATAGGCTCGGGGTTCACGTTGGTTTGGAGTTTGTGGAAACCACGGTAGAGGCTTCCGTCCGGGTTGAAACTCAAGCCGACGTGTGCGTAAGGATCAAAACTTGACATTGTTTACGTGACTCTATTTTTTGTTTTTTTCTCCTTTGTATTAAGGTTGATGATATGGAAGAATGAAGCACAATATAATGATGGTGAATTGTGATTTAGAAGTTCATGGCAATATGCAAAATGCATGAATTATGAGTATGTAAGAGTTGGTTAGATGATTTTCTAAAATTGAGAATATGGTATATCGAAGTGGAAAATTTCTTGGCTTTGTGTGGAAGGTTACTAGGTGAGTGGATTAGCCTAACATGTGTAACGTTTCTCACCATGTGAATTTATGTTGTTGTGCTATTATTTCATGAAAAGTTTAAATTTGGTTAACACTTATAAGTTAGAATAAGAATAAGCTCACATGATAAAAGCTATAAAAACATAATATTGAGACATTTTTCAAGGCAATGTTTATATCCAATTTGAGACATGCATTTACTTTGATTTCTAACTTTTTATCAAGAAATGTGATAGATGCATCTTTAATTGGGCATGTTGTTATATTGAGTCCACCAGTAGGTGTAGGACTAGATTATGGCATGGTTTACCATAAAAACCAAATCAAAGTAAACCGTATCATAATTAAGATTAAATTGAACCAAACTATTTAAATTTGTTTTAAATTGTTATATTTTCTAATAAAAGAATTATTTTAGACATTTTATTTTACCATTTTTTTTGTTGATAAGTATTTTGTTATGGTAATTTAAAAGTTAGAAATTTGAATGTATTTTTCTAATCAAACGTTGTTTGCTTCAAATACTATTTTGTCATATGTATATTATTTAAACAGTCATCATTTGAATTTGAACAAAATAAACATAATTAAAAATATTTTTAAATTAATATGTTGATTTAAAAAAGAAGAATATATTTTTGTGAAAAATATGTATTTCTTAAAATTATTTTATAATTTATTTAAATGATCAACTCAATTTTTAAAAAGAGCTTGAATATATTTTTTATTGAACTCAAAATGTTAAATTCACAAAATGAAAGCAGCTAGAAGCTTGAAATTATAATTGGTTTTGTGTTTACTGGAGGAAAATGCAACAATGATATATCTGGTATAATAGGCTGGTTAGTAATTTTAAAAAAAGCCGAGTTTAAATTGCCATTGCTTTGTACTAAATCATACTAAGATTCGGTTACATGATTTAGATAATTTTGATTGGGTTAACTGCAATTTGATTCAGTTAATGAAATATTTGATAAATTATAGTCCAACGAAAAAATGGATATGCACCGACATTTTAAAATATTTTTAAACTATCAACTAATCATAACTAAATATTTAATTAAAATATAATTTTAATTTAAAAAAATTAATATAACATAATAAATATAAAGATTTTGATTGATTATATATATGTAAAATTAGTTTACACTATCAATAATTAAATTAAATAGAATGATTTGGTTATTTAACTGTTCGATTTGATTATGTGTAGTTCACCTTTTTGAAAAATGCTATGCAAATCATGTTTACGAAAAGTTTTACAAAAATAAAAATCTTTGCAGTTACATGTAAAAACCTAGATGGAGAAACTGCTTAAATAAGGATGGCAATGGGCAGAGTTTGGGCAGGGTACTATAGTACCCGTCCCCATACCCGCAGTTTAAAAAAATCTTTGTACCTGAGCCCAAATCCGCGTAGGTATTAATATTCATGCCCGTACCCATACTCTGTGGGTACCTCAATACCCATACCCGTACTCATTTACTCGCATTTATAGTAAAATTAAATCGTTTAATTACAAAATATCATATAGTTTAAGTCTTTTTTAACAATATTAAAAAAATTATGTATGTTATTGTTGAGTTAAGAAATAAATAAACACTTTTATTAACATGTGTAATGATTTAATAGTGATATATTTTTTAAAAAAGTTTAGAATCATGCATTTTTATATAATAATATAAATGACATTATAGAAATATGTAGTGCGGGTATGAGGCGGGTTGGGTAGTAAGGTACCCGTACCCGCACCCATACCCGCATATTTTAATGGGTAATTAGCCGTGCCTGTGCCCATACCCATTTTATGGGTATTTAGCCTACTCGATGTGGGTTTTTTGTGGGTACCCACTGGGGATGAGCCAAATTGTCATCCCTATGCTTAAAATTAATAAGCTCAACCAAGACCATAATTATCATGTGGATCTCCTACAAGAGAACAAACATCGTCACTTGTGTCAGACCCATCTTTGGATAATATCTTAAAATTAATTATGTTAAATATGATTGGATTTCAAAATCAAAAGCTAACTTAAAGGATGAAATTGTCTTCGCATATTTATACTTATCCGAAAAATTAAGCAATGTGGTACTTCAAACAAATTTCAATATCACAAGTACAAATTTCAACATTTATCCTCAGTCGGTCCCGACTTTTTAGAGGCACGGGACAAATATAAAAATGGACCCTTAATAAAATACTAAACAATTAACTTTAAATTTTTTTATTATATTTTTTAATAATAAAAAAATAATTATATATAAATAAAAAAGCGCATATAATTTATAAAAACTCAAAATTGCTATGTAGGTTAATTTGTAGTTTTAAAATGAGATAGAATTTGAGGTCTCTATAAAACTACCTTTGTTGGTGAATTAAAACAATTGAATGATATGAAATACCTTAAAATATTTAATAATTTTGAGAGAATTTTTTTAAAATATATTAGAAGTTATTTCAATTATTTCTTATAAATTTTAAAAAAAAGTTTAACATCTAAATATTTGTCATTAAAAATTTTAGTATAATATAAATTACATAATATTTTTAAAACGACAATCTTAAAAAATAATTTTTTTCAAACTTTAAAAATAACATTAAATTTAAGTAAAATTCTGAAATCTATAAAAATTATAAAAAATATTAAAAATTGGATTCATTAAAGCAATTAAAAAACCATATCATGGGAATCGAACCCAGAAGAAATGCTTTGGGTTCCGTATCATCTTTCTCAGCAAACCACTGCGCTATTTGCTCAGTTTGTAATTTTCTGTAATAATTATTGTTTAATATATTTTTTTATTTACAAAGCCCATAAAATTAAATTTTGATGCCCCATTATTTTTGAGGCCTTGGGCTACGGATCTGCTTGCCCTGGCCCAGGGTCGGGTCTGCCTCACGCCTAGCATTGTTTTGGGTCTATTGCTCATATTGCAGTCTTTAACCGACTCTGATACCATGTTAAATATGTTTGGATCTTAACCCCAAAAGCTAGCTTAAAGGGGTTGAGATTTAAGTACATTTAACATAATATTAACAGTTCAGAAATCTAAACAATGTGAGACTTCAAACAAACTCCAACAACACAGATACATATTCAATACTCATTCTCACATCTATCGTGAGCCTGAGTCAAATTCCCACATTGTATTCCTTAATCAGGCTTTGATACTGTTCTAGATCGACCACGTTGACCCCGATCGACCACCAGGAAGAGACCTCACTCCTTCCATAATATTCTCAGTACATGAGGATTATCATCCTAATGATCACATGAGATCTAAACTGCAAGTGCGTCCAACGACTCTCCTGATTTCATGGCTAACAAATAGGGGTGGGAATAGGCCAGACTAACCTACAGGGGCCTATGGCCTAGCCTATATAAGGTCAGGCCAGACCAAACTTATTTAACAAAAAGGTCAGGCTTAGGCTTTTTTAAAAGCCTATTTAATAAAATAGGCCAGACTTAGGCTATTAAAAAAGCCTATGAAGCCTTATAGGCCGGCCTATATCTTTATATATATTAAAAATAGGCTAAATAGATCAGCCTATATTTGCATGTATATTAGAAAAAAGGGTTTAACCCTATTTCGCCCCCTGCCATTTGGGGCGAATCCGAAAAACAACCCTGTAAAAAAAAACACAGATTTCGTCCGTGCCATTTGTAGATTCCTCTATTTTGCCCCCTCATTGAATTTAATCAACAAAAATGATGATGTGGCGTGCTGTGTATTTTCACACATTTGGCTAAATTTTTAAGACATCAACATTTTTGTAAAAGGGAAGAGTTGAACCCTGGTTTCCTATCTCATTCAAAGATAACTATACCACTAGGCCATAAGCTATGTTGGAGTAATATCTCCAATTGTATTTATATGATATATTGTAAAACGTAAAAATTTAATTAAATAATAAAACTGATATATTAATTAGATATATTTAATATTAACTTTCAATCATTAATAAGATATATTTATATTTATTTTTTAGTTTAATATATTTAATATTAATTTTATTTACGTTCAAATAAAATGAAATATTAAGAAACTAAAATATATAAATTAAATATAAAAAACATAAAAAAACAAAGTGGTGAATAAATATTAAAATATTAAAATATATTTTTCCAGTTTAATATAATAACGTTAATTAGTTTTTAGTGTACTATAATAATAAACTAAAATTAAACTGGAATTAATTTTACTGTAGCATTATTAACTTTTTAATTGTTTTTCAAATAACATTTATTATCTCTAAAAATTTCAATTGTTTTTAATATTTCAATTAAAAATAATTAATATATTAAACGTAAAAGTATTATATTTAAATATTTCAGTTTATTATATTTACGCTCAATTAATAAACTGAAATTATATTTCAATTATTTTCAATTTTATTATTATTTTAATATTTTTATTATTTAAATAATAAATATTAAAATTATTTGTTTAATAACGTTTCAATATAATATATTTGAAAATTATATTTATTTATAGAAATAATACTTTCAGTTTTAATATATGGTTGAATAATAAATTTGGGTTGAATAATACTTATGGTTGAATAATACCTATGTAACATATACATATTGGTGCAATTAATAGCCAAAGAAATTAAATAGCTCCCTTGCCAAGAGTGTTGTAGATTGGTGTGGAAGGTCATGAGTTCAAGCCTCACTTCGGACAACTTATTAAGAATTATTAATTATATATTTTGAATGTTAACAATGTAATAATAATAATACATAAATAAAATAAAAATAAATAAAAATAAAGGGTTATTACGTGGAATTAAAAAGAATTTAAAATAATAAAAAATTAAATTCCATGTCAACATATCAACATTCCACGACAAAATTAAATTTCTTCTAGCCAAATGTAGATTCAGATATACCTTTAGTTTTTCTTGGTCCTCTGAACTTTTTTTGTTTGTGCTTCCATATATGAATTATCCTTCTAGATATGAGAGAAAGTTCATTTCACTTGAATCTTCTTCCGATCCTTTTGATTCTTCTTCTTCTTTAGCTTGAAAAGCCTTTGTCTTTTCAGACCTAGACTTCAGAGCCGCACATTTACCTTTCTTTTGAGATTCATCTTCCTAAAGCTCAATCTCACGACTTCTTAAAGAACTTATCAGTTCCTCAAGTCTGGTATTGTTCATATCCTTGGACAACTTCAAACCAGTTACCATTGGCCTCCATATCTTAGGCAGGCTTCTGATAATCTTCTTGATATGATCTGACGTAGAATATCCTTTGTTTAGAACCTTTAGTCATGCAACAAGCATTTGGAATCTTGAAAACATAGCTTCCACATATTCATCACCTTCCATTTTGAAGGCTTCATACTTCTGGATTAGGGCAAGAGCGTTTGTCTCCTTAATTTAAGCATTGCCTTCATGAATCATCTGAAGAGAATCAAAGATAGACTTGGCAGTCTCTTTATCTGTGATCGTATCATACTCAGCGTGGGAAATAAAAGATAGTAGAATAGACCTAGCTTTGAAATGATTCTTGTAGGCTTTCTTCTGATCATCTGTCATTGCACTTCTTGCAATCTTGACACCATTTGCATCTAATGGATAAGTGTATCCATCAACTACCAAATCCCATAGATTTAAATCAAACACCATGAAATAAGTTTCAATTATATCCTTCCAATAGTCAAAATTTTCTCCATCAAACATATGAGATTTAACACTATACTCATCTTTATCCTTATTTTCAACAACAACAACTTTTTCAGCCATTGTTTTTCACATAGTTTGGATCGGTACTTAACACTATTAAGTGCTTGATAAAAATTCAAATTTTTTACCAACTCAGAACCGGAGCTCTTATACCAACTGAAGGTGTTAAAAAGACTAGAAAGGGGGGGGTGAATAGGGTTTTAACACCAAAACCTTTCCCTTTAAAAATGAAGTTGATTCTTGATAATAAGGATAGATTTGCAAGAAGGAAATAACAAGGTATGTTTATACTAGTTCACTTGAAAAATATCAAGCTAATCTAGTCCACCCGCCTAGGTGATTTCGCCTTATCAACAAGGTCTTAATCAAATAATCTCAAGATTATTACAATGCACAAGCTAACTGCAAGTGACTAACGTACAACTCTAAGACACACTAATCTTAGACTTCTTAATAAATATGACCAACTGGTCTCTTAAGGAAAATATCAAACTACAGTTTGAAAGAAAGTTTATTTACAATAAATGCTTCTACACAACCTAGAGTAAACAGTATATTCAGATTATACACTTAAAGAGAATGCAAAGCTTATGAACAGTCTTTCAAGAGCGTAAGAATGAGCGTGAATTAGCAGCCATCTCTTTTAGTATTTAAGCCTTTATATAGCCAAATAAAATAATATATCCGTTAAAGGGCATTTTTGGAACTTCCAGAAAGTTAGCAGCTTGAACGTAGTGGGGACAAGATCGTACGACGCGTCCGTCCTTTCATGGTAGTGGAGCGAAACATTCGGTTTGTACCACATACTATGTACTACGTAGACATTATCTTCTATTCTTCTTGGACTTCAGAGGCTCTGCTGAGCATGAGTTAGAAGACGGAAAATAAGCCCAGAGTTTTCAGAGCTTCAAGTCTTTAGAGTCTTTAGAACCGCGTTTTTAGAATCTTCAACACTTGGTCTTCAGTACCCTTTATCTTTAGAAACATAAGTCTTCAACATCTGGATTGTTCTTTAGAACCTTTGTCTTGTGATCTTTGGAACTTGATTTCTTTAGATAGCATATCAATACACACACTTCAGAACCTTCTGAAGTGATTTGCTAATGTTCAACATAACCTTTGTTGCGCAGAAGCGTAACATGGATTCTTCTGATGTATTGACATTGCTTTGAATCAGATCAGAACTTGTTTGTTAAATACTAAAAAATAACAAACATTAGAGTACCAAAATTGTTCATACAAACATACTTATTATTATCATCAAAACTCAAAGTTAATATTGCAGAACCAAATCTTGTTCAAATATAATTGTCTAAAACTATTTCTTAAATATGCCACCATTTCTAATACCACTTTTTGAGTTATTTCAAAAATATTTTACATGATTCAATTAAATTCATGCATAATAAATTCTGATTGAATGTTAACTATGTTACACAATTGTGATTAAATGACAATGAAAAAACTCTTTATATATATATATAAAATTTAAAAAATATATTTATATTTTATATTAATATCTATGCACTAATTGTGTTAGACTATTTTTATATATCCATCTACTATAATACTACTTTTTGAAATATTCTAAAATATCTCAATTAATAAATATTTAACATGATTCAATTAAATTCATGTATACTAAAATTTCGGATCTTTTCAAAAAATATTGCACAGTTACTATATGTATAAACATTAATTTGAGGCTAAATTACCTCTACGGTCCTTTAAGTTATTTAATTGTAACGATTTGGTCCTTTATCTTATTTTTCTACAAATAAGTCCTTTAATTTACCAAACGTCTTCAGCGTTGCCCTTCCTCACAGATTCCGTTTAAAAAAGAATGATATGTCACTGACGTTGCTGAGGTGTCCGTTAACGTTGCTGAAGTGGCACTAACGCTGCTGACATGGAATTTTTATTTAATTATTTTTAAGATTTATTTCACATGGAATTTTTATTTAATTATTTTTAAGATTGCTGACATGGATTTCTTTATTTAATTATTTTAAAGATATATTTCAAATAGTTAAAATGAAATTTTGGGCCTTTAGCCCAACCATTGCAAAGCTACTTCATTTTGGTCCAGAACTTTCTTAACCAAGTTGTTTGTTTAATCAATATATACACCTAAGTTTTCTATACACAAAACGATGTGGGACTAAATAGAAACTGATTTTTCCCCTCCATCTCCACATATACCACATGTAACATCTATTGAATGGAAACTGATTTTCCCATAATTCTCTTGTTTTTCCCACACATCTATCTTGCATTGTCGAAGTTTATGGCATCATAATAATATTGGTTCATGCGATTTCTGACAATATTACATCCACGTGAATGCATCATTGAGATGCTTAGAGGCCAATATACTCATTCTGTTGGCTGTTATAATGAAGCCACCTTTCATTATATTGAAGCAGTAAAGGTATATATACTATATATTTTTTTAGTGATCAAGAGGTACTCTTTTCAACTTTTTTACTGGTGATACATTCATATGCTGGTTTAGCTTGCTTGAGATCACATGTAAGGTTGTTTTGTTTAGATAATGATAAGAATTGTTGATGGGGATACTTTAATGGTCATCCTGATATAACTTCATATTTTTGTGTAGTTTATAGACAGTAAATCCATGCAAACTATGTGCCAGGTTTATGTAGTTGTTTCTTATATCTACATTGGTGATGCTGAATCTACTTCGCAGGTGTAGTGATACCTCTAGTTGAATTGGTGCTACTTACTTTTTTTTGAAGCAGGTTGAACCCATGGCCATTATTTTGTAACCAAAACATATTTTTCCTGCAGGCACTTATTTGATTAGGCCAGTTTATGGTATAATGGATTCTTTTGTAGGAGTTAGAGAGAAAACGAACATTCTTTTTGCTTATGGTCTTTTATTGATGAAGCAACGGGATATTCAAGAAGCAAGGTAATTTTTCGTTTAACTTCAATCCAAACCAGGGTTGTTTGTCTAGATGTGAATCTCCAATTTATAGTCTTGTTTGTATGGAAAATTTTCTACTTTCTATAGAAGTGATTTTTTCCGTGTAACTTTTATTCAAACTCCATATATCTTTGTCTTTGGAAGATAGAGAAACTGGAATTCACATATATATATATATATATATATATATATATATATATATATATATATATATATATATATATATATATATATATATATATATATATACATGAATATTGAATACAAAAACTGGAATTCAATTTGGCCTGTCATTAGATACTTATTTTCAATGAAGTACAATACCTTGCATGCAGTTATGTTAGCTCCTTTATCCCGCCAACAACCACCATTGTTATCCAAGCACTCGTTTGTCTCCACCTCTATCAAGTAAAAGGTTTGCCAATCAAACAGAGTTGGGTTTTAAACTAAAAGTTAAACAAAAGTATATCCACCTCATGAGTAAAGGATAGCAAACATTTACCATTGCTCAAACAAACAGCTGGTTCAGTAGTTTCTTCAAAACCTGAACAAATAACTTTCATAATAACACCTTTCTCCAATCTTCCTGCAAAAACAAAAATGAATAATATTTTAAGAGTTGGAAATCCAAGCAATATCAATGAGTGAAGCACATTGTACAAACCTCGATACTGACGGCTGTTGACAACTAGAGTAGGCAATATTGTAACATCACCTCGTGATCCCTTCCCAATCTACAAAAACTAGTTTGTCAAAGATCTTTCTATACATACATAAAAAACAATAGCAATCTTGTTGAATCAATTAAACGACAACATAAAGTTCATGAAGTTCATACATATCTTGAGTGCTGTTGTTGGAGTTTGTTGTTGTTGTTGTTCTATCGAAGTTATTATCGTCGAGAAAGACGGTGCTACCGGCTTTGTTTATTGGTGATAGAATAAGGAACTGAGGTTGAAAACCAAATATAAGAAGGTTGCATGGTGATTTAAGAGAGATTATATTTATTAAGACGTTGAATTCTTTCTCGTCGAAGATAGTTGTGACTTGTGATATTTTTGGATGCAAGGATGATTCATTTGTATATGAAAAAGATGGAGAAGTAGAAGTAGAAGCAGAAGAGGATGAAGAAGTTTTTAGAGTGAGGCTAAGAATTCTAAGGACTGATATGATTGAGAGGATCAAAACAAAGATAGGGATGAGTTTCTTTTTTGTGAGAATCTGTTAAAATTAATGTGTTGTAACCACCACTATGAGTAAGCATTATGAAATAAGTGCAAAAGAGTTGTAACCATCATAATATAATTACTGTCTTTATTTAGAGTTATGTTAGAATTGTATCATTAAGATTGAGAGAACCAAAGAGTCCTCATCTTAATTATCATCTTATTGTCTTCTATGTCAGTTTTGATTCAAGCCTATATAAAGGCTTTGTAATGTTAAGAAAGATATATTAGTTGGTGGTGAATTCAGTAAAATAGCATATTCAAAGCATATCTTCCACCAGTGGAAGTATAGTGAAAAAAGTGTCCAGTGCAGTTTTAAAGCATATCTTCCACCAGTGGAAGTATAGTGCAAAAAGTGTCAAAAACCAGTTTTCCTCTGCAGAATTCTGTAACACTATAATTTATAACATACCACCTCTAGAATACCACCAACAGAGTGGTATCAGAGCTGCAGATCCTTGCAGCCCCAACAAAAACAACAAAAGTTATGGCTTTTACAAACAACCCTTCCGCAACTTACAACAATGTCAAAGTTCCTCTATTTGAAGGAGAGAACTATGATTTTTGGGCTGTTAAAATGGAGACTCTATTCACATCTTTGGATGTTCTAGAGTATGTCAAAAACGGATATGAAGAACCGGCACCAACGGAGGCTGAAAAATCAAAAGAAAAAGCTGAAGAATCAAGCCAACAGCTTGAAGAGTTGAAGAAGAAGAAGATCACAGATGCTGGAGTTCTCGGAATGATTCAAAGAGGAGTCTCTCTATCCATTTTCCCAAGGATTATGAGAGCTAAAACATCGAACGGAGCCTTGAGTATCCTACAACAAGAGTTCGAAGGAGACTCAAAGGTGCGAACGGTGAAGCTTCAATCTCTTAAGAGAGATTACGAAAATGAAAGGATGAAGGAGAACGACAGCCTGAATGAGTACTTCAACAGACTCTCCGAGTTGGTGAATCAGATGAAGTCGCATGGTGATATGATAGAAGATCGCAGAATTGTTGACAAAATTCTGATTAGTTTGACAGTAAGATTTGACCCAATGGTGGGTGTGATAGAAGAAACCAAGGATCTATCAACCTTAACTGTTCAAGGGTTGATGGGGTCTTTGAGATCCTACGAGCAAAGGATGTTACGACATTCTGAAAAATCAATTGAGAGTGCCTTTCAATCTAAACTCAACATTCAGTCCAACAATGGTGAAAATAAGCCCCAAATACAAACTAGAGGTGAGTCTTCTAGAGGTGGCAGATTTGGAAGAGGCAGAGGTAGAGGTCGAAACCAACGTGGCAGATCTGGAAGAGGCACAAATGGCGGAAGATGGAATGAAGCATCAAACAAATGGTGCAGAATTTGTAACAGCGGCACTCATGACGAGAAGGAGTGTTGGAACAAAGGCAAACCGCAATGTCACAATTGCAAGAGATTCGGGCACCTTCAAAAGGATTGTCGTCTTGCAAATCAGCAACATGCTTCGTACGCAGAAGGAGAATCTGATGAAGGAAATTTGTTTTTTGCTTGTCAAAAAGCATTGCATGAAGAAGGTAAAAATGTTTGGTATTTGGACAGCGGCTGTAGCAACCATATGACCGGACAGAAGGAAGCATTTATAAACATTGATTCTTCATTTGCCTCAAAAGTTAAATTGGGCAATGGAGAACATGTCGAAGTGAAAGGGAAAGGAAGCATTGGAGTCACCACAAAGCAAGGAAGCAAAGTCATGCATGACACGCTTTATGTGCCAGAATTAGACGAAAATTTGCTTAGCATTGGACAACTTTTGGAGCACGGCTATTCTCTAAACTTTGAGAATAGAGAGTGCAGAATTTTTGACTCAGAAAGAAGAAGTGTTGTCGTTGTGAAGATGACTAGCAACAGGAGCTTTCCACTATCTTTCAACTATGAGAAAAATGTAAGCTTGATGGCCAGAGAAGAGAATGACTCGTGTTTATGGCACAGGAGACTTGGGCATTTGAATTACGAAAGTCTCAAGTTACTCTATCAAAAGAAGATGGTGTATGGGCTACCAAGAATCGAAGAAAAATCTGGTGTGTGTGAAGGATGTGTCCTAGGCAAACACCACCGGCAACCATTCCCAAAAAAAAGTGCATGGAGAGCCAAACAAGTGTTGGAACTTGTACACACAGATGTGTGTGGTCCTATGAATACTTTGTCTCATGGCAAAAACAAGTACTTTATCTTGTTTATTGACGACTTTACCCGCATGACTTGGGTATATTTCATGAGACAAAAATCTGAAGCGTTTGTAATCTTTAAGAAGTTTAAAGCATTAGTTGAAAAACAAAGTGGCCGATTTATAAAAATGCTGAGAAGTGATCGAGGGAAGGAGTACACCTCAAATGAATTTCACAAATTTTGTGAAGATGAAGGTGTTGAAAGACAACTCACTGTTGGCTATACACCTCAGCAAAATGGTGTATCTGAAAGAAAGAATCAAACTGTGATGGAGATGGCGAAATCTATGCTACTTGAGAAAGGTTTACCTAAAACCTTTTGGCCCGAGGCCGTTAACACTGCTGTGTATTTGATGAACAGGTGTCCAACAAAGGCAGTGTGGAAAAAGACTCCATTTGAAGCTTGGAGTGGAAGAACACCGTCGGTGAACCATCTTAAAATTTTTGGATGTGTTTGCTATGCTCAAATTCCTAAACAAAAGAGGACAAAGCTGGAAGAAACAAGTGAAAGATGTGTCTTTATTGGCTATAGTTCCATGTCAAAGGGCTATAGACTTTACAACTTGAAGACAAACAAGGTGATCATTAGCCGGGATGTTGTATTTGATGAGAATGCTTCTTGGAATTGGGAAGAAGACAGAATGAAGGAGAAAACAGTCCCTGCAATCATATTACAACAACAAAATTCAGCAGCTGAGAATGAGCAACCGACTCCATGTACACCAAGTTCCTCATCCTCTCCAAGTTCACCAAGTTCAAGTTCATCATCTCCCAGCTCAACTCCAATAAAATTAAAGGATTTGAGTGATATTTATGCAAGATGCAACTATTGTGTTGTGGAACCTGAAAATTTTGATGAAGCAATCAAAGAAGATGTTTGGAGGAATGCGATACAAGAAGAGATAAATGCCATTGAGAAAAATGAAACATGGCAGCTAGTTGAGAAGCCAAATGACAGAGAAGCTATTGGAGTAAAGTGGGTGTACAAATTAAAGCACAATCCAGATGGGTCAATTCAAAGAGCCAAGGCTAGATTGGTAGTAAAAGGCTATGCACAACAACTTGGAATTGACTATAGTGAAACTTTTGCCCTAATTGCAAGATTGGATACTGTACGAACAGTTATTGCATTAGCAGCTCAAAAAGGGTGGAACTTGTACCAACTTGATGTGAAGTCAGCTTTCCTGAATGGAGAATTAAAAGAAGAGGTATATGTGCAGCAACCTCAAGGCTTTGTGACTAAAGGCCAAGAAGAAAAAGTTTACAAGTTGAAGAAAGCTCTCTATGGGTTGAAACAAGCCCCTAGAGCATGGTATAGTGAAATTGACAGCTACTTCATTCAACAAGGATTTCAAAGAAGTCCAAGTGAGCATACCTTTATGTGAAACATCAAGGTAAAGATGATATCCTTCTTGTTGCCCTTTATGTTGATGATTTGGTGTATACGGGTAACAACAAGAAAATGGTTGAAAATTTTAAAATAGAAATGATGAAAAAATATGAGATGAGTGATCTTGGCTTGCTGCATCATTTTCTTGGTATTGAGGTTTACCAAGATGAATATGGAGTTTTTATTTGTCAAAGGAGATATGCTGAAAATATTTTGAAAAAGTTTGGCATGAAAGACTGCAAACCTGTTGACATTCCTTTAGTGGTGAATGAAAAATTAAAGAAGGAAGATGGTGGAAGATTAGTAGATGCAAGCATGCATAGAAGTTTGGTTGGAAGCTTGTTTTATCTAACAGCTACACGACCCGACTTAATGTTCGCTGCAAGTTTACTCTCAAGGTTCATGAGTAAACCGAGTCACTTGCACCTTGGAGCAGCAAAAAGAGTTCTAAGGTATGTCATGGGAACCATGGAGCATGGAATTAGGTTTGAAAAGAGTTTTAAACTCAAAATTAAAGGCTATTGTGACAGTGATTGGGCTGGAAGTGTTGATGACATGAAAAGCACTTCTGGTTATGTGTTCAGCCTGGGTTCAGGAGTAATTTCTTGGTGTTCGAAGAAACAAGACACAATAGCGCAATCTTCAGCTGAAGCAGAATATATGGCAGCTGGTTTGGCTACACAACAATCATTGTGGTTGAGAAGAATACTTGAAGATTTCGGAGAAAAGCAAGAAGAAAATCTGATGCTTCACTGTGACAATAAATCAGCAATAGCCATGGCGAAGAATCCTGTTTTCCACAGTCGAACAAGACATATTAATATAAAGCATCACTTCATTCGAAGTGTGATCGAAGATGGTGATGTGCAGTTAGTGTTCTGCAATTCAGAAGAGCAGCTTGCAGACATTTTTACTAAAGCACTACCAAGAGGGAGATTTCAGCAACTTAGAGAAGCAATGGGAGTTAAAGAGCAACACATTAAGGGGGAGTGTTAAAATTAATGTGTTGTAACCACCACTATGAGTAAGCATTATGAAAGAAGTGCAAAAGAGTTGTAACTATCATAATATAATTACTGTCTTTATTTAGAGTTATGTTAGAATTGTATCATTAAGATTGAGAGAACCAAAGAGTCCTCATCTTAATTATCATCTTATTGTCTTCTATGTCAGTTTTGATTCAAGCCTATATAAAGGCTTTGTAATGTTAAGAAAGATATATCAGTTGGTGGTGAATTCAGTAAAATAGCATATTCAAAGCATATCTTCCACCAGTGGAAGTATAGTGAAAAAAGTGTCCAGTGCAGTTTTAAAGCATATCTTCCACCAGTGGAAGTATAGTGCAAAAAGTGTCAAAAACCAGTTTTCCTCTGCAGAATTCTGTAACACTATAATTTATAACATACCACCTCTAGAATACCACCAACAGAATCATCTCTTTTGTTACTTTTTGGTATTTGTGAAATATAGAAGGTGGATTTTGATGTGTTTGAGTTATGAGAGGGTGTGAAAATTGAACAAGAGGACGAAAATAAAGAATATCAGGGGGCATGTTGGCTTGTTTTTTTTCTTTGGTTCACCAGTGTGGATTATGTTTGCTTTTGTGTTGAAGGGATGCAAATAATAACTGGTTCAAAACTTGCAGTGTTGAAGGGAAAACTTAACTTACCGTGTCCCACATCATTTGTTTACACTTGATTTTAGTGCTTATATAATTGGCACAAACATACATTAGTAATTCATTGTAAGTTGGAGAGATTGTACAAGGCAGAGGGGCCCAGGATAATTCAAATTTTAACAAAAAGTTGTATTAATTAATTTCTAATTAACTAAATTAATATAAAAAATTTATACTAATTAATTTTTAATTAACTAAATTAATATAAAAAATTCCACGTCAGCAACGTTAGTGCCACCTCAGCAACGTTAACTGACACATCAGCGTCGTAAGTGCCAAATCAGTTTTTTTGGAACGGAACTTGTGAAAAAGGTCAACGATGAAGGCGTTAGTTAACATAAAGGATTCACATGTAGCAAAAAAAAATATAAAGGACTGATTTGTTACAATTAAATAACTTAAAGGACCCTAGAGATAATTTAGCCTTAATTTGATTATACTTATTAACTTCAAATTTTATTTAATTAATTACCACTAATTTTATTTAACAAAATATTCAAAAAACCATATTACAATATTGTTTTCTTCCATAAATATCACATTTGTAAAACTGTTAAAAAGAAAAATATGCATGATAAAATTAGAAGTGTTTAAATTCAAACTGATTCAAATGAAATATATAAATCGATTAAAAAAAATCAAAAATTGAAAAAAATTGAATATTATTGGATGTGTTTAAATATTATTTTGTAAAAACTGCTCGTTTAGTAGGAGAGTGTAGTAGTGGTTAACCTCAGTTGTTTTGCACGGGAAAATAGAAGATCATTGGGTGTGGACTTTACATCCCTATTTTATATTTGAAGAATCTGATGTTTAAGGTATCTATTTTTGTTTGACGATTGTTATTGAATCGTATTTTGAGGAAGAACAATTTGATTGGGTGGGAGATTCTTGGTGCAAATGATCATGGATGTTTGTCAAATTGTGGCGTGACTAAAGACAAAGATCATTTGTTTGTAACATTTAAATTTTTTGGTGGACTATGGCGTTATTATTCTCAATTAGTTAGGGTTCTCAATGACATCTTGTAGCAACCTGCCTAAAAATTATAACTTAGAGAGTCGCCACCTATTCTACCAAGGCGAATAGGAAACCTTACGTAGTTGAGAGATCGGGGTAAGATACTATATTCAGGTCGAGGGAAGGTGTTAGGCACCCCCAACCCTTTCCTAAAAGGCTAACATTTAAAGATAAAGGTTTATGGCTAACTGTTAAGGTTTTATAGCTAAAGAATCGAACAGGGGGAAAATTGAGATTTTAGGGAAGGGGACTCGCCTTGTTGCCAAGTGCCTACGTATCTCCTTATGGAGAATCAGAGTCAACGTAGTTCGGGCACAGGGTTGTACGCCTTAGAATTTGATTATGGAGGTGTTTGAAGTTGTTTTGAAGTTGTTTTGAAATGCGAAGTTCGAAGGTATTTTGAATTACCTTATCGTAGTTGTGAACATCGCAGTGTTTGAAGGGATGAAAATCTGTAGTATTGTGGTTTAGTGTTTTAGATTTTGGGCGTACAACCCTGGTTTTAGTTTGTACTATTAACCGCAATAATCGATTGATTCAATTACTATAGTTAACAGATTAGTAGTTGTATCATTACCAATTTTAATTGATTGATTCAATTATCACTAATAATGAATGATAGTATTTTTTAATAACTTTTATGAATTAATTTGCATCGTTACCCCTCGTAATCGATTGATTCGATTAATAAGAATAATGAATTGAAGGGAAGATATAGGCTAATCATCGCAACCAATAAAAATAGTTGAAACCCTTTAGCCAAATAATATGTATTTGAATTTAATTAGTTTAAACAATTCGATTATTACCCACCGCGATCAATTAATTTAATCGAAGCGAATAAAAATTCTAATGTTGATTTTATTATTAATTTATTTTTATTAATTGCTAATGATCAAATGATTTATACTAATTCATCAATCCTAGAAAGAAAATTAAATAGTATCTCTTGTATTTTTTATACTTTCTCCTAAAGCTTAAATGAAATAAAAATAATTTCTAAACAAACCAACTTAAATGGATGTGAATGGGAGTACTAAACCAACATGGGCTCTAATTAGAATATAAGCCCATACTAAATCTTAAAATTTTAACTCTAATTTGATTCATGAAATCAAAAAAACTAATAGAAAAAAAACCAAAAGAAAACACCTATACTACCTGATGGGCAGCGTCCCATCTTTTGCATTCTCTATGTCTACAGTTTTTTTTTAATTTCAATCATCCACTCTAATAATGACACATGGCTGAATATATATAATTGAAGATTAAAATAAACATAACACCACACATGCTTTACATGAGAGAGAGAGTAATAACAAAAGGGAAAAGACCTCCAATATTATTTTCTTCTATTCTCAACCATAAAAAATAATATAAAAACATATATGTAGAGCACCACACAACTATAAATTAGAGAAACATAAAAAGGAAGAAAAAACAACTCACGATGGGAGTGCGCTCGGTGCAGCGGTGTCCGCGGATCTGCGTACGGCGGAACTGGAGGCAGCCGGTGGAGGAATTTCACACGGCTGAGCTTTTTGCGGCGGTGAACGGTGGGTTCACGGTTGTGCGGCTGAAAATTGTGATGTATGGCAACCGCGTTGATCTCGTGATGTTAAACCGGATGACCGAAGGGCGGACGATGGTTCTTATGGCTTTGGTTAACAAGTTTCGTTTGTAAAGAACCAGATGCAGGTTTTTGGAATTGCTGTTGTATCGTTTTGTTTCCCGAAAAAAAAAAACCCCTCTTTACTGCTAATCTCCTAGGTTTTATAGTTGGTGTTTTTTTTTAGGGTTGAAATTAAATTGAAGAATAATTTTATGCAAATTTGGGAGGATTTGGAACAGGTTTTAGGAAGACTGAATTTGGACTGTTTTTTTGGATGGATTAATTGAGTGGTATAAATTTGGAAGAGTTTACGGATCTTGTATAAACCATGTTTGCTGCAAAATCTTTTCTTTCTCGTTTGGATGTGTTTCTGATTATAGCTTTAGGGAATAATAATTGATGGAATCCTCTAAGCTACTATCTCTCAAAAAGATTTTGATTTTGTAATTAAAGGTGGATTAATTGAATTGAATAGAATAGAGGGTCAAATGCTATGAATTAATTGTGAGACAAAATGACTTGATATTTGGTGGAGATTTGGATCTCTAACTTAATTGAAAATGCAAGCTATGGACTTCTAAATGAGATACGTGGGAAACAAATCCTTTTGGCCTATTCTAATTTTTTTTTATTTTTCTTTAGATAATAATAATGATAAACATGTAGTAATAATAAGGAATATACTCAATAGAAAAATAAATAATAATAATAATAATAATAATAGTGAAAAATAGAAATTTAGATTAATGATAAAAATAAATAAAAATCTAATCTAAATACTTAATTATGACAAAAAATATTAAAATAATGGGTGGGAGACATTCATAAAAGAAAATACAAGTAAACAAATTTTTTTTTTTTTAAAATAAGCAAAATAACTCATTATTAGAATGTTAGTATAAATTGGAAAAATTTAAAATTCAAGTTAAAGATAATTTTGACGGTTAGAAATAGGGTGGACAAATTTGGGGTATGACAGCTGCCCCTATTTAATTACTTTTCGATTGAAGGGTGCGAGACTACGCAGTTCTCGCATGTTTGAATCGAAGAGTTATTAAATACCGGAAGACCCCAAAATTTGCTCTGAAGTTTGGGATTAAATGATAGCTTCCAAACGGGAATTGGAACATTACCAGACGGGAGCTGGTTACCGAACGAGAATCGGATTTTGACGTAACAGTTAGACGAGAACTGACTACAAAATGAGAATTGGATTTAATTGGGTTTAATGTAACAGTCAGACGGGAACTGGCTACCAAACGAGAATTGGATTTAATGTAACAGTCAGACGGGAACTGACTACCAAACGAGAATTGGAATTAGTGTACCAGTCAGACGGGAACTGACTACCAAACGAGAATTGGATTTTGATTGTTTGCCAGGCAGGAACTGGGTTTTGATGTGACTTTTTAGGTCAAGAACTGCACTTTGAAATGATTTCCTAGGACGGGAACTGGACGTTTAAATGACTTTCCAGGACAAGAACTGGACTTTGAAATGATTTGGATTGCTAATGAAAATTGGGCCTCTGTGATATGTAGTATGTGAATGCCCCAGATGGTATGCGTGGTTTGATACTGGAGTGAAGTGACATGATTAATGCATGACAATGCTTTATGATGACTTGGATGTTTCGATTGATGTCCCAATGTCGGGTGGTGAAGGCGTGGCAAGATTGCTTATGCAACAAGGTCACTTGCCACCCGATGGTAGGATGTTATGCTGCCATGATTTCCCAATACTTGTTTTGGACTTGAAGGTCGTAGATGTAGGAGAGACTCCAATGGAATTGTTCACAGAGCTTGCCCCTTCGTGAAATGTATTGCCCCAATTTGCTGAGATTTTTTTTTGTCTTGAGAGTAGTTTGCTTTTAATATGAATGACCCTATTTCATTACACTTTGAAAATATTACGCCCCTGATTAATTGACTCTTGAAATGATTTCAATCTGATGATCTATTTTGAGTCAACTCCTTTTGATCGAGCCTCGTAGTGATTGCCCCAACGTTTGATAGTTGAAAGGTCTACCCTGAATCTCCGGAATATGAAGGGCTAACCATGGTGTGATATCAGCTCGATATGAATTGCCCCAATATTTTGAACTCTTGAAAGACATGCCCCTGATTGTTATTGCTTCGATATGTGCCCCAAGTTGACTGAATCTTAGAAGAACGCCCCTAGTCAATAGGATCTTTTGATCATATGCCCCTGTAATCCTTGAAATTCTGCCCCTATTTAGGAGAACCCTCTAGATGTGGTTCACCCATTTGGGAGTTTTTATCAGAAATGATTACTTTTTATTAAACCAATTTCGAAATCTCCTTGATGCCAAGTATTTATTTGAATGTAAAGTTGTACACTTTGAAAAGTAATTCAAACGTGATGCACATGCAAGTTTTGAAATCGAAGTTTTTACAAGGACATGGATGATTAGAGATGGAAGATGCGAAGAAGCGATATGGATATTCATTAAGAAACAATGGGAGTCAGTTTAACCAATTTATGCCAAGTATGCTTTCGTATTTGACCAAGCTTCAATTAGGACTTTTAAGGGTTGTAACGTGGCCATGGTTCGTGGTTTAAGAAACAAATGATATAAGGCTCAAATCTTATATAAACCCACCCCTTTCTCCTTGATGTTCTCCAAATCCTAAAAATCGCCTAATCCAATGAATGTGCTTTGTTTGCAAGAGAATCGTTTCAGTTCTTTTGATGTTGAGCAGAAGCCTTGGTAAAGATCCAAGCACCGGTGAAAAATGTTGTAAATATCCAAGCATTGATGTGAAGCTTTGATGGTTTAGCAGTCACAAGATTATCCTTTGTATTTCGCCTTTGTATCCCTTATTTTTGCATGAACCAATTCTTTTGAAATTGGTCCATCGGGATGCCCTGATTTTTGCCTAAGTCATTTTATTTTCTTTTCATGGAATTTCCCATTTTGACTTAGCGGGCGCTTTTCTCCCTTTTTTTTATGCTTCTTTTGATCCTTGGATATGGACTGTTGTGACTGCCATGTCGACTTTGATTTGTAAGCTTCGACTTTGATACTTCCTCAATCTTGAATGATGTGTTGAGGAAGAAGATTGTTGTGAATGTTATCTCCATTGCTCCCTCATCCTTGGATGAACGCGAGGAAGAAAGATATGCTTGAACCTTTGCTTTGCTTGATCCTTTGCTTGAATCCTTGCTTGGATTGACTGATTCTCTTGACAACCAAAATACACCATTGAATTAACCAAAATCTACCCTGCCCCTGGTTGAAATCAAGGTTTATTTGAAAAGTAGAAACAAACTCCAACTCCTGGCTCGAGGGGGTGACGAGGGATTAACATCCTTATATCTCCACTGTTTAGGAGTTGAAACAATGCCTGTACATCATCAACTCGGTTTTGCATTGAAAGCATACGTTAGCAAAATTCAATTAATTTTAATTACATCATTCTCCCTCAAAGTTTGTTAAATGTGAGAAATAGAAAAAGGATCAAATGGATTGACCTTTTTGTTCCATTTTTAGAAAGAGTGAATACAAATGAATTGGCTTCAAAAACATGCATGCTCGTTTTATTATTATTATTAGTCAAAGAGTACAACTTTAAGAAACAAACAAAACTTAGCAATAACAAAATTTCAAATGGAAACTAACAAAGCCTAATGATCTTAAGGACGAGCTTCCTTGACTTTTAAGAGATGTTGCTTGCCATTTTTGTATTCGTCAAAGTAAGGGGTGACCATTTATCAACAATTTTCCTTCTTGAGAGGTTAAGTACCTCATATCAATCAACTGTTGAACTTTGGCTTTAAAAGCGTTGCAATCCTCAGTCGAGTGCCCTACTGATCCAGCATGATATTCACATTGCACATTGGGGTCATACTCAGGAGGGAATGATTTTGGTGGCTTAAGAAACTTGGGAACCACTAATGAGCTTTGTACCAGATGTGGCAGGAGTTGACTGTAGGTCATAGGGATTGGATCTAGGGGAGCATTCCTTCTTTCTAGATTATTTCGGGGCCTTTGCTGATTCTGCCCACCTTATGGTCGACGGTTTTGTTTATATCTTTGTTGTTGTTGCAGAGCATACTTAACTGATTGATTATATAGAACAGGCTCTTGTTGCACAAATTGAACTGGTGGCTGGCTAATAGTTGCAGCGCAGATTTGTGGAGCATCTTGTTCAGGAATAATTTCTGTCATCTGATAGCAAGGGATCTGAACTGGAGAATAAGCATGATCTTTCTCTTCAACTTCGGAAATTGTACTTGTTTCTTCACCATCCTGTTCTGGGAATTCAAAATTAGTAGCAGCATTCTGAATCTTACCAGTCATAAGACCATGCTCAATTCTTTCTCCTATGACGACCAAAGTTGAAAATTCAGAAGCGGCACACCCAACCATCCGATTCAGATAAGGATCTTGTAAAGTGTCCATGAACATGTCTATAAGTTCTCGTTCCAAAAGGGGAGGTTGAACTCTGGCAGCTAGCTCCCTCCATCTTTGTGCATACTCTCTAAAGGATTCGTCAACCTTCTGAGTCAAACCCTGAAGTTGGATTCTGGTAGGAACCATATCACTGTTATGTTTGTAATGCTTGAAAAAGGCTTTGGCTAGATCTTTCCAAGTTTGGATGTTGGTCCTTTCAAGCTGGGTATACCATTCAAGAGATGCCCCACTAAGACTATCTTGAAATAAGTGCATTAGAAGTTTATCATTTTCTGCATAAGGAGCCATCTTGTTACAAAATGCCTTGATGTGTGTTATTGGGCAAGTGGTACCCTTGTACTTCTCAAAGTTGGGGACTTTGAACTTAGGAGGAATCTTGACATCAGGCACCAGGCATAAACTAGCAGCATCCAAACCAAGGCAATCACGGTCCTCAACAGCTTTCAATCTCTTATCCAAAAGACGAAGTTTACCCTCATCTTCATCCATTGGAAACTTAAAAGTATCATATGACGAAACTGAAAGATTCTCACGGTGCGAAGCCTCGTTGACGGGAACTCGCATAGTGTTCCTAACATTCTGATTCAAAGGGACCTCTTGGGTAGGATTGACGACGTTTTGATGAACGCCACTTGGATCAACAGTAACATCCGGCCTCTGAACAGGCTGTCTTAAATCTCCTTGTCCACGGGTAACGGTTTGGATAGCTTCCAACAATTGACCCATAGTAGTCCCTATCTGAGCCCTAACCTCTGCCATGTCTGTCTGAATTTGTTCCATGATCAACCTCGACTGTCGAGAAATCAATTTTGCAGTCTGATTCCAAATACAAGTAAAGATGCGAATGAGCTCCTTGTAGAAATGCATGTCATGTATGAATGATAAACTCCTATGATGCAATGGTATACGAATATATTTTATTTTATATTTTTTTTCATGCAATGCAATGTGGCATAGAGTGAGGGTTACAATAAGGATGCCCCATACATTTTAAGGGATAAACCCAAGGAAACCCCTTAAGGACCGGGATAATGATAGATAGATGGCAATCCCTACAGGCTAGGGACCATGACACAATATAGGAAATCCCTACAGGCTAGGGAGTGCGTAGGAGCGGGCACATGATGATCGTTCAAGACAGTCACTAGATCTCATGGCCATCGAGAGGCCAATCGGCGTGCATAAATGTAGATGTCCTTTGTGGGAATGACGTGGTCTTGGAAATAGGATCCCTATAGGCTAGGGAATACGTAGATGTAAGCATGGGGTGACTGTTCATGACAGTCACTAAGTCTCATGGCCATCGAGAGGCCAATCAACATGCATGAGTGGAGGTGTCCTTCGTGGGAAGGACATGTTCTTAGAAATGGGGTCCCTGCAAAATTGAAACGCATAGATACTCGAAGCATATAAATTGCAAACATATAATAAGCACATAAGCACAAAAGTCCTAGGTTCATAGGTTCGACGTTGCGGCTCTAGGGAGCCAACCTTTTTATATAGGGGGTTCTAGAAGGTCTCATGGGGTCGTTCGTAGCCTCCGAGACTTTTTGTCTCTTCGGATTTTAGAACAACTCATTTTATCCATGAGGTTCGAATTTTTGGGGTAGGTTCTCGGAGAGATCAGCTAAGTATCCAGTCCAGCCCTCCACAAAGTCAAGCTTCGTTTCGGACCTTTCCAAATACCTAACCCACTCCGAGTGGAGTTATCAGTGAGACTCGTAAGGCGATTCATGTCCCCTTTTGGTCTCAAAGTTAACTCCCACACTTAAGGTTTAACCGACATAAAAATAGAGCAAATATATAATAATAAAGGCAAATATTTTCAGGCAGATGAAAACATAAAACAAATAAACAAATAAATAATTTAATGTTCATTAAAAGATAAACCTCCCCCCAAACCCTAAATGTGGCAATTTGCCAACCCTAAAGTGCGCCACAAACCCTAAACCATAAACCACGAGCCATAAACCTAAACCCACTCAAGCTTTAGGAGCATAATAATTAACTAAAAGTGTTGTCCCCAGCAGAGTCGCCAGCTGTAGCAACCTGCCTAAAAATTATAACTTAGAGAGTCGCCACCTATTCTACCAAGGCGAATAGGAAACCTTACGTAGTTGAGAGATCGGGGTAAGATACTATATTCAGGTCGAGGGAAGGTGTTAGGCACCCCCAACCCTTTCCTAAAAGGCTAACATTTAAAGATAAAGGTTTATGGCTAACTGTTAAGGTTTTATAGCTAAAGAATCGAACAGGGGGAAAATTGAGATTTTAGGGAAGGGGACTCGCCTTGTTGCCAAGTGCCTACGTATCTCCTTATGGAGAATCAGAGTCAACGTAGTTCGGGCACAGGGTTGTACGCCTTAGAATTTGATTATGGAGGTGTTTGAAGTTGTTTTGAAGTTGTTTTGAAATGCGAAGTTCGAAGGTATTTTGAATTACCTTATCGTAGTTGTGAACATCGCAGTGTTTGAAGGGATGAAAATCTGTAGTATTGTGGTTTAGTGTTTTAGATTTTGGGCGTACAACCCTGGTTTTAGTTTGTACTATTAACCGCAATAATCGATTGATTCAATTACTATAGTTAACAGATTAGTAGTTGTATCATTACCAATTTTAATTGATTGATTCAATTATCACTAATAATGAATGATAGTATTTTTTAATAACTTTTATGAATTAATTTGCATCGTTACCCCTCGTAATCGATTGATTCGATTAATAAGAATAATGAATTGAAGGGAAGATATAGGCTAATCATCGCAACCAATAAAAATAGTTGAAACCCTTTAGCCAAATAATATGTATTTGAATTTAATTAGTTTAAACAATTCGATTATTACCCACCGCGATCAATTAATTTAATCGAAGCGAATAAAAATTCTAATGTTGATTTTATTATTAATTTATTTTTATTAATTGCTAATGATCAAATGATTTATACTAATTCATCAATCCTAGAAAGAAAATTAAATAGTATCTCTTGTATTTTTTATACTTTCTCCTAAAGCTTAAATGAAATAAAAATAATTTCTAAACAAACCAACTTAAATGGATGTGAATGGGAGTACTAAACCAACATGGGCTCTAATTAGAATATAAGCCCATACTAAATCTTAAAATTTTAACTCTAATTTGATTCATGAAATCAAAAAAACTAATAGAAAAAAAACCAAAAGAAAACACCTATACTACCTGATGGGCAGCGTCCCATCTTTTGCATTCTCTATGTCTACAGTTTTTTTTTAATTTCAATCATCCACTCTAATAATGACACATGGCTGAATATATATAATTGAAGATTAAAATAAACATAACACCACACATGCTTTACATGAGAGAGAGAGTAATAACAAAAGGGAAAAGACCTCCAATATTATTTTCTTCTATTCTCAACCATAAAAAATAATATAAAAACATATATGTAGAGCACCACACAACTATAAATTAGAGAAACATAAAAAGGAAGAAAAAACAACTCACGATGGGAGTGCGCTCGGTGCAGCGGTGTCCGCGGATCTGCGTACGGCGGAACTGGAGGCAGCCGGTGGAGGAATTTCACACGGCTGAGCTTTTTGCGGCGGTGAACGGTGGGTTCACGGTTGTGCGGCTGAAAATTGTGATGTATGGCAACCGCGTTGATCTCGTGATGTTAAACCGGATGACCGAAGGGCGGACGATGGTTCTTATGGCTTTGGTTAACAAGTTTCGTTTGTAAAGAACCAGATGCAGGTTTTTGGAATTGCTGTTGTATCGTTTTGTTTCCCGAAAAAAAAAAACCCCTCTTTACTGCTAATCTCCTAGGTTTTATAGTTGGTGTTTTTTTTTAGGGTTGAAATTAAATTGAAGAATAATTTTATGCAAATTTGGGAGGATTTGGAACAGGTTTTAGGAAGACTGAATTTGGACTGTTTTTTTGGATGGATTAATTGAGTGGTATAAATTTGGAAGAGTTTACGGATCTTGTATAAACCATGTTTGCTGCAAAATCTTTTCTTTCTCGTTTGGATGTGTTTCTGATTATAGCTTTAGGGAATAATAATTGATGGAATCCTCTAAGCTACTATCTCTCAAAAAGATTTTGATTTTGTAATTAAAGGTGGATTAATTGAATTGAATAGAATAGAGGGTCAAATGCTATGAATTAATTGTGAGACAAAATGACTTGATATTTGGTGGAGATTTGGATCTCTAACTTAATTGAAAATGCAAGCTATGGACTTCTAAATGAGATACGTGGGAAACAAATCCTTTTGGCCTATTCTAATTTTTTTTTATTTTTCTTTAGATAATAATAATGATAAACATGTAGTAATAATAAGGAATATACTCAATAGAAAAATAAATAATAATAATAATAATAATAATAGTGAAAAATAGAAATTTAGATTAATGATAAAAATAAATAAAAATCTAATCTAAATACTTAATTATGACAAAAAATATTAAAATAATGGGTGGGAGACATTCATAAAAGAAAATACAAGTAAACAAATTTTTTTTTTTTTAAAATAAGCAAAATAACTCATTATTAGAATGTTAGTATAAATTGGAAAAATTTAAAATTCAAGTTAAAGATAATTTTGACGGTTAGAAATAGGGTGGACAAATTTGGGGTATGACAGCTGCCCCTATTTAATTACTTTTCGATTGAAGGGTGCGAGACTACGCAGTTCTCGCATGTTTGAATCGAAGAGTTATTAAATACCGGAAGACCCCAAAATTTGCTCTGAAGTTTGGGATTAAATGATAGCTTCCAAACGGGAATTGGAACATTACCAGACGGGAGCTGGTTACCGAACGAGAATCGGATTTTGACGTAACAGTTAGACGAGAACTGACTACAAAATGAGAATTGGATTTAATTGGGTTTAATGTAACAGTCAGACGGGAACTGGCTACCAAACGAGAATTGGATTTAATGTAACAGTCAGACGGGAACTGACTACCAAACGAGAATTGGAATTAGTGTACCAGTCAGACGGGAACTGACTACCAAACGAGAATTGGATTTTGATTGTTTGCCAGGCAGGAACTGGGTTTTGATGTGACTTTTTAGGTCAAGAACTGCACTTTGAAATGATTTCCTAGGACGGGAACTGGACGTTTAAATGACTTTCCAGGACAAGAACTGGACTTTGAAATGATTTGGATTGCTAATGAAAATTGGGCCTCTGTGATATGTAGTATGTGAATGCCCCAGATGGTATGCGTGGTTTGATACTGGAGTGAAGTGACATGATTAATGCATGACAATGCTTTATGATGACTTGGATGTTTCGATTGATGTCCCAATGTCGGGTGGTGAAGGCGTGGCAAGATTGCTTATGCAACAAGGTCACTTGCCACCCGATGGTAGGATGTTATGCTGCCATGATTTCCCAATACTTGTTTTGGACTTGAAGGTCGTAGATGTAGGAGAGACTCCAATGGAATTGTTCACAGAGCTTGCCCCTTCGTGAAATGTATTGCCCCAATTTGCTGAGATTTTTTTTTGTCTTGAGAGTAGTTTGCTTTTAATATGAATGACCCTATTTCATTACACTTTGAAAATATTACGCCCCTGATTAATTGACTCTTGAAATGATTTCAATCTGATGATCTATTTTGAGTCAACTCCTTTTGATCGAGCCTCGTAGTGATTGCCCCAACGTTTGATAGTTGAAAGGTCTACCCTGAATCTCCGGAATATGAAGGGCTAACCATGGTGTGATATCAGCTCGATATGAATTGCCCCAATATTTTGAACTCTTGAAAGACATGCCCCTGATTGTTATTGCTTCGATATGTGCCCCAAGTTGACTGAATCTTAGAAGAACGCCCCTAGTCAATAGGATCTTTTGATCATATGCCCCTGTAATCCTTGAAATTCTGCCCCTATTTAGGAGAACCCTCTAGATGTGGTTCACCCATTTGGGAGTTTTTATCAGAAATGATTACTTTTTATTAAACCAATTTCGAAATCTCCTTGATGCCAAGTATTTATTTGAATGTAAAGTTGTACACTTTGAAAAGTAATTCAAACGTGATGCACATGCAAGTTTTGAAATCGAAGTTTTTACAAGGACATGGATGATTAGAGATGGAAGATGCGAAGAAGCGATATGGATATTCATTAAGAAACAATGGGAGTCAGTTTAACCAATTTATGCCAAGTATGCTTTCGTATTTGACCAAGCTTCAATTAGGACTTTTAAGGGTTGTAACGTGGCCATGGTTCGTGGTTTAAGAAACAAATGATATAAGGCTCAAATCTTATATAAACCCACCCCTTTCTCCTTGATGTTCTCCAAATCCTAAAAATCGCCTAATCCAATGAATGTGCTTTGTTTGCAAGAGAATCGTTTCAGTTCTTTTGATGTTGAGCAGAAGCCTTGGTAAAGATCCAAGCACCGGTGAAAAATGTTGTAAATATCCAAGCATTGATGTGAAGCTTTGATGGTTTAGCAGTCACAAGATTATCCTTTGTATTTCGCCTTTGTATCCCTTATTTTTGCATGAACCAATTCTTTTGAAATTGGTCCATCGGGATGCCCTGATTTTTGCCTAAGTCATTTTATTTTCTTTTCATGGAATTTCCCATTTTGACTTAGCGGGCGCTTTTCTCCCTTTTTTTTATGCTTCTTTTGATCCTTGGATATGGACTGTTGTGACTGCCATGTCGACTTTGATTTGTAAGCTTCGACTTTGATACTTCCTCAATCTTGAATGATGTGTTGAGGAAGAAGATTGTTGTGAATGTTATCTCCATTGCTCCCTCATCCTTGGATGAACGCGAGGAAGAAAGATATGCTTGAACCTTTGCTTTGCTTGATCCTTTGCTTGAATCCTTGCTTGGATTGACTGATTCTCTTGACAACCAAAATACACCATTGAATTAACCAAAATCTACCCTGCCCCTGGTTGAAATCAAGGTTTATTTGAAAAGTAGAAACAAACTCCAACTCCTGGCTCGAGGGGGTGACGAGGGATTAACATCCTTATATCTCCACTGTTTAGGAGTTGAAACAATGCCTGTACATCATCAACTCGGTTTTGCATTGAAAGCATACGTTAGCAAAATTCAATTAATTTTAATTACATCATTCTCCCTCAAAGTTTGTTAAATGTGAGAAATAGAAAAAGGATCAAATGGATTGACCTTTTTGTTCCATTTTTAGAAAGAGTGAATACAAATGAATTGGCTTCAAAAACATGCATGCTCGTTTTATTATTATTATTAGTCAAAGAGTACAACTTTAAGAAACAAACAAAACTTAGCAATAACAAAATTTCAAATGGAAACTAACAAAGCCTAATGATCTTAAGGACGAGCTTCCTTGACTTTTAAGAGATGTTGCTTGCCATTTTTGTATTCGTCAAAGTAAGGGGTGACCATTTATCAACAATTTTCCTTCTTGAGAGGTTAAGTACCTCATATCAATCAACTGTTGAACTTTGGCTTTAAAAGCGTTGCAATCCTCAGTCGAGTGCCCTACTGATCCAGCATGATATTCACATTGCACATTGGGGTCATACTCAGGAGGGAATGATTTTGGTGGCTTAAGAAACTTGGGAACCACTAATGAGCTTTGTACCAGATGTGGCAGGAGTTGACTGTAGGTCATAGGGATTGGATCTAGGGGAGCATTCCTTCTTTCTAGATTATTTCGGGGCCTTTGCTGATTCTGCCCACCTTATGGTCGACGGTTTTGTTTATATCTTTGTTGTTGTTGCAGAGCATACTTAACTGATTGATTATATAGAACAGGCTCTTGTTGCACAAATTGAACTGGTGGCTGGCTAATAGTTGCAGCGCAGATTTGTGGAGCATCTTGTTCAGGAATAATTTTTGTCATCTGATAGCAAGGGATCTGAACTGGAGAATAAGCATGATCTTTCTCTTCAACTTCGGAAATTGTACTTGTTTCTTCACCATCCTGTTCTGGGAATTCAAAATTAGTAGCAGCATTCTGAATCTTACCAGTCATAAGACCATGCTCAATTCTTTCTCCTATGACGACCAAAGTTGAAAATTCAGAAGCGGCACACCCAACCATCCGATTCAGATAAGGATCTTGTAAAGTGTCCATGAACATGTCTATAAGTTCTCGTTCCAAAAGGGGAGGTTGAACTCTGGCAGCTAGCTCCCTCCATCTTTGTGCATACTCTCTAAAGGATTCGTCAACCTTCTGAGTCAAACCCTGAAGTTGGATTCTGGTAGGAACCATATCACTGTTATGTTTGTAATGCTTGAAAAAGGCTTTGGCTAGATCTTTCCAAGTTTGGATGTTGGTCCTTTCAAGCTGGGTATACCATTCAAGAGATGCCCCACTAAGACTATCCTGAAATAAGTGCATTAGAAGTTTATCATTTTCTGCATAAGGAGCCATCTTGTTACAAAATGCCTTGATGTGTGTTATTGGGCAAGTGGTACCCTTGTACTTCTCAAAGTTGGGGACTTTGAACTTAGGAGGAATCTTGACATCAGGCACCAGGCATAAACTAGCAGCATCCAAACCAAGGCAATCACGGTCCTCAACAGCTTTCAATCTCTTATCCAAAAGACGAAGTTTACCCTCATCTTCATCCATTGGAAACTTAAAAGTATCATATGACGAAACTGAAAGATTCTCACGGTGCGAAGCCTCGTTGACGGGAACTCGCATAGTGTTCCTAACATTCTGATTCAAAGGGACCTCTTGGGTAGGATTGACGACGTTTTGATGAACGCCACTTGGATCAACAGTAACATCCGGCCTCTGAACAGGCTGTCTTAAATCTCCTTGTCCACGGGTAACGGTTTGGATAGCTTCCAACAATTGACCCATAGTAGTCCCTATCTGAGCCCTAACCTCTGCCATGTCTGTCTGAATTTGTTCCATGATCAACCTCGACTGTCGAGAAATCAATTTTGCAGTCTGATTCCAAATACAAGTAAAGATGCGAATGAGCTCCTTGTAGAAATGCATGTCATGTATGAATGATAAACTCCTATGATGCAATGGTATACGAATATATTTTATTTTATATTTTTTTTCATGCAATGCAATGTGGCATAGAGTGAGGGTTACAATAAGGATGCCCCATACATTTTAAGGGATAAACCCAAGGAAACCCCTTAAGGACCGGGATAATGATAGATAGATGGCAATCCCTACAGGCTAGGGACCATGACACAATATAGGAAATCCCTACAGGCTAGGGAGTGCGTAGGAGCGGGCACATGATGATCGTTCAAGACAGTCACTAGATCTCATGGCCATCGAGAGGCCAATCGGCGTGCATAAATGTAGATGTCCTTTGTGGGAATGACGTGGTCTTGGAAATAGGATCCCTATAGGCTAGGGAATACGTAGATGTAAGCATGGGGTGACTGTTCATGACAGTCACTAAGTCTCATGGCCATCGAGAGGCCAATCAACATGCATGAGTGGAGGTGTCCTTCGTGGGAAGGACATGTTCTTAGAAATGGGGTCCCTGCAAAATTGAAACGCATAGATACTCGAAGCATATAAATTGCAAACATATAATAAGCACATAAGCACAAAAGTCCTAGGTTCATAGGTTCGACGTTGCGGCTCTAGGGAGCCAACCTTTTTATATAGGGGGTTCTAGAAGGTCTCATGGGGTCGTTCGTAGCCTCCGAGACTTTTTGTCTCTTCGGATTTTAGAACAACTCATTTTATCCATGAGGTTCGAATTTTTGGGGTAGGTTCTCGGAGAGATCAGCTAAGTATCCAGTCCAGCCCTCCACAAAGTCAAGCTTCGTTTCGGACCTTTCCAAATACCTAACCCACTCCGAGTGGAGTTATCAGTGAGACTCGTAAGGCGATTCATGTCCCCTTTTGGTCTCAAAGTTAACTCCCACACTTAAGGTTTAACCGACATAAAAATAGAGCAAATATATAATAATAAAGGCAAATATTTTCAGGCAGATGAAAACATAAAACAAATAAACAAATAAATAATTTAATGTTCATTAAAAGATAAACCTCCCCCCAAACCCTAAATGTGGCAATTTGCCAACCCTAAAGTGCGCCACAAACCCTAAACCATAAACCACGAGCCATAAACCTAAACCCACTCAAGCTTTAGGAGCATAATAATTAACTAAAAGTGTTGTCCCCAGCAGAGTCGCCAGCTGTAGCAACCTGCCTAAAAATTATAACTTAGAGAGTCGCCACCTATTCTACCAAGGCGAATAGGAAACCTTACGTAGTTGAGAGATCGGGGTAAGATACTATATTCAGGTCGAGGGAAGGTGTTAGGCACCCCCAACCCTTTCCTAAAAGGCTAACATTTAAAGATAAAGGTTTATGGCTAACTGTTAAGGTTTTATAGCTAAAGAATCGAACAGGGGGAAAATTGAGATTTTAGGGAAGGGGACTCGCCTTGTTGCCAAGTGCCTACGTATCTCCTTATGGAGAATCAGAGTCAACGTAGTTCGGGCACAGGGTTGTACGCCTTAGAATTTGATTATGGAGGTGTTTGAAGTTGTTTTGAAGTTGTTTTGAAATGCGAAGTTCGAAGGTATTTTGAATTACCTTATCGTAGTTGTGAACATCGCAGTGTTTGAAGGGATGAAAATCTGTAGTATTGTGGTTTAGTGTTTTAGATTTTGGGCGTACAACCCTGGTTTTAGTTTGTACTATTAACCGCAATAATCGATTGATTCAATTACTATAGTTAACAGATTAGTAGTTGTATCATTACCAATTTTAATTGATTGATTCAATTATCACTAATAATGAATGATAGTATTTTTTAATAACTTTTATGAATTAATTTGCATCGTTACCCCTCGTAATCGATTGATTCGATTAATAAGAATAATGAATTGAAGGGAAGATATAGGCTAATCATCGCAACCAATAAAAATAGTTGAAACCCTTTAGCCAAATAATATGTATTTGAATTTAATTAGTTTAAACAATTCGATTATTACCCACCGCGATCAATTAATTTAATCGAAGCGAATAAAAATTCTAATGTTGATTTTATTATTAATTTATTTTTATTAATTGCTAATGATCAAATGATTTATACTAATTCATCAATCCTAGAAAGAAAATTAAATAGTATCTCTTGTATTTTTTATACTTTCTCCTAAAGCTTAAATGAAATAAAAATAATTTCTAAACAAACCAACTTAAATGGATGTGAATGGGAGTACTAAACCAACATGGGCTCTAATTAGAATATAAGCCCATACTAAATCTTAAAATTTTAACTCTAATTTGATTCATGAAATCAAAAAAACTAATAGAAAAAAAACCAAAAGAAAACACCTATACTACCTGATGGGCAGCGTCCCATCTTTTGCATTCTCTATGTCTACAGTTTTTTTTTAATTTCAATCATCCACTCTAATAATGACACATGGCTGAATATATATAATTGAAGATTAAAATAAACATAACACCACACATGCTTTACATGAGAGAGAGAGTAATAACAAAAGGGAAAAGACCTCCAATATTATTTTCTTCTATTCTCAACCATAAAAAATAATATAAAAACATATATGTAGAGCACCACACAACTATAAATTAGAGAAACATAAAAAGGAAGAAAAAACAACTCACGATGGGAGTGCGCTCGGTGCAGCGGTGTCCGCGGATCTGCGTACGGCGGAACTGGAGGCAGCCGGTGGAGGAATTTCACACGGCTGAGCTTTTTGCGGCGGTGAACGGTGGGTTCACGGTTGTGCGGCTGAAAATTGTGATGTATGGCAACCGCGTTGATCTCGTGATGTTAAACCGGATGACCGAAGGGCGGACGATGGTTCTTATGGCTTTGGTTAACAAGTTTCGTTTGTAAAGAACCAGATGCAGGTTTTTGGAATTGCTGTTGTATCGTTTTGTTTCCCGAAAAAAAAAAACCCCTCTTTACTGCTAATCTCCTAGGTTTTATAGTTGGTGTTTTTTTTTAGGGTTGAAATTAAATTGAAGAATAATTTTATGCAAATTTGGGAGGATTTGGAACAGGTTTTAGGAAGACTGAATTTGGACTGTTTTTTTGGATGGATTAATTGAGTGGTATAAATTTGGAAGAGTTTACGGATCTTGTATAAACCATGTTTGCTGCAAAATCTTTTCTTTCTCGTTTGGATGTGTTTCTGATTATAGCTTTAGGGAATAATAATTGATGGAATCCTCTAAGCTACTATCTCTCAAAAAGATTTTGATTTTGTAATTAAAGGTGGATTAATTGAATTGAATAGAATAGAGGGTCAAATGCTATGAATTAATTGTGAGACAAAATGACTTGATATTTGGTGGAGATTTGGATCTCTAACTTAATTGAAAATGCAAGCTATGGACTTCTAAATGAGATACGTGGGAAACAAATCCTTTTGGCCTATTCTAATTTTTTTTTTATTTTTCTTTAGATAATAATAATGATAAACATGTAGTAATAATAAGGAATATACTCAATAGAAAAATAAATAATAATAATAATAATAATAATAATAGTGAAAAATAGAAATTTAGATTAATGATAAAAATAAATAAAAATCTAATCTAAATACTTAATTATGACAAAAAATATTAAAATAATGGGTGGGAGACATTCATAAAAGAAAATACAAGTAAACAATTTTTTTTTTTTTTAAAATAAGCAAAATAACTCATTATTAGAATGTTAGTATAAATTGGAAAAATTTAAAATTCAAGTTAAAGATAATTTTGACGGTTAGAAATAGGGTGGACAAATTTGGGGTATGACACATCTCAAGGAAAGATTTTAGACCATTATTTGCAGTTTAGCAGGTTATCGAAAAATAGTCGGTTGACTTTTATCATTATTTGTTTCGCTGTGATTTGGATATTTAAAAAGAGCAAAATATGCATATTTTCTATAATAAAACCAAACAGTCGTAGGCATTATTTAAAAGAGTTAAACTTCATTCCTTTCAATAATTAAAATCAAAATATGTTAATTTCGATTATGATTACCTGTTCTGGAGATTAGATCCTTTATCTTCTTTATTAATTGTTATATAGTTCTCTATTTGTTATTTTTCTTCCAGAATTTTGGATTGTAATCTTGAACTTATTCTTATCATTTTCGATACATCTTGACCTCGATCAAATTTTAGCAATCCAAACTAAATCGAATCACATGTATATACTTATATACTTAATTTATTTTTTATTAATATGATGTGTTAATTATACAATAATACTTATTTTTTAATATTATTTATCAATTTAATTAATTAATTGATTTTTATTTCATTTATTTCACTATAATCGATCATACTCATTTTAACACATTAACTTTTAATATACTGCCAATCATTAGTTAATTCAGTGATGATTGACGCTAAACTTGATAGAAAGAACCATAGTTCAATTTTTCGCAACTACGATCGAAAGAGAATTGAAATTACTTGATGCTAGGGCTAACCTCCGAACCAAACTAAATCGGTTTTTATAAAAAAGAAAAAACCACTAACACCCTTTAATAAAATTACTTGTGTTTTACAAATTTTAACGTCACCGGTTAAAGAAAGTTAACCGTAATTCTAAACAGCCAATGAAATCATCAACAATTTCTAATTCCAATAGGATGAAGCAAATTGTTCCCCCACAATTGTACTGTTCTAGTACTTGATAAAAAGGGAAATTCAGTGACCTCAGATTTTGGAATATTCTTCAAGCATAAAACTAATCCATGACGCAAATCAAATATTTCAATAATTCTTTTTAAATTAATAAAAAATTTAATCCGTTTTTAGTTTTTAACAATAGTAATAAATGTTTGATTTTTTCGATAACCGTTAAATTAAAATTTAAATCAGATAAGGATGATACCAAAATTTAAGATTAACAAATAAAAAAAAAAGAAATATACTCGTTGAAAATTTCTTTATAAATTTTAATTTTCACTTTCTTCTGTGCCAAGTCTTTCTCACAAATTTCAAATCCAAGATTTTAATTTTTTTTCCACTCTCTCACACAAACCCCAACACTCATCCCCGCCGCCATGAACGGCGGTGGTGGTAACTTCCCGCCACCGCAACCTAACGGCGGCGATTTCCTTCTCTCTCTTCTTCAAAAACCCCGCCCTCCGACTCAGACTCAGACTCACCCATCCCAATCTCCTATCATCATGCCTCAACAATCTCCCACCATGGATCCCGCCGTCGCCATGATGGGCCCCACAATCCCGTTCTCCACATCTCCGTATCAAATCAATGGTCACGATCATCTCAACCATCATCATCATCATCCCTATCATCATCAGAATCAGAATCTTTCACCATGGTCCCACACACCTTCTCCTCCTTACCCGCAAAACGCATTCGGGTTGCTCCATAACCCGTTTTCACTTCCTCCGGTACCGGAAACCAGTTATCCCAACAACAACAGCACTCCACTTCACTTCACCAACGGTGGTGTTTCACTCGCTGAGAATCTAAGAAGATTAGGGTTTCCGATTGAGAGTCATTCTTTCGTTCAGCAACATCAACAGCAACATCAACAGGAAGTGAAGTTACAGTTTGGATCTTTACCCACGGTTTCTTATACTACTACACCTGAAGTTTCCTCTAATGGAAGCTTTAACGGTTTTGATAGGAATGGTAATCATGAAAGAGGGGTTATTGGTGATTTTAGGTCAAATGCGCAATCTACTGAACAAACTAGGGCTCCACCTGGGTTTGGGAACAATACAAAGGGATTAGGGTTTGGTGAAACGGGTGATAGGAATGAGGATTTCGATTTGGCTAGGAAGCTGGAAGGTTTGAGAATAGGGTTTCATGAAAAGAGAATTAATAAAGGCAATGTGGGTCGTGAATTGAGGCTTCCTGATCAGATTGATCACCCTGGTCCTCCCTCTGGGAGTAATCTTCATTCTGATTATGAGGATATTGGTGCTGTTGGAGAACAATTAGCGGATTCGTTGTTGCTTGAGGATGAGCTTGATGACCAGAGTGGTAACTCGAAGAAGAGCCATGGTCCTAAGGAGAAGGTTAAGACTTAAATATTTGTTGATTTCTGTCGATGAGTCGATCATTCTCGAGAACTAGTTTTTATATTGAATTTTGATTTCATTTAAAGTATTTGGAGTAGATGTTATTTATTGATTTCGTGAATGTCGATACTATGGTTATGATTATTGTTTTAAATTTCTTCTGATTATTGTTTATAACTAGATGTCAATTATCAAATTATGAGGTTCATATGGTATTTATTTATCTATCTTTGTTTACATTGAATGAAATGGAATCTCTATGAATGAGGGTTACTTACAGCATTTATTATCAGGATGCTAGAGCTTCAGACTCAAGAGGAAAGCAGTTGCTAAGTCAGAGGGCAAGAACGTTTAAGAGACAAATGATGTGCCGTAGGGACATTGATAGTCTTAGTGTTCCTTTCCTTGCAATATATGGATCTCTAATACCTCCAGAAGAAGAAAAACTGAAGCAGAAGCAATTGTTAGGGTTACTAGAGAAGTTAGTTTGCAAGGAGTGGCCTACGGCTCGGCTTTATCTCTATGGATCATGTGCTAATTCATTCGGTGTTTCCAAAAGCGACATTGATGTTTGCCTTGCTATTCAGGAAGTTGATATAGACAAATCTAAGGTCATAATGAAATTGGCTGGTATTTTGCAATCAGATAACCTGCAGAATGTTCAGGTGACGTTATTGATACGCCCTCTTAATTTGCTCTGATATATTTTTTAATTACATTTATTTTCATATATAAATAAATGTTAAACACGTACTTCTTTAAAGCATGAGCTGCATATATAACCTGCCATTCACGGTGACTTATGTCTTATATGATGCCGGGAAAATAATCTCTATTTGGTAGGCATTTGTTAGAGTAGCCTTGTTAACGGTTTTTTGTTAGCATGGTAGTTAAAACTACTTGTACGTAATTGTACTTTTATGATTGTTGTTTTCACTAGCAATCCCGGTCATGTGCTTAAACTCAATTTGGTGTGATTGTGTGGAATTGTTGATTAAGCTAGGAGAATTGATGGGATAGTTACATAACTCGAAGATACCCACAACAAACCGCGAATTGGTTCGTGCGTACCGGTTCGCGGTACTTTTGCAAATTGGTTCGCACAAATTCGTGTTAAATGAGACAATAATTGTCCAATAAACAAGAAATAAAAAAAATCTTTTAACTATTTTTTTTAATTATAAAGAGGTCACTATCACATCGATAAAAGTGAACACTATTGACGATACCAATCCAAATTAAAGATTTGCTATTTATAACTGATTTTTAAAGCAATGTTAATGAAATAGTCGATGTGGGACTATGAAGTTTTTCTCTCAACCAATTTGCTGTACAAAGGAGATTGAAAGGAGTAGCTTTATTATATAGTCGACGTGCGACTATGAAGTTTTATTGATGGTATTAATATTTTTTAATTTCTAATTAAACAAATTTTTTTTAATAATAGCGTACCGACATACCACGAACCTAAATAGCGCACCGACTCTGTATACTCCTCACGTGCCTAATGTTCCAAGAGTTGTGAACTGCATACCCGAATTTACCACGTAGCAAAGTGAATCACGAATTATGTGACTATGTCTATGGATGGGGGATATTATGATCCCTCTATGTTAACAAATATATGAGTTTAGCTTCACCCAAAAACCATATTTGCGACCCGGTTTCTTCCAAACCCTAAATCAACTTTGCAACGTGTCCAAACTCGTTTTGGGCATTTCTCCTTCCCTCAATCAGCTCAACCGTTTATGTGGGCTGGCGTCTCCCATCCCCTCTGGTGTTAGTTTATTGGTTCAAGTGCTTCAAGTTGATTTTAGGGTTCCTCTACTCCGGTTTTGCTAGTTCAAATTTTTTCTCTGTTCCTCTGATCTGAGTTTATTCTCTAGATTGAGTTCTCTACTACAAATCAATTTGCTGGTGCCTGGTTCCCCTGCTTCCCCTGCTTCTGTATTATTTGCTGTTTCATTTTCTTTGGTGTTGTTTTTTTTAATGGTTGTCCCCTGTTTCTGTTTGCTGCACCGAAGATGTTTCCGAAAGGCTAAGGCCAAACTGGTGTTAGTTGTGATGCACCCAAGCTCAGCTGTTTTGTTAATGGTACTAGTCCTGCTGCTGGGGCACGTTTAAGTTCTATGCGCAGGGTTTGTTCTGTGATACTGTGATTTGGATCTCTTTTTTCTTCTATTTTTCTATGTATGTTATTTTATATGCATGTTTATGAACTTACATGCACCTATATACTGTTTTTTTTGAAAACTTTTGTAGGATCTTCAAGAATGACTTACGATCTTGAATTCCCTATTTGATCCCAAGTGATATCTAGATTTTAGTCACCTTTGTTTGTTATTCATTGATCCATTGTTCACCGAATACTTCCTATGTGAAGCAATAATAATATTAATTATTATACTTTGTTTGCAATCTTCCTTTAACCATGTTCCCATTTCTGGAATATAATTTTCCAATTTTAAAATATACTACTTTGCTATTTGAAGTAATGAAAAGTTGATAGCTTGCCTAGAAGAAAAAATTTAGTTGCTGAAAATCATGATATAGAAAAAAGTAGAAAATAAGATTTGGAAGAATAGGAGGCAAAGATGTAGTATATAAATAGAGAGAAAATGTAAAGATGTCTTTTGAAGGGAATATGATATTATCATAGTTTATTTTGGCAAAGATGTAGCACATAATGCAGTGTTTGTTTTTGCAGTATTCAATATAGTTTTTAATGTGTGATTTGTATATGAAGGGGTTACCTTTCCGAGTAGCACAAAAACTATTATTCTACGTCTCTATTTTGACTCTCTATCTTTTTTTTCCTCTTCCAATTCTGTTCCTGTAGTTGGTTATACATTTGCCTGTTTTCCGCCTTGAAAATTGAATAATTAAAACCAAAAGCCCCAATTATTGTTGTGATCATCTATCATACACAGTGGATTATCATCTATATTAATGTGCTTGAAGATCATGTATCCTTCATCTGCTGATTGCATTGTTTATTAATTGTTTATTGTCCATTTATGCTTGAGGAATGTTTATTGCCTGCTAACGTTTGTCATTAACCATTGTTCCTAAACAAGGTTTGTGCGCAATCCTAACCTAAAGACACCTGGTGTGATATGTTCCTTTGCTTATGTCTAAATGTTTGAATACCAAGAGTGCCTTGAAAAATCAGAAATGACTCATATGAAAAAAGGAAATGGAGAAAGATTAAGTCAAAAGGAATGAAATATGAAAAGATGGCCTTCAACGATAGTTTTCTTATAATATAGAACAGAAAAATAAATATTGGGAGATGAAGTAAATTTGAATAGTAGAACATTATTACGAGTCATTTGAAACCCTGAAAATAAATGGAAGTAATAAACAAGAAATGGAAGATGATTACATTGGGAATGGGAATCTGAAATGAAGGTCCAATACTTTTGATTTTGCTTGGTGGAACCTGTGTGCTTCTTATTGAAATATTCTTTGAATCAATTAAATTTGAAATTGTATACAGGCATTGACACGAGCAAGGGTTCCTATAGTAAAGCTTATGGATCCAGTTACAGGAATCTCTTGTGATATATGCATCAATAACCTCCTTGCTGTTGTAAATACTAAGCTTCTCCGGGATTATGCAAATATTGATACAAGGCTACGACAGCTGGCTTTTATCATTAAACACTGGGCAAAGTCACGAGGAGTCAATGAAACTTACCATGGGACCTTATCTAGCTATGCGTAAGTTCTCTTCAGGTCCTATTTGTCAAAAGTATATTTATATATATATTTTTTATGAATGGATTGAGTTAATGCTGATGATTTTGGTATAAAATGTTATGCTGTCAAAGTAACTTGTGTAATTTTTAATTTCAGGTATGTGTTAATGTGCATTCATTTTTTACAACAGCGACGACCTGCTATCCTTCCATGTTTACAGGTTTGTATTGTAGTTTTCATTTTCTTTTCTTCTGAGTTGGATTTATCTATAGACATAAATTGTGTAGGGTGTGTTGTACATAATATACCTAACTTCATGAGATACCAACATGAATTTGTTGGTTAAATATTATTCTGTATAGGGGATGGATGCGACATACTCAGTTACCGTTGACAATGTGGATTGTGCATTCTTTGACCAAGTTGAAAAACTAGGTCATTTTGGACGACATAACAAGGAATCCATTGCTCATCTTGTGTGGGGATTTTTCTTTTATTGGGCATATTGTCATGATTATGCCAATTCCGTTATATCTGTTCGCACAGGAAGCACAATCAGGTAAGATACTTCAGCATCTATGATTTTCTGTCACAATGAATTTTTGCTTATTTTTGAAACCAAAGGGAGAGTATTATGTGCTTATGTATAAATATTCCTAAAGCAAAAGATAAAATAAAGCCTAACTATTTTCATAAGCTATTATATATAGCTTATGGAAAGAAACATATTATAAGCTAATTTTATAAGCTCTTTTAAACCATCTCATTAGTAGACCTGAGACCCTAAACCATCACCAACACTAAATTACTAAAACTAACATCCAATGTAGACTTTTCATTTGATTGAATATGTTTTCTTCTGGTGCAGCAAGCGAGATAAGGATTGGACAAGAAGGGTTGGTAATGATCGGCATTTGATATGTATAGAGGATCCTTTTGAAATATCTCATGATCTGGGTCGAGTGGTTGACAAACGCAGTATCAAAGTTCTCAGGGAAGAGTTTGAACGTGCTGCGGATATTATGCAGTATGATCCAAATCCATGTGTTAAACTTTTTGAGCCTTATGTTCGTAGCAGTTGATTAACAAGTTGTTTTGAACATAGATTTCTAGGTGAAGTAATGAACGCTTTGTTTTGTAAAGTTTCTTTTGCCACACATTTTGATATTAATTGAACTCGTCTTATGTTGATATATGTGTATTTATTATGAGCGGTTTAAATGGCATGTAAAGAACTTTTGGTTTCGATCTTTTAATTTTAAAGTGTTTGCTATTATGAGTGAAAGGTGAAATGTATTGTGCATAATACAGATTATATATCACCGTGTTTGAATACAATAATAAATGGTGAAATGAGTATTAAAAAAATGAGTGTTCCTTGGCTTGATATAAAAAAAAGGGGGATTCCTTGTCTACATCAACTTGATAGAAAACTAATGAGAGTATGTTTTGAAGAAGTTTGTTACCAAGTCATTGCACACATTGATATTAGAAAATAAAAACTATAAATAACCGATTAATTTTTAATTGTTAATATTTTTTATTAATAAATTAATAACCGATCATTTTACTCTTTTATATTCTTAAACAAAAGTAAATACTCTTTTTTATTTTAAAACAAGAGTATAATCAAAATAAAAATACAAGTTACATATAAGATAAATTTTGTAAAATAACAATAACGTAAGATGAAAAGAATATTTTATTGCAATCATACATATTCACTCATGATATACTCACCTTCACACGTCAAAAGGTTTTATTTTTTATCTTTTTATTTTCTTAAATAGTAAAGTATTATAAGTCGTTTTGAAAAAAATAATTTAAATATTAGTCGTTTTACAATTTTAATGAGTAATTGTTATTTTTTCTATTATATCCTTAAATATTTATTATTATATTTCTTTTTAACTATATAAATTTATTTTCCACATGTCATTAATGAAAGATAATTTTGTAAAAACCTTCATAATTTTTCATTTTCATACAACAATTATTATTTTTCTTATATACGTGTGAAAAGTATAAAACGAGTTATAATAAAAACGGAGTATTTAATTGTCTCTTTTTGGTGTTTTTTTTTTAAATCCAAAATTCAAAGTCAAAATTTGCTATATCGATTTACTTTTTCAGTTTTTAAAACTAGTATACTGAAAACAATTCTTAGACACATTTTTATAAAATTGATCCTACAAACAAGTTTTTCAATTTTTAAAAACAAAAAACAGTTTTTAAGAAGTGAATCAAACAAGTTCTAACAATCTTAACATCGGTTGATTGAATCTCTCTCTTTCTGGTCGAAATTCTAAAATAAAATAAAATAAAATCTCAATGGACCTATTGCAATCAAAACATTTTTTTAGCAATGACATAAGGTAATAAATACATTATTTTGGTCTTATATTTTGCTAGATCCATTCTACCATTTACCAGTTCCAATGGCGAATCAAAACAACACTCTCCCAAAAGTATTCCTCCACGGTCCTCCCAACATCTCCATCACACTCCTCCCTCCCAATCCTTCTCACAATTTCCATATCCTAAACCCTTCTTCAATTCTCCCTCTCCAACACTTCATATCCACCAATCCCCACCACGCCTCCTCCATCGCCGCAATCGTCACTCTCAGTCTCCACCCCATAAATGCCGATGACATCCGACTTCTTCCCTCTCTCCGTTTCATCTGCACCCCCAGCGCCGGAACTAATCATATTGACCTCTCCGAGTGTCGCCGCCGGGGAATCCAGGTCGCCGACGCCGGAAATGTTTTCTCACCGGATGTTGCTGATATGGCAGTCGCTTTGTTGATTGATGTTTGCAGGAAAATCTCCGCGGCGGATCGATGGTTGAGACGACAGCTTCAGCCTTCCTCTTGGGATTTTCCACTTGGTTCTAAGGTCTGCACTTTCTAGTTTGAAGTTTATTTATCAATTTTTTTTTCCCTTTCTAAAATAGAAAATAAATATTGCCTCAAATGTTTATTTATTTTACATTTCAGTTTAGTAAAAAAAATAATTGTTCTGTTAAGACAACTCAGATGATGGCTCTTTAGATTAGAGAGGCGCGAGTTGGAATCTATAATATGAAATTTTGGTCACTATAATTTATAACATGACTTATAATTTGGTAGGTTAATTGAAGTTTAATGGTGTTTCAGTTGACAGGACAAAAAATTGGAATTGTTGGTTTGGGAAGAATTGGATCAGAAGTAGCAAAGAGGCTTGAGGGATTCAGTTGCAATATATCATACAATTCTAAGAACAGAAAACCGTTAGTTTCATACCCTTACTATTCAAGTGTGTTAGAGCTTGCAACTAACACCAATGTACTTATTTTGTGTTGTGAACTAAATGACCAAACAAGACACATTGTGAACAAACAAGTCATGTTGGCATTGGGAAAAGGGGGAATTATAGTGAATGTTGGACGAGGTGGTCTCATTGATGAAAAGGAATTGTTGAGGTGTTTGATTGAAGGTGAGATTGGAGGTGCTGGTTTGGATGTGTTTGAGAATGAACCTCATGTTCCTAAGGAGTTCTTTTCTTTGGATAATGTTGTTCTTTCACCACATGCAGGTGTATTAACTTCAGAGTCTTTCAATGGTATCAGCCAAGTTGTGGAACAAAATTTGGAAGCTTTCTTTTCGAATAAGCCTCTGATTACTCCAGTTATATAGTTGATTGAATTGTTTATTGCATTTTTTGTTGACCCTTTTGTTGAATGCTTTTGAATGAAGTTGGGTGTGATTGATATGTGTTAGGAGGTTTTTCATTTTCCAAAATAAATTGTGAGATCTCTTTGAAGATGAAATGTAAGTTGGGATCAAACAAAAGATTGGACAGAAATTGAATGTATAACAATAAAGATTGACAAGCAAATGAAAAATGACTATGTCTTAAACTGATAAGAAAAACACATTAGCGATATAAATATGATAAATTAGTTGAAAGTTAAAAGCATACAAGACATTCAACAATTAGCATAGCACTTAAAGATTAAAGAGTGCCTCAAAGTTAAATTCATAAAACTTTCAACAATAACGTAGACAAGACGACACATCTACGCAGGTAAACTTGTAAGAAAAGAATTTGTACGTGAATTCTAAATTTAGGGATCTAATAGAAAATTATTTTAGAATAGAAACAATATTAATAAAGAAGTTTTTATTCTAATTATAATTATTCATAAAGAGAAAAACACTTTGCGGTAAGTATGTCTCAAATAAATTTTAGTTGAGCTATCTCTTTGGACAAATATAAATATTAGTCTTAATTCTTTTGAGGATGGTTTGTCTTTAGAGGTTTGCCAGTCTTTTGTTATAGACCCGACTACGTTATTAAGAAGCATGGTGGATCACTTGCTTCTTCAATATAGGAGACATAATTTAGTCATTCAACGAGACTAGGAATTATTTGGTTAATGAAAGGATAGACATGTTAGTTGTTGGGACGTGTTTGATTAGTCATCCTCGATCATGCAGGTGAAGGTGGCTAGCTCGCTCCCACGTCTTATATGTATTTGACCTTGCTCATCCCCGTCTTATTCCTCTCGTATCATAAAAAAAAAAGGGAAGATAATGAGGTGTCATGACACTTTGTTATCATGTAATTTTTATAAGCATTTGCATATGTTTCTAGTCGTTTTAAGGTGATTTTAACCAATTTTGGCCAAGAAATAGAAAAGAAATGAAAAAGTGAAGGAATTACGAAGGAAAGAGGAAAAAGAAGAAAAATATGAAGAAAAACTACATAATCCCTTGGAAAAATCACTGCCATATTATGGCGAGATAAGTGCCTCATCACAATGCGATATAAAGGCATCGTGACACGATGCTCTTCTTTTCCTGCCACATATTTGTTGTAATTTATAGGAGAAAGAGAGGAGAAAAAAGTTGGACTATTTGGAGTACGATTTTCTGAAGGTAGGGCAAATATTGAAGCTATGGAACGATGACTTTCATCATTGGAAGTCAATTTCTAACCGAAGATTCATGTATTGTCTCTTTATTTCTTCCGCTATGTTTACTATATATATGAGTAGTAATTTTCTATTGATTAGAGCTTGCTAGACGAACCTGTATGAATCTATTGGATCATATGTTTGAGTTTTATACTCTTTGTACTTTTGATTAATTCAATTATTTATTCAGTTAATTTTGTGTTTGTTGCTTTATATGTGTTGACGAACTCATATAATGAACTTAGAAATCATAGTGATTACTAACTCTAACTTTGTAAATATGATCTAAATCATCTAATCAATCGAAGATATTGTTTTAGGACACAAAATCTCATTAAAAGGTATCAAGATAGATCAAGCTAAAATAGAGGTCATTGAGAAATTACCTCCTCACATAAATGTGAAAGGAGTGATAAGTTTCTTAGGATATGCTAGTTTTACTGACGTACATAAAAGACTTCTAAAAAATTACAAAATCTCTTTGCAACCTTCTAGTGGAAGAGAATACATTTTAGTTAGATGCTAATTGTTTGAATTCTTTTTCTGTTATTAAAGACATGTTGGTCACTATGCCCGTAATCGTCGTTCCTAATTGGGAACTTCCCTTTGAAATTTTGTGCAATGCAAGTGATTACGCGGTTGGAGCACTTCTTGGCCTACGCCATGCGAAGTATTTCTATTCAACATACTATGCTATAAAAGTTTTAAATGAAAATCAGATGAATTATACCACCACTGAAAAAGAATTGTCGATTGTAGTATTTGTGTTGGATAATTTTCCACCTTATTTAATTTGTTCCCAATTTGTTATTTTCACATATCATGAAAACATTACAATATCTTCTCGATAAAGGAGATTTGAAACCTGGATTGCTCATATGTATATTTTTGTTGCAAGAATTCGATTTGTAAATCAAAGATAAAAGGGTGTTAAAATGTAGTAGCCGACGACCTCTCTAGGTTGGATAATAGTAAAGTGACTGAGAGGGAAAATAATATCACTGAAGAATTTCGGGATGAACACTTAATGGCAATCAGCAAAATTACTTGGTTTGCCGATATAGCTAACTACAAAGCTAGAAAGAATCTCCCTGACGGCTTATACCTAGCAACAAAATAAGAATTTTTTACAAAGAGGCTAATTACTATTTATGGAATGAACCATAACATCTTTAAGATTAGTCCTAGTGGTTTAATTCGCAGGTGTGTTGTAGGTGAGGAAAGAAGAAGTATTATATGGTACTGCCGTGACTCAACTTATGGAGGCAACCATAGTGGAGAAAGAGCTGCAACTAAAGTGCTCTAGTGGTTTTTGGTGGCCGACTCTGTTTAAATATGGTAATTTGTTTGTTCAAGCATATCTTTAATGTCATAAAATAAATAATATCTCAAAGAGGGATGAAATGTTCCACCATCTAATTCACATATTTACATTCATGTATATGTTAATTACGTTGCCAAGTGGGTTGAAGCCGCTGTATGTAACACTAATGATGCCCACACTGCTACTAACTTTTTGAAAAGGAAAGTTTTTGTTAGGTTCAAAGTCCTTAGAGTCTTGATCAGTGATGGGGGCGCACTTCTGCAAAAAATATTTGAAAGGTGTGCTTGCAAAGTATTTGGTAGGTATGTGTTGACATACCTTTATTTGTTGAGTATGTGCACAAAATATGGTTGACAATCAATTATGGAACACGACAATAAACAGGGACATCCTTGTGAGTTAAAATTATTATACAATTAGTTATCAATTTATTTATTACATATTTCTCTATTATATATTTCATAGGGGAGATTTTGAACATAAGAGACTCAAAAACATGTTGAGCACTAGTCGAGGATATTTGTGCAAATGTTGGGATGCTGTGAACACCATGTTGAAACTTAAAATTAGTGCAATAATAAATTCGTTTCAAAAAAGTGTTTCTAATATTATTCATTGGTATAACACTCAATTTTATTTGAGAATGCACGACTCCGTATCAAGATAATGTAAACAAGTTATTGCAAAGGAGTTGGAAAGGGTAAAAAATAGTTGTTTCTGACAAAGTTGCATGTGGCTGCTTTATTGGGACAATGCATGGGTTATCTTGTGTGTGTGAATTTTTAGGTCTTCAAATACAAGGTACCTTGATCCACTAAAATCCATTCACATGTTTTAGAAGAAGTTACACATTGAAGAGGATGAAGTAACTGAAGAAGAGAGTGAGATATAATTGGACTTAGAAGAAGAATGTGAAGAGTTGAAGAGGTATTTTAGCACATTGAATATTGTTGGCCAAAGGGCAATAAAGAAAAAAGTGCATGGACTTACATATCCATGCACAATTTCCATGTGACCACCACCAGTAAAATATAAGCAAGAAAGAGAAGTTAAGAAAGTAAAAAAGGGGGGGGGGGTAAGAGAGTGATTGGTATCGTGATCCTTCATATTGAGAGTATCATAAGGCCTCGTAGGAACTTCAGACATAGAAAGATCATATAGTAAAGCTACATCAAGTCAATCATCTAGCATGACTACATTAAAGATATTATAGAAGTGGGGTCTGATGAAAATTGTTGTTTATGTGCTATTTGAGCTTTACTTAGACGGGGTGAAGACTCCTGGTCATTGGTTCAGACGCAGTTAAATGGTGAAGATTATCTAAACATTTAGTTGTATTCCAGTGTGTTATTTGTAACGCCCTGTTATTTGTAATGCCCTGTTATTTGTAATGCCATGTTGTATTCTAAACAGCTAAATGGTGAAGACAGCAATAATGCCCTATTGTCGTTGATAAACTTTCTCTCCAGTTAAGGGATTTGGAGCAATACCATGCTCTTGTTCCCCATTGAAAGCTTTCTGCAATCTACAATATGGATGATAATGCTTTAGAAATTTTCGATGCTCGAGATAAACAGTCTTCTTTCCTTTTTCAAGCTGATGGTAACATGTGTCTTTTTCACATATAGGACACGCTTTATGCCCTTTAACTTTATACCCAGACAAATTGCCATATGCCGGAAAATCGTTGATGGTGCAAAACAACATGGCACGCATATTGAACTATTCACCAGAATGCGCATCGAAAACATCCACCCCTTCCTCCCACAACACTTTTAAATCATCAATCAGTGGACTTAGATAAACATTTATGTCATTTCTTGATTGTTTTGGGCCCGAAATCATCATCGATAACATAATATATTTACGCTTCATGCATAGCCTAGGAGATAGGTTGTAAATCATCAGAAGAACAGGCCAAGAAGAATGATTAGTATTTAGATTACCAAATGGATTCATTCCACCAGTAGCAAGTTCAAGTCTAAGGTTTCTCGACTACTTGCCAAAATTTGGAAACAAAGAATCAATTTTCTTCCATTGCAAAGAATCAGCTACATGGCGAATTTGTCCATCACATTTTCTTTCTTCTGCATGCCATCTAAGATTCTTTGCATCGTCTGCATTAACGAATAATCTCTTGAGCCTTGAAATGATCGGTAGGTACTATACCACTTTCGCGGGAGGACCCTTTTTGACCTCCTCATCATCACTAGATTCACCATGTCTCTTTTTATAGCGTGACGCCTTGCACTTTGGACAATGGTTATAGTTTACATACTCTTTTCTGTATAATATGCAATCATTAGGGCATGCATGTATCTTTTCATAATCCAAACCCATCAGACACAATATTTTCTTCGCCTCATAATAACGACTTTGCAGTACGTTACCTTATGGAAGCATTTGTGTCAACAATTCAAGCAATTCGGTAAAACTTTTGCCAGTTCACCCGTTAATTGCCATCAAATTAAACAATTTTAACACGGCTAACAAACGTGTAAAATTTGTGCATCCCATTCCCGGGTACAAAGGTGTATCCTTGTCATTGCATAAACTATCATACGCATGTGCCCTCTTAAACGAATCTTGTCCAATATCATGCATCATGTCTTCTAGAGGATCATCCATTTCTACACTAACATTATCGCTTTAGGACACATTTGACTTTGCTACTACTTCACCGTGCCATATCCATTGTGTATAACTTTGACAAATCCCTACACAAATTAGATGATTTATGATTTCTTTCTTACTACGTTTTGGTTCTTGATTTGCACAACGAACACATGGACAGAGAACAAGCGTAGGAAGACTTTCTTCAGCATTACTTTCAACAAACTGTAGAAATTATATCACTCCATGTTCGTACTCAGCACTTAATCGATTAGCTCTCATCCAACTACAATCCATACCTATGTTCCGAAATTAATGCATAAATAATTAAATCATTATGACGCCTACAATTGACATTAAATATTTGTCCAAAAGACGGGGGGTGCAGACATTATTTCTAATAAAATTATTTCATGTTTAGCTTTAGTACTCATTTCTAATAAATATACATATTCAATCTTGAGTTTTCTTTAATTTGTTAAAAATTTACAAACACAATTTTTTGTTTTGCTTTAGTACTCATTTCATGTTTTTTTTCCCAATCTTTCTTTATAATTGTTATTTTCAATAAAGGAGTATTAGGTACATCTCGTCACTTAAATATAATTTTTAACCATCACTTTTTTATTCCAATGATAAAATTCATATGCAAACTATGATTCCAACCTTAAATAATACAAATCCAATTGTAAAAACAACATTGAATGGAATAAACAAATAAAACATAGATAGTTTTTATAAGAATAATAAAAACAAGAGATATGGATTGGAGGTGTACGTGTGTACGTGAGCAAAATGGGTTGGGTTTCTACTAGGGGTGGACAAGAAAGCTTCAACCGACCAAACCTGGTCCGGCCCGTGTATTTTTAAAGCTATTGGATCGGTTCGGTTCGGGTCGTCGGATCATCGGATGGTTAAAAAGGGTTGGGGTGGTTTACTTAGGTCGGAAGCGGATTGCATTCTTGGGCCCGTCGGAATCCGATCCGACCGAATCCAATGATGTTTTTATGGGCCTTCTACTCCAACCCTACTCCAACCCAGTTTAAGCCCATGTTCAACTTTTCTACTTAACCTTGTTATCCTTGCTAAACCCTAAATTTCAGTCTTCCTATACAATCTGCGCCGCACTCCATTTGAACGATTCCTAGTCCAGATCTTCTTGACTATGTTTCTGTTTTAGTGTTCTGTAATCCACATCTTTCATCGTTTCATTGTCTGTTAATGTTTCGTCTTCACGCCTCTATATCTCTATTTCACCAACGATTTCTAATGTTATCTCAAATATTCAAAAGGTTAGAGTTTTTTCTCGGTGAGTTCTACTCTTTTATGTGTTTAAAGTCTACTGGATTCATAAAACTTAGTACTTTTGTGTACGTTTTTTTTCCTTCTTGCAGATATGACCAACTTCTAGGGCATGAACGTACTCATGGAGTTTATCCAAAAGGAATGTTATACTGTAATTTCTTAATCTCATAGATATATGATGTTATGGTTTGATTTGTTTTGTAACATGTGTTTTTAACTTTTATCAAATGTAAAATACGTTTCTAAGTTTTTTGTGTTTTTTTCCCTAACTGTAACTTAATTTTTTCAAAAGCATAAGCAGATCTGAAGGTATGTGAAGCAGATCTGAAGGTATGTGAAACAGATCTGAAGGGTATTTGAAACAGATTTGAAGGGTGTTTGAAGCTGATCTGAAGGTATGCTGATTATCTTTACATGTATTAATAATACTGATGATTTATGTTGATTATGTGTTACTGATGATATACTCTTGATACAGATGATATACTGATGATTTCTGTTGTAGTTTATGTGTTACTGATGCTATACTCTTGTTACAGAAAGAATTTTTAGGCATGTTGTTATTGTTCATTGTATTTATAAAGTTGAATACTTCAACATGGGTGTTTAAGTTTGTGATTTTGATATATGGTTTGGTTTTGTTGGTGTTTGTGTTTTTGTGTTTTTCTGTGTTTGGCAGTGAGGATGAGGCAAGAATTTACACTACTGAGATTGTATCTACTGTTTCACATCTTCACAGCAAAGGCATTGTTATCAAGAATTTTTCCTTCTCTGTTACAGAAAGCATAGTTATGTTGGGTTTTTATTATCATATGATGAAACATAGTCCATAATCCATGTATAAAGCAAATATGTGATCATGGTAGGAAACATAATTTTATTTCTCGTGATAACTTTTGTAGATTGTTTTCTCAATGTTACTTTGTTTCTCATAATTTCTTTTGTAAATTATTTCTCAATATTTACTCTTATTATAGGAATCAATTAAACTATTATTGATGAAGATACACCTGTTAATGATGGCCTATTAATGTTTAGCCAAGGTGAATACTTATATTTGAAAACATGCTTAGATATTAGCCAGACAGAATTGAAAGCCTCCTTTATTTAATTTCTTATTATAGATAGAAAATCTCTTTTATTTAATTTCTTATTATAGATCTGTGAGCTTATTATTTAAGTATTGATTTTCATTAATCTCAATAACATTTTTATACATGTTATTTTGTTCAAAATTGTTATAATAGAACCAGAGTTATAAATATTTATTTGTTTCTCTAAATCCATGCTATTTTTTCTATACTTGTAATCTCATTAATTTTGGCTTTATGACAGATAACACATTTTGCCTCCTCTCCACGTTCAAGAATATTTTTAGTCCACTCTCTCCCACTCTTTCCACCTCATTTAATCTTCTTCTCCTTAACTCACTTGTTCCATAATGCATAATACTCCCTCTGTAAATTTTTTTCCATTCTGCTTATACTCCGTCCATCTACTCACCCAATCCCACACAAACAAACAAAGCCAATAGCATTAAAACAATTAAATAATCATGGCATCACAAAAAGCCCGAAAAATCAAACCACAAAAGTCACGAATCCTAAGTTTCAAACATCTAAATCGGCCACCAATCAAGCATGAACAATAACGATTAAAAAAGGAAAAAAATGTAAACACAACATCCGAGCAAGATGGAGGGATTACCGACAAAGAAGAGTTATTCGTTGATGAAGTGGAATCTGATCTGAAATTGATGTTGTAAGAAATCGTGCGCCTGAAGACGGAGGTGGTTCTCCGCGGCTGAAGGCGGTTGCAGGCAAGGTTGATGGTGGTTTGGTCGCGGCTGAAGGCATTTGCAGGCTGAAGGCGGTCGCGGCCGAGAGCAAACAGTGGAAAGGGGTCGCGGCTGAGAGCAAATAGTGAAGAAAGAAGAAAATGAAATGTCTGAGTTTTAGTTGGAAATGGGCCTTTTCCCATCGGTTTTTACATGGGCCGAAGTAAGTTAGTGCCAACTAAGGGCACTTTTCCCATCGGTGGAACACGGGCCGATGTAAAAGCCCAGTTAGTAAACTTTTCCCATCGGTTTTTACATGGGCCGAAGTAAGCTAGTGCCAACTAAGGGCACTTTTCCCATCAGTGGAACACGGACCGATGTAAAAGCCCAGTTAGTAAACTTATCCCATCGGTTTAGGATTAGCACCGATGTAAAAGGCTTTATAACCTATTTTCATTTTAATTACAAGTTTGCCACCGCGTTATTTTTTCCATCATTGGAGTTAAATGTCTAATGTAAAATCACTAAATCAAATTTTTTTCACATCAATTTATTATAAAATCTGATGTAAAATCCTTTGACAAGTATTTTTCACATCAGTTATCTTGATACCTGATGTAAAATCTTGAAACCTAATGTCTTCTTTTTAGTAGTGTCTCGTCCATACGTATCGGGCAATCAACTTTCATCTTCTTAAATATGATTGTTAAAAGGGTAAGTATTTCCTTTATCGTTTCCACATGGATTAGTGCGATACTACCGCCGTTCTACAATTAATTGTGTTTTGAGTTAAAGTTTTGTAAGAGTTTGGTGACATGAAATGTAGATTGCATGAAAAATAAACAAAGATAGTAAAATATGATTTAAAAACGATTTGAGAAAATTGTGCCAAGATTAGTTTTCGTTAGATTGCTTCACAAATATTCGATTAATCATGCGTATGAACTTATTAACGATTAATGCAACCACATATCCTCTCGATACCGTTTATTTCTAAAGCAATATCATGATTATCATCACATTAACTATTAGATGATCTCTCATGCCAACAATCAACATGATAATCTTAAAAGCTTGATACGAGTGATTATCAACTCACAAATCTATCTCTAGAGTTTGTTTATTGATAGATGAATATATTTAAGGTCAAGGTTTGAAACATATCTCTCAATAGTGATTCAAAACAACAAATAGAACATGAATAATAAGATATTCACCATATATTAATCATCAACCAAGTTCATACACAAAAGATTAAAATAAATACATATTTTACAAGCTAACTACCTCTAATCTTAACACCAAAGGGGTTTAGCTCTTCATAGCCATGGAAGCTTCAATAACAAGGAACATAACAAGATTCACTAGAATCAAAACTCAAAGAAGATGAAGAAAGATGCTTGGAAAATCTTGAGTTTTTCTCTTCTTTCTTCTCTTGCCGTAGATGTGTTGTGAAAAGTATGAGTGGTGGAAAGGATAAGAACACATAAAAATATCTTTCAAGTGCCTAAAATCACAAGTGCCCAAAAAGTAACTTTGCTTAGCGATATTGGCTCGCTAAGCGGACTACCCAAAATATCTGAAAAGTAAACAGACCTCGATTAGCGGGATTGGCCCGCTAAGCGGACTTCAAAATTTGTCTCGCCTCTATTTCTAGTTCAGCAAAGCGCGCTCGAAGCTGGGTTAATGAAAGTGACCTTCGCTAAGCGAGATTGGCTCGCTAAGCGGACTTCAAAATAGGCTTCACTTCTGTTTCTAGTTCAGCAAAACGCGCTTGAAGGCCGCTTAGAGGACTAGCTGATTTTCAACTTCTTCATTTTGATTCCAAGCCTCTTCCAAGCCAATTCCTTCCAAAATTTCCATTCCACTCTTGCCAAAAGCTCAAAGACCTATAAAAAGCAAATAAAAGTCAAGAAACTTAATATTTACAATCAAAACAAAATTTTATGTATTTACAAAAGTATTATGCATAATTGAATAAAAACTTGGGAAAAGAGTTAAAGAATACCACAAAAGCTATGAACAAAATCGGTACAAATTGGATTCTAAAAATGACACAAGCACAATGGAGACCATATGTTTTCACAATATATTGTACAACCACACTTTGAGCTGTCGGAACCGACATCAGAAGCTCGTTTGACTTCAGGAAAAATATAATTCAGAGCTGCCCGAGAGATACTATCAACCAACTAAGAATATAGGGTCTTGTCTTTGAACCTGCGTTCCAACACTGTAATACTACGACTAAATATTGTATGTATCTCGTTATGCTAGTTTACTATCATCTGGTTCACAGAATCCCAACCCGTAACAAATCACCCTTGCTATTTCCCAGCCAATTCTTCTTACAAGCATAAGCAGACACAACTCGATTTGTTGTTGTATTTCTGAGATGCATAACCTCATTGGTCAAGGCACAAACAATTTTCTCCTTTACCTGATCAAGTATCATGCTTTTAACATATTCAATAGATCGGGATATTTCACGCAAAAATTACTGAATTGTAAAACAACATCAACATATAGTTAATTTGAAGATGCATTTATTATAACATTCCATGCATCCATAATTTTCTCCACAATGACGCATGCCTTGACCAGTTTTCCATCTACACCTGCAATCTGTTTTGTGCCCTCCGCGGATTTAACCTGACTTCTCACATTTTTAGTAATATGATACCTACAAAAGTAAGGCGTAATAAGTAGGAAATACAGTTGCAACCGAATTCATTAATGCTGTATCTCGTTCGGTAACAATGAATTTTGGCATATCTTCTTGATCCTTCAACATTGACCTATAAACCTCTAAAGCCCATGCAAATTTGTCCTCTATTTCACACTCTAGAAATTCAAAACCAATAGAATACGTCTTCTCAATCGATGTAACACCAACAATTTGCAACAATGGAAGTCTGTACTTGTTGGTCTTATACGTTGCATCTATTATGAGTACGGTGGGAAACGTATTGAACAATTTAATGGAGTCAGGATGAGTCCAATAAATATCTCTTATTGTTACCCCATCATCACCTCTTCGGTGCCTACACACATAATTGTTTTCATCTAGAAGTTACAAGAGGTGTTGCATCTCGGTTCGATCCCCCCTAATCGCTAATTTTGATTGATAGAGCCTATTGTAAACTTGCTTGATATTTGATGTATTCCTGAGTCTTTTGCGCTTCAAGGTTGCAAATATGTTTTTGGGCGGTACCAAGTTCAAAGTCATGTCAAAAACACACGTCTTCTCATCCGAAAGGATCCGACATGCAATTGGATGATTGACTAACTTTTGATTTAAATCATGGTTGCGTAAACCTCATATCACATAAATCTCCATTTCTTATTTGCCAAAATATAACCACACAACATAAATGGACATTCACATTTTCTTCAACCGGTATCGTCGCGTTTTAATTTTTGGATACGACAGATATATTTCCCACTTCTTTCGCATGTCAAAGTCTCAAATGCATTTCTTCTATCCGTACCATTATCTGAACTTCCAATCACAACACAAAATCTCAGTTTCGTAGCCTCTATATGAATCAACTGTAACATGTCTTCACGTAATTCAAACTCTTCTCCATTTTCAAAATGCTCACAAATATCTACCACCTTAGTTACGATAGGAGATACAAGAGCTGAAACAAATTGAGACACATTAGGTTTGAGAATGTTATCAGGATGCATTATACCTAATGTTATAAAAAACATAATACTTATTAACACTTACATAGAACATGGAAGAAGCTGTTGTCAAATAAACACATACAGAAACTGGAATTGCATTTCCGGTTATGGTCAACTACCAACCGGAAGTATACATCCGATTTTCGTGTAACATTTTTCCACAATGATAAATAGATTAATGTAAGGAATGAGGATTGAAATGAATAAACTTTACCTTAAATTCCACTTTCTTGAGCTCCTTTTGATATGATGAATCACAAAAATGAAGATTTAGAGTGGAAAAATGGATCGAGAATTGAAGGGTTTTTGAGAAATTTTATGGAAAGAAGAAGAAATGGTTTTATCAAAGTTGACTATGCTGGTTATTTTTTTAAGCATTATGAATTTACCATAATACCAGAAGTATACTTCCGGTTATATATGAAATGACAAGGTGACAGAAAAAATAATCTTTCCGCTCAATAAAACCCAAAAACATAATACCGATACAGAACCAAAAGTATATCTTCGATTTTATTTTTACCTTTTGAAGGGTGAAACAATTTTTTTGAAATATACGGTGCAAACTGGAAATACATTTCTGATTTTTGAGGGATAATTTCGAAATTGAAAAGGTCTTTCTTTTTCTTTTGAGCATGACATGAAATAAGAAATTCCCTTTAATAAATTTGGTAAAATTTTCATAAATTATCTAAAAAATCTGTTATATTGGAACAAAAATCCAGTAAAGGTCAACAAACAAGCTTTTTTTTTTTGTAACAATCTGGTAAATTGAAGCAAATATCATAACAAACACCAAATTTTTTAAAAAAAATCCAACTAATGTCAATTTTATTAATTTAGATATTTTGATAAGATTGTAGGATGCCAAGTTAAATTCTCAAAAAATATAAGCACAAAACACCATCGAACATCACAAGAGAAAAACACAACAAAATAACATTTGATTTCCATACTCTAAAAACCACAAATTACAAGTTCATGTGTTATCTCAACAAACAAGACCATCAAAAACCAGCACTTTGCATATCATGCCCCATAACCAATATCATGTTCCTACTTTTACACCAAGAAAAAGCAACAAATTCATTAACTATATAACTGGAGTAATCAAAGGCCTATTTGAAAAGAAAGCTTCCAAATTTTGTTCCACAACTTTGCTGATACCATTGAAAGACTCCGAAGTTAAGACACCTGCATGTGGTGAAAGAACAACATTATCCAAAAAAAAGAACTCCTTAGGAACATGAGGTTCATTCTCAAACACATCCAAACCAGCACCTCCAATCTCATCTTCAATCAAACACCTTAACAATTCCTTCTCATCAATGAGAGATCCTCTTCCAACATTCACAATAATACCTCCTTTTCCCAATGCCAACATGACTTGTTTGTTCACAATGTGCCTTGTTTGGTCATTTAGTTCACAACAGAGAATAAGTACATTGGTGTTAGTTGCAAGTTCTAACACAGTTGAATAGTAAGGGTATGAAAGTAATGGCTTTTTGTTCCTAGAGTTGTATGATATCTTGCAACTGAATCCTTCAAGCCTCTTTGCTACTTCTGACCCAATTCTTCCCATACCAACAATTCCAATCTTTTTTCCTGTTAACTAAAACACCATATTCACATGTTTATTGTCAAAACTGTCTAAATACTGGCAGCTAGCATGAATAAATAAGAAAAAATGCATACCTTAGAACCAAGTGGAAAATCCCAAGATGCATGCTGAAGATGTCGTCTCAAGAACCGATCCGCCGCAGAAATTTTCCTACTCACGTCAATCAACAACGCCACAGCCATATCAGCAACATCCTCTGAGAAAATATTTCCAGCACCGCTGACCTGGATCCCCCGACGCTGACACTCAGAGAGATCAATGTGATTAGTTCCGGCGCTTGACGCGCATACGAGACGGAGGGATGGGAGAAGATCGAGAACATCAGCATTGACGGGGAAGAGAGTGGTACAAACAATGGCGTGGATGGAGGAAGCTTGGTGAGGATTGGTGGCTATGAATTGGTGGAGAGGGGGGAGGGAAGAAGGGTTTACGATGTGGAAGTTGTGAGAAGGATTTGGTTTGAGGATTGAGGAGAATTCTGGAGGACCATGAATGAATATTTTTGGGAGATTGTTTTGGGATTGTTGAATGCTACTGGTGATGGTGCTGGTGTTGACGTTTTGATTTGCCATGGTAGGGTTGGGTTGATGTGTGGCTGAGAATTATAAATAGTAACAAGGACCATGAAGATAATGCATCGTTGCGTCTGCTTCGAAAACAAGGACAAAGGAACTAACTGCCAATGAAATACTGATTAGGATGGTCCCAATCATAAAGAAAAAAAATTAGGATGTTCCCAGCATCCCCACGTTTTCAACGTGTTAGAATTGATTTTCACGAATAATCAAGCTCGGGTGTTTGGTTTTGGATTGGAAATTAACAAACACAATAACATATTAATAAAGAATGTAAATAGAATTCCATAAACTTATAGGAATCTCTATGAATATCAAGAACAAATATATGACACTAAATCGAATAAATAAAAGTAAATGAGAATATTGATATTGTAACCTGAAAAACTCTCAATGAGAGTGAAAAACTACGGCTTGTCTAAGCCAAAGAAATAAATTTATTATAATTAAATAAGGGTAAAAAAGTCTCAACGTGATGCACAAACTAATACTAACAATAGGTAAACTACATACCAAAATAGCTTACAAATAAGAAACAAGAAATTGAAAAATAAAGAAAAGTGTAGCTTTCGTGCGAAGCCAATTATATCTCTCATTTCAGATTTTGTCTCAAAGATCTGAATGGTCAAAAGGTAGAACAAGAATTGATTTGTCTCCCCTTTTCTCTCTTTTGAAGTCGATTTTCTACCTCCTCCTTCTTCTTCTTCTTCTTCGTCTTCTTCTTCTTCTTCTTCTCCTCTCTCTTAATCCTAAAATAACTCTCTCGAGTTAGAATAAGTGAGACACAAATCAGCTAACATATTTAGGCATTTCTCCACATAGGGAGGGAGCTCAAACCCAACAAATCCCCCAACTATGTGGAGGAAATCGCCAAACTAATGATATCACAAAAAACATTAAAATTCTCTCAACAAATCTTTAGTCATCATATCATAACCATTATCATCCCTATGAACTTTAGCTAACTCCAACAACTTAGCATCTAAAACACCATGTATCCAATGATATCTAAAATCAATGTGTTTTGGACCAACTATGAAAAGTCAAATTCTTGCCAACATTAATAACACTAAGACTATCAATAAATAACACGTATTTTTCTTGAACGAACCCAAGCTCCTGCAAATTTTTCTTCAACTATAACTACTCTTTGCATATTTCAGTAATGGCAGGGAAATTTGCAATTATATTAGACAATGCTACACACTTTTGCAATCTAATCGGCCAAGCCACAACTCTCCCTGCAAATTTAATCGTGTATCCCGAAGTGAATTTCTTGGAATCAATGTTTTCAGTAATATTTGAGTCATGGTACCCCTTTTGAGTAGGCTTATCTACTCTAAAGCAAAACCTCATAGAAGTAGTTTTGCGAAGATACCTTACAACCCATTTTACAACTCTCCAATGCTCTTTACCTGGAATTGACAATAATCTACTGACTATACCAACAACATGTGCTATATCTGATCTTGTACACACCATTGCATACATTAAACTACCCACAACAAACACATAAGGAACACATCTCATATTAAATGTTTCATTTTCACTTGAAGGACTTTGATTAGAACTCATCTTGAAATGAGTAGCAAAAAGAGTTCTTACCACCTTAGAACTCTCCATATGGAACTCCGCAATACCCTTTTGATATAATATTCTTGTGACATCCAAAGTTTCTTCTACTTTCTGTCACACATGGTTCTAATGTCAAAATTTGTTTAACTACTCCAATGTCTTTCTTGAAAAATCGCTTATTTAACCTGTTAATATTAGAAATATTTTTCCCTACAATAAGCATATCATCAACATATAACAACAGGAAAATGATGTGAGATCTTTACAAGTGATAAAATAACATTAAAATCAACACCCTTTCTTTGACATAAACGTTTCACCACTAATATCGATTTATACCTTGGAGACTTAGAGTTTCTTTCATGTTTAACTCTATAAATCTACCTGTTTTCCAAAGTCATTTTGCCTAACTTTACTAAATCATAAGTGTGATTATCATGCAATGATTTCATCTCATCATGCATTGCATCCAACCACTTTTGATTTTTATCACTGTCAATGGCCTCTTGAAAATACCCAGGTTCACCCTCATTTGTCAAGGTCACATAATCATCAGAATTATACCTTGTAGAAGGTTGTCTATGTCTGTTAGACCTCCTAAGTGGAACTTGAGATGATTTTGGAGCTTCACCAAGATTCTCATCCTATTACGCATAATTCTCTTCTTCACCGTCATTAGTTGAAATATTTACCTCATCTCCAAGTTTTTGATCATCAACATAATCATGTGGTTCATCTTTTTTATCATCACTACCAATAGTATCAGATTACGAACAAGTAACCAAACTGGCTACTCTTAGTTAAACAATGAAATACCATGAGTTTAGATAAAGAGTTCATGAAAATCAATAAAGAAACATGCCTCCAATGGCTTAAAAGCTCTCAAAATCTGTGTGGTAGAACTCCCTGCCATCACTTTCTATTATCCAAATCGGAACCCTTGAAAGAGTAACATATTTTTCTATTTAAAGCTGCCAAAACACATCAGAATTGAGTACCATCGCAACCATAATAAGTAGAATCTCAATCGTGATTATCTTCCATTGCACCCACGATAAGTCCATCCCAATCGCAAGAATTCCAAGGGCTTTTTATGATTTTTCCTTGCTTTTTCATCATTTTTTCTAAGTCCCTAATATCTCTTCCCTTGGCTATTATTCTCATTTCTCATCATTTTAGCTCATCTTTTACTCGAAATTTAATTGATTCTATAAAAAATACTCGTAAATATTACGCTATGACAGAGTGTCATTAGTCATCTAACCTATAACCAAACTCATCTTGCCAATAGCTCATGAAAATACATTGTTTTGACTTTGCATCCAACTTGGATATTTCTTCCTTTGGAATATGCACAAAATCCTTACAACCGAAGACTCTTAAATGATCATACTTGATATTCTTTCCAAATCAAAATTTGTTTAGATCTTCACTGTTCAAAGTAATAGTAGAAGTGAGATTTAGAACATACACCACCGTGTAAGGTGTCTCACCCCAATAATGATTAAGAAACTTAGCTTCAGAGAACATACACCTCACTATCTCAATTGGTGTTCGAGTCATCCTCTCTACTAAACCATTCAACTAAGAAGTTTTAGGAGGAGTCTCTTCATTCAGAATATCATGCCACTCGCAATATGCATCCAAGGATCCACAATACTCATCACCATTTCCAGAAAGAACACATTTCAGCTTCTCGCGTGTCTACCTCTCAACCAAAGCATGAAATTTTTTGAACTTCTTCAGCACTTGGTTTTTTTTCTTCAAGGTATATACCCATCATTTCTTGGAATATTCATAAATAAAGGTAACAAAATAAAGTGAACCACTAAAAGATTTTACCTTTAATGGACCAAAAACATCAGAAAAGGGTACCATCACACGGGTTATACCGTTGTTAAGTAGGGCGTGGTTGTAAGTTCGTTGCTTCTATCACGGTTTGAAAATCGTTATTGAAAGGCAGAACGCGAGCCACTTATCACAACATTTATAATTATAAATCGTTGTGATACTTACGCATAGGTACTGGGTTCGAAACCCATCAGCACAAATTATGTAAATCATAAATGACCTTTGATCACAATTACCATATATAATCGTTGTGAAAAGTTCCCAGAGTTTATTATATAATATGTAGTTTGCTTGTTTTCCATACACCTCACTAAATAAATACAAGCCTTTAAATTGATGAAGAAATTTATAATCTGAAAAATTAAGCTATTCTTGAAAACCAACTTAAACAAACCATTATTTTCTAATTGCATGCGTCTCATCGTGCATTTCATGCTCTTTTACATATATATTGTAGTTTATTTGTCTAACTCCTGAGATACATCGTTATCATTTATTATAGTTAAATTTCTTGTAGTTAATGAAATTGAACTATAATCGAAGACAACGATGCATCTGAGGAGCCAGGTCATTATATCATAATCTATATGTAAAAGAACATCAAATGAATGATGAGACACATGCAATTTGAAAACAATGATTGATATAAGTTGGTTTTCAAATACAATTTAATTTTTAGATTATAATAAACTTAAGCAACATCATACAATAGAACCATATATTATAAATGAGCAATGATAGAGATATATTACAAATTTCAAAGACGCCCTTTTATTGAAACTAATTGTGGAATAGGAATTAATTCTGAAGTTTATCTAGTTTATGAAGCAATGAAGAAGAAATATAAGGAGGAAGAAGCTTACACAATAACCTCTTACTTCTTATATTTCTTCTCATTGTATCTCAAACTAGATGAAGTTTGCTGCCACTGTTGTTTCTTCATTAAATAAAATGTGTTTTTCTTGTTGAGTCCTACAGTAACCATGAAAATTATCAACATGTGAAAATGCAAACTTATTTGTCAACAGAGTAAAAAAACATCTTGTTTGTGAAGCTATGAAGAAGAGGTATAAGGTGGATGAAGTTTCCATCATAGCTTCATGCTTCTTGTACTTTTTTCTATGACTACTCAAACAATATGTACCATAGCCAAAATATGGTCTTTGTTAAGCCAGTGAAGACAAATATGAAAAAATGAGAACAATTAATCAATAACAACAACATGGAACAAACGAGATAATGGGGAATTATCTAACAATAAGATGTAAGAAGAAGAATACCTTATCGTATGAAGCACAAGATTCACGACTAATGGCGAAGAAGAAGAGAAAAAATGGGTGGTAGGGTTTCATTGTGAAGGAAACGACGCTACCGTTAATAAGTGAGAGTTCATTCGCTTACATATGGGTAAATTATTTCACAACAGTTATCTACCAACCGTATTGATAAGTATTTATTTATTATAAGTATATTACAACGGTGGAACGTACCAACCGTAGTCATATCCCTTTATGTTTTTTATATAAAAATAAATAAAAGAGAAAAGACGCGCCTTAGCATTAAAGGAATAATATATATATATATATATATATATATATATATATATATATATATATATATATATATATATTTATATGACGGCGCTGCAATTCGAACCCATGTAAGCTTTATGGTTTTATCACGGTTGATTGCTCAACCGTTGTTAATCAAAAAACAAAAATAATATGGTAGCGCTTTATTTTAGAGATGTCACCACGGTGTAGTGAAGAACCATGGTCACCATGGCGTTGTTGGTTACATGTTTTGTAGTAGTCACTTCCTTAAGGGAGAATGTCTCTTGAAAGATACTCTAGTTTGTTTACCAGCTATGCAATGAGAACACTTATCTGAGTCTTCATTCTTTAGTCCTAGAAGCACATCCTTCTTTTCTCCAAAATATTCACACTAATGTGAGTAAGTCTTCGGTGCCATAAAGATGCTTCCATATCTACAACATTCATAATGTCTCTAGCAACTAAAGCTTTTATCCAATACAATTTAGAAAACATTTCCCATCTAACCAGAACCAAGTTATCTTTGTTGAGTTACCATTTTCTAGAACCAAACTAATAGATAGTCCTAAGAGTCTAGCTGAAAGGAACGAGTGCCTAGCCAAGAAGAAGGTTGAGATTCCGAAACAAAGGATAAATAGTCCCCATAGTCGTTCAGGTAGCTTTCTTACAAAGGGGAACAAGACGCATGCTGAAGGCAATGCTCCCAACAAGGCCCTTCCCCCTAAGGTCTATAAGCAAGGCAGAAACTGTAACAGCCCGAATTTTATTAATTGACTAATTAAATTAAATAAGGATTTATTTACTTAATTTGGACGAAGTTTGATAATTAATTGGATCGTCGGTGTTATTGAGAAACATGTTCGGATTATTAAGTGAAGTTGGAATTTATTCGGTTAATCGAAGAATTAATAAAGTGGAGTATGTAGAGAAATAATATTAGAAATAATATTATTATTGGATTTTATTTATTTGAGATAAAGTCGGATTTAATTGGATTAATCGGAAAATAATATTAAGGGTAATAATATTATTTGTTGGAGCATAATTATTTATTTGACTACTCTATTTTATTAATTGGGCCTATTTATTGGAGTGATAAGCAATTGGGGGTGTTATTAATTTTTAAAGCCCAATATAATAAATAAAGATAGTAAGAGAGGAAACAAGGGGTAGAGACATCATTTATCATTTTGCTGGTTTTTGAAGAATAGAAGTGGAGGAAAGGAACAAGAAGAGGAACTAGGGTTTTGGAGGAGAAATCAAGAGGTAAGGGGGAGAATCCCTAATCATTATGGGCTAGTATAATGGGATAAATGGTAGATTAATATGTTTATAAATGTTCATAAAATAGATTTTTTTTATTATTCTTGTTGGTATGTTGAAAATCTGTAGAAGAATTAAAATTTGAGACTAAGTCATTACCGGAGTGATTACTTTCAATTCATATAAGTATGAAACGTAATGAGAGTGAAGTGAGGGTTGCTGGCAGGGCGAGACCGTATTATCATGCTAAGCTGGAAACGTGTCTGTTTATTTTCACTTGTTCCATTCAATTGTTTTACTTGGCTGTTGGTGTTTAATTTAGTCAATTCCAACATGAATCTCTAATATACTAATTGCTGGAAAAATGTGTAGTTGATAGCCAATTAACGAGGACCACATTACATAGGTTGATAGAAATGTCACTGCTGTAGCTATTGGCCAATTAGAAAGCTACAAGTTCTTGGTGATTGCACAGGAAACGTGTCCTGTTCATGCCCTCTTATTCACACACCAATGTGTGAATACAAGATTACACTCAAAGATGTTTTTGATTCATGGCAAACTCAAATAAGCATTCAAACAACAAGACTGAAGCAGAAAACTTAAAGAAAAGCAAGCATTGATCACTCATAAGTCAATCCATTATGTGTATGTGTTTATAGGTTGCCTCAACACAAGCAAAACAAGAAGAATGCAGAAAAACAGCAGTTAGGTCGACCTACCATCAACCCAGGTCGACCTAAAATGGAGAAAAACTCATATGTCCCTGCTAGGTCGACTCACACATCATTTAGGTCGACCTAAATTGATGAATTCTACATACCAGTCTACTAGGTCGACCTACATGGCAACTAGGTCGACCTAATCTGTGAAAATGTCCCCAGAATGCATCAGAAGAGGATTCTGGTCGACCTACTCCTTCAACAGGTCGACCTAACTGGGAGCAAAATTCTGCAAGCTCTGTTAGGTCGACCTAAGCACTACAAGTGGTCGACCTAACTGATCAAGAAAGTTCAAAAATCAGTTTTTCTTGTTTCTAACTGTTATGCAATCATATATATTGTTCAAGGGTAATTATTCAAGCAACACCAACGACTGAAAGATACACAAACGCTTCTCATCTTCGTTCTTCATCATCTCCAACACAATTACACATAATCATTCTTGCGTTGCGGGTTAGTGATGAGTTCGATAACGTCCATGGAACGGAATTGAAGATTCCTAGTGGGTGAAGGTTTGTGGGGTTTGTTGGTGAATAAAATCTGCGGGTTTTGTCCTCCACGACGGGTGGTTCTTGGGGGTTTTTATCAAGAGGCGTTCATTGAGGATTCGGCTGAGTGTAACGATTGAGGAACGGGGAGTTCAAGGAATCAAGACACTGCAGAAGGGAATCAAAGTGAAGCTCTTGGATAACCTTGATCTGGCTCAAGATTAAGGGGGAAGAAGATTCAAAGGATCGACATAATTGGTTTATCGTTTATCGCTTTGTTATCTTCTTTGTATATACTACTTTCAACATTAATGAAAGATTACCCAATTTCAATTTGGAATTGGGGGCAGACGTAGTCGTAGCGAGGACGATCGACGAACTGCCTAAACAAATATCGTGTTCTTGTCGCTTTTACTTTCTCTTTTACTTTCTGTTCATAATTGGTTATAAGTGCAAAATTGATCAACGATTCAAGTGTTAAAATTGTGAATTAAAGTTCTGCACAAACATCACAATTCACCACAACTTGAATCACTATCAATTTGAACCTATCACCAAGTGTTTGTGTTTTTGCTTAATCCAATCTTACTGCATTGCAAATCAAAGTTGTCAATCTAGAAGTTAATTGGATTTCAGTTGTTAAACGTATTGGTTAGCTATCATATTACGTCACCATTAATTCCACTTACTCTTTGGTTTTGAAACACATACGACCTTTGCAATAGCGGTCCAGAATAGACGCAAGTCGATTCAGAACCGCTTTCGCTCGAGTCTGTAGAAAAATCTGTAAAAACTTAGTGAGATCTATTCACCCCCCCTCTAGATCTATAGGCCAGCGTCTAACACAATGTTGTTTTCCTTAGCCAATAGAAAACGAGTCTTACTTCACTTTTCCTAAACTACTGTTATTAATTATTGAAACATACTACTTGTTGTTAGAATAATGAACACATGGAGTACCCACACTTCTATTAATTGGATATACTAATGTGAATTCACTGCTAGTATACAAACCAAAAACGTGAAGACTACCTAGGAATAAAAATGGCCATAGTTCACAGCTTTTGGCCAAGTAAAGAAACCATAAACACACTACTTGTTTTTTTTAATGAACATGACATTATTAGGTACCTATAGCCAATATGACACGTGAATGCATATGTACTTGTAGTAGTTAATAAATGTGAGATGAATTTTATCTTGGTTACTAAAATATATAATTAATATACCTGGATTATTTCTATGCTATGCTATACCCTTCCATTATTTCTACTTCTTGGATACTGTATGTGTCATTTTCGGATTCATATAAATGCATCTACGGCTGTGTAACCATGACATACTTGTTTCATTCCCATGCTTCCTTTTTAATTACCGCTACTGTTACTGTAGATTCACGTGAACACCACTGCCAATGAATGGACATGCTACTGTGATGTACCTATGGCAAAAGAAAGTGGGAGTTCCAATACATCTTAGTGATAGGAATGCTAATATACATAGCTTGTCAATTAGAAAGAAAATGTGGATACCATCACACACCATAGGAGAAAACGTGATGTATATATATATATATATATATATATATATATATATATATATATATATATATATATATATATATATATATATATATATATATATATATTAAATTAAATAATGGATATGTTCCTTAATTTCCAAAGTTGAAACTTTTATGTGTAGTTAGATGGTATACTCATAATGACTTCCTAATTTATTATGAAAAGATTAAATTCTATATAATTGATAAATTATGAGTTAGCATGTGATAGTATTAATTTCTAGTGTTAATTGGAATGGTGAATTGAAACTTGTGTGTTGGCTATTATATGGGAATAATGCTTATGTGATGAGAATGTTGTGTACAATATTGTGGATAATTCATTGAGTGGATTATTGTGATATGCTAAATATTAAGATGGTAGAGATGATCTTAATTGCATATGTTGATTTACATTGTACATACATTCATATCATGGATGCCTTGAAACAAAGGTGGTTTGCTTTGAAACAAAAGCGAGGCTTAGATTCTAGAGTGAATCGGAGGCGGTAAACTATATGTTTACACTTTGGTGGGCTTTGGTCTTGTCCGGATCGGAAGCGTGGCTTGGATTCTAGATATTGAATCGGAAAGCGGTGAAACTTTGGGTTCACAATTCGGTACCACATGCATAGCGTCACATATCTTGCATTGAGTCACATTAAAATTATGCGATAATTGAGTATGTGAAGTTGATGTAGTTGTGATATGTGTATGAGTTTGATAATTGAAATGAGTGAAGTTTGAATACATATTTGATTAGATGTGTGAATATGTGAGAATTATGATTGCGTACTTAATTGAGAATATAATTGTAGAATTGAAATATTATACTATTTAAGCTTGTTGTATACTCGATAACATGTGAAATATGTGTTGATTACTATTATCTATTATGTTTTACATAGTATGACTAAATACTTGAAGTGTTGATTTAACCATTATATTCTGTTATACTTTCTTCATAATGGTTCGTATTCTCACCCTTCTGTTTTAATGTTGCCCTCGTTTGGCGACATGCAGGTTCTGGAGTTTAGTAGCCGCGTGTGACCTAGTCGGAGGTCCTTCCTTGGTTATTGGAGACTAGGTAGTGAGTCGATGCTCTGGTCATGTAACATTGGGTAGACTAGGTGTATTGAACTCATGTTATATTTGCGTATGTATTATGCTATGACTTGTATACTTATTTATTGGTTACATGTCTTTTGAGAGGCTTATAAGCCAAACCTTTTGATTATGTTTTATGTTGAATTGAGATTATTAGTCGACGTATGATCATGGTATGGGACATGAATCATTTTATGAAATACATGAGTATTTTAGTATTTCCGCTGTGAATGCATATTCTGGATAAAATATGATTAAATGAGAAGTGTTATTTGAAATGACCAGGTGTATCATATATTGTAAGTAAATGCTGTCGGTTTTTTTAAAGGCTTTTAGTTTTTGAAAACATCGATGTGACGCCCTTTTGTTATATGCATGCTTATTCTCTGATTACATGCTTACTTATTTTGGGGTATAAAAGGGGTGTTACAGAAACTCTTCCATAGTTTCAAAGGATAATACAACTGTAATCCCCAAAATGGCTAGAGTGGGTGAGATCTCTTCTCCAACTAGGGATGACCCGCCCCCTCAAACCTCGATGTGGACTTATCGAACATTTAATGTCATAAATTTTACGACCACCCTCCTCCCTTTTCCTAAAGACTTTCCTAACAATTATCAGGCCTTCCGTAACACAACGCCTCAGATGTATGACTTGGTGGAGAATCACTTGTTTAGGGGCTTGTTGATGGCACGAGTCCAGTATGAGAAACACACCCAAGCCGTGAATGAGTAGAATTCCAAGCTCTCTATTTCCAAGGGAAACTTCACCAAAGATTAGGAGATTCTCCTAGTCAAAGAGAAGGAGGATATGAAATCAAACCTTATAACAATGGTCATTACTAGTTCCATGTCTCTATCTATTAGGTAATACAATTAATCTCATGTTATTAACGTCAGAGATGAGGTGCGATGAGAATAATAGGCGGGCATATTAATAGCTGAGTAGAAGAGAGTAATACTGAACAATGATTATAAATGAGGATAAGGATGATGAAATATAACTCCAACAAGTTTTCTCACTATTAACAAAAAAATATAAATTTATTTTCTATATTTTTTTCTATAGTTTTCTGCTTTATATTCAAGATATCTCACATTTTCAAAGAGGAAAATACACGTGTAGATAGATTAGCCAATGCCGATTTTTTTCTATTGATTATCACACTTGGTGAGATTCACTTCCTATTTGTACTTTATAAAAAAAATTGAAAGATAAATTAGACATGTCCAAATATCATTTTAATAGGTTAGATTTTATGTCACCCATTTTTTTCTATTGATTATCACACTTGGTGAGATTCACTTCCTATTTGTACTCTTTAATCCTTTTATAGTACAAAGTTTACTTCTTACCTATATTGATTAATCCATGTATTTAGACTATATATGAGATACATAGATTATTCAACTAATTATTTAAACTACCTAAAAAGTAATTTATTTCTAAAAATTAAAAAAAGAATTAGTGTAATCTATCTTTTATGTATATTTTCTCTTCAGTAACACTAATTGACTCATAAGGAATTTATTTTCAATAAAGTTAGTTTATGCAAATGAACGTACTCAAACATGAAAACTCCAATGGCAGATGAAAACAACAAGAACCTCCCAAAAGTATTCCTTCACGTTCCACCTGAATTCTCCTTCATTCTCCAACCCAAACCTTCACAAAACTTCAAAATCTTAAACCCCGGCTGCCTTCCCTCTCTCCCCCAATTCATTGCCACCAATCCCCACCACGCCACCTCCATAGTTGCAATTGTCTGTAGCCATGTCTCCCCCGTCACTGCTGACCTCCTCCAACTTCTCCCCTCCCTCCGTCTCATCTGCGCCCCTAGCGCAGGGACTGATCACATTGATCTCTCCGAGTGTCGCCGTCGGGATATCCAGGTCGCCGGTATCGGGAATCTTTTCACCGACGATGTTGCTGATATGGCTGTGGGTTTGTTGATTGACGTCAGCAGGAAAATTACCGCCGCTGATCGCTTCTTGAGAGGACAGTTTCAATCTTCCTCTTCAGATTTTCCACTTGGTTCTAAGGTCTGCAATTTCATAATTTTTTTCTAGTTTCCGGTATTTATACAGTTTTGATAATAAACATGTGAACTGTGTTTCAGTTGACAGGAAAAAAGATTGGAATTGTTGGTATGGGAAAAATTGGGTCAGAAGTAGCAAAGAGGCTAGAAGCATTCAACTGCAAGATATCATACAACTCTAGGAACAAAAAGCCATTACTTTCATACCCTTTCTATTCAACTGTCTTAGAGCTTGCAACAAACCATAATATACTTATTCTGTGTTGTGCACTAAATGACCAAACAAGACACATTGTGGACAAACAAGTCATGTCGGCGTTGGGAAAAGAGGGAATTATAGTGAATGTTGGAAGAGGTGGTCTCATTGATGAGAAGGAATTGTTAAGGTGTTTGATTGAAGGTGAGATTGGTGGTGCTGGTTTGGATGTGTTTGAGAATGAACCTCATGTTCCTAAGGAGTTCTTTTCTTTGGATAATGTTGTTCTTTCACCGCATGCAGCTGTCTTAACTTCGGAGTCTTTCTATGGTATGAGCAAAGTTGTGGAGCAGAATTTGAAAGCCTTCTTTTCAAATAAGCCTCTGATTACTCCAGTTATATCGCTCGATTGAATTGTTTATTATTCACATATTTTGTTGGTCTTTTGTTGATTCCTTCTGAACCTGTTTGTTCTTTTGAAGCTTTTAGGCCATGCTCGTGTGGTTAGTGATCAATAAGCTGTATGAATAATATAGTTTTTCAATGTGATTCTTATTTGAGTAACAAAGATTAGTAGTTTGTGTGTTATGTTAGTGGAAAAAGTTAGAACCTATGACCTCTTTATTACTTCAAGTTAACCTCTGTTGTATGCTATTTGAAATCCTTCATTTTAAATTAACCTCTGGTTGTAAAGTGCAATTTAGTTAGTTTATGTTTTATATATATCATGATTAGAATGAATGTTCTAGTTGGATGGAGGATATGGTGGTGTTTTTGGGCTAAAATTGTAGATTGCAGCCTCACTTTTTTGAACTTCAAGTTCTGAATCAGCTCTGATTAATGAATAGGTGTTTTGATTAAGGGGATGTTTCTCCCACCCTTTAGAGATTTCTGAATTGAAATACACTTTAAACCAACTAAAACACTCCTTCTTTCTTGCGTTTTAATATTTGAGTTTTCTCAATTCCTAAATATCAAAATCCAATAATTTTTTAAGACTATTTTAGGTCAAATATTATTACTCCAATCATCCCTTGTTTTCATACTTCGAAACAAAGTTAGTACAACTTTGCTTTGCTTGATTATATAATTTTGATGCATTCTATTTTTTGTTTTTGGGTTATTGATATTGGTTGGGTGGTGCAAGTTATAATATTACTTAGGGTGGTTTTAATTATGACAAAAGAACACAGCTGAACTAATCATGAGCATATTATCAAAGATTGCAGTTATAAAAAGCGAAGCTAAAAAAGTTTTAGTATTGAAGAGCAAAGATAATCAAAAATAAAGATCAACATTAAAGAAATATTAAAAAAATTGAAGTTATGAAAGCTTGGTGCATCCTGTGCCTTAGATTTTATTTTATATGTTTTGAACCAATACTTTGTAAATTAAGCAAGAGTAACTCTCGTGGTACTAAGGAAATACACGAACACAAACACAAAAACGTTTTATAAAAGTTCATCTATTACAAAACCTTTCTAAAAATTGCTTATGGCTTTTAACTAATCGATTAGGGAGGACCTTGACCAATAAGGAAAGCAAATTTTGGTGTCTAATCGATTAGAACTTGTATCTAGGAGCAAACTTGCCGCCTAATCGATTAGAAACCATTTTAATCCAATAAGATGCGAACATGACTTAGTTGTTTCCTTATTTGCTAGGTCTAACCGATTAGCGTCACATGCTAGTCGATTTGAGAGCAGACAAAGCTCATGGGTTATTTCCTTTCTTAGACAATTTTTTTCTCCTATTTAAAGAAGTCTCGTGCACTCTTCCAAAGCCCAAAAATTTAATTTACTACTCTTATGTCTCACTCAATTTTTCTTCATATAATTTTTTTTTATATATTTCCCATTATCTTAGTGTTTAGAGAGTGAAAGACTTAAAGTAAAAGTTGTGTAATTTGTCGTTCTGATTATATTGTGATATAATTATAATTCAAGAGCTTAGCTCTCTTGTAACATTAAAAGTGATATAAAGTTTGCAAGTTGAATTTATGTAAAATCTTGGTGTAAAGAGGTTGTGAGTTGAACTCGATGTTGTTACAGCTTAGAAAGAAAGGGCAATTTATCGTCTCCACATTGACTTATTGTGTTTTAAAGATTGTTCAATAATTTCGACAAATTTAATAATGATTTATCAAATGTTTGTTTTGTGAATGCAGAAAGTTAAATAACAAAAAATAAAATGAACTTTGATGTTTAATAGTTGAGATAATTTGATGGGGTTAGATTTCATTGATTTATTCTCGTGTAACAAGTGTAACAAAAGAGTTATGAAAATATTAGTAACTGCAAATTATCTTAAATAGCGTGCAACTTCTTGTCAACTTCTTTGTTTTGCAAAGACAACCTTGGCCCAACTTCGAGTATAGATAGACCAAACAGGTGTCCCCTAGTTGTACTTGTGGATCATCGTTATGTAGATGAAGTATTTAAAGTAGACCACCTTGACGTAGGTGACACTTTTGTCTATAAAAATGGACGTGACAACCAGGAACAAGAGGTAACACCTCAATGCATACTGTCGGTGGTACTCAACCTGTATATCATCACCATCGACATCCTTAGCCATCTGCAGGTGGTCTTTATAAAGTTCTTCCAAGAATTTAAATCAAGCATGAGCACCTCTGGTGTCGACTACCTCGTTTACAACATTAGGTATGTCAGCTCCCAAATAGGTAACCATCACCTCGCTAGCTTCCTCTCGATTGAGCCTTCTGTGGTCTAGTAATTTTCTTCTAAAAAATATATGTAGGAGGCATGAGACGTCATCAAGGGTGATGGTTGTCGCAAGGTAGAAAGATGACGTCTCTGAATGTCATTTCTCTGCAAATGTTGTTTGCATGCCATGGTTTATGGTTTTGTACCCAACAACACATAAACCGACAAGCCCAGAGTAATGAATAACATTCTCGAACCAGTCATCTATGGGTTGTTCCAAATCCAAAATCTTCCTTCCATGTTTTACGTGTTTTAAACATGGACGCTCCTGTAAAAAAAATTATATCACCATCAGTCGCGATTAAATTACATTAAAACATATGTACTTCAAAAGTAAATAAATATACCTCTTTTTCCCAAATATACCTCACAACATGGTCTCCATAGAGATGAAGTAACAAGGTGCCAAATGGGCCTCATGGATAACTATCTACATGGGCATCCGCATCAGCACTGAGTTATTCCATATTGGCCTCATAGGCTTCTTTAGCATGAGACATGTGGTCCCGTGAGGTAGATGCCTGAGACAGACAATTCGGGAAGTATAACCAGATGGTTGTGAATCTTGACTCTGTGAACCATCAAACGAGGTAACATCGACTTTTGGCCCTGCCATTGGCCCCCTCATGTCATACAAACACGTGTTTGGACACACAACTGTGCCTAATTCTGTCCTGGTTGTTTTCAGCCATTGCACCTGTATTAAAACTAAAAAATCACATCAAAATGCAGGCAGGCCAAATTCGGAGATACATCTCCAATAACCATTTCAAACATAATTCAAAGATGCATCTCCGAATGAACTCGCTAGTTGCAAAAATGACAGAAACCCCATTGATGCCCTAAACTCCAACCAAATGCTAATCCATGTCTAAATTAGCTACCTATTTCGAATATAATACTTCTAATGCATCTAAACGGCCTATGTTACTTAAAACATCATTCAAATCTTTAAAAAAAGAAATGAAATGAGAAACTTACCAAATTAGAGTTGTGGGTGAGAAGTTTGAATGTAATGAGTGACTTTACAGCAAATGAAGTAGAATGAAGTGAGTGAACTTGAATAAACTTTCTCAAATGGGGTTTGGAAACGAATTTGCAACAAAAGAGTTCAAATGTAGGTTTTTGAGTGACTTTGCAAAGAATGAAAAAGGAAGAGAGAAGGGTCTAACGCAAGAATAATATGAAATATACACGTCTGAAAATCACCTGAATTTTAAATTAAGGGATTTTACGAATATGCATCTCCGTTATCACCCTAATATTAATACAGAGATGTGTCTTCGAATTAGATTTTTGCAAAATAAAGGCGACTCATCAATTTGCATTGATGGATGTAAAAAAACAGTGAGTGAACAGTAACGTTTTTGCTATCCCACGTGTAATTTAAAACTGATTGTTGCATTTTGTGATACCGCGACACAACATGTTTGCGATTCCCAGGTTTTCAAAGATTTTCAAAGCAGCCATACATTCTATTCTGATTCATCACTAACAAATAGTATATCTGAATATGCATCTCCTAACGCTAAAGACAATCGTGATGTTTCACCTTGGTGAAAAAACACCTATAATTAAAATTTGACAACAATTCAACTTTTTAATTGGCCACGTCACGTGTCCATTAAAGGTTAGACTATGTACAATGGAGGTCTTGAAAAAATTATTCAATAGTTGAATAGTTGCAATTGAATGTTGAATGAAGTGTTGAAAATGATGTGGATTAATTTGTGTTGAAAACATTCAGTATGTTGAATGAGGAGGAAGTGGAGGCCACTATAATACTTTGCAAAATCTTATTGGTTGTCGTAATTGCTTAGATTTTTATCTCACTTTAATTATTTGAAATTAATTATTTTATTTTAAGTCAATTTTTTATTTATTTTTATTTTCATCAAAATTTATAATTTTTTTCCTCTATAAATAGAGACTTGGTTTATTAGATTTAGACACGGAAAAAAATTGAGATTTTTCTCTCTAATTTTTCTATTTAGCCTCAAGTAAAATCTTGTTTGTAGCACTAACAATCTTTTTAGTAAAATAGATCCCAATAATAACCTTTTAACACCCAAAATTCTACTAAAATATAAAATTAGAAAAATAAAATTCAAATAAGTTATTAAATTAGAAAAAAATTATTTAACTCTTAATTATTTAAATTTAATTTCAATTGATAATTGTTATTAATATATAATCACAAAAACAAAAACATAAAAGAAAATATGAATATGAAATAAAAGTGGTGGGGTAGGGTATTGAATTTTATTAAACAAGAATTATTGTAGTGAGTAAAAGTTGAATAAATGTTGAATTATTAGGTGGAAGAGACAGGAGATGATGTGGAGTGTAAAAAATGAAAAATTAGGGTGTTGAATCCATAAACTATTGTACATAGTCTAATAACATGCTAAGGGCCTAGGCTACCGTTAGAGACTTAATTTTTTTTTGTTGGGATTTAAATATATTGCCATTGGATCAGATTAGATTTCATGATATAATGGTGTAACCTAACACATAATAACACTTCATAATATTGGTGCATGTGCTTCACAATTTCCAATGTCTGCATGCTAAGTATTGCAACAAATGATTAGCATTAAATGATGCTTAAAAAATTGAAAAAAAAGAAAAGAAAAATGAGCTTTGCAAGCACATAGCAATATAACATTATGCCAATATCGTCATCATATATCATTAACGTTACTAAATAAATGCATAATTAATGTTACTAAAATTAATTAGGGAATAATTGCATAATTAAAATTAGAATTATGATTGTTTTTAATTTAAAAACTTAATGTTTTTTAAAATTTAAAAAATAAATAATGTTTAAATAAATAAATCTGACGTTAAATTTATTTTTAAAATTTTAAAAATTGATTTTTTTAATTTAAAATTTGATTTTTTTTAATTTAAAAAATAAATTATGTTTATATTAGAAAATGTCACGTTAATATTAAATTTGTCTATTTTTTTAATTTAAAAAATTAATCATGTATAAATTATGAAATCTCACGCCTAATTATAAATTTTGACTTTTTTTTATTTACAAAATAAATTATGTTTAAATTAAGAAATGTCACGTTAATTTTAAATTTAAAATTTAAATTTTGACGTTTATTTTAAACTTTTAAATAACAAATTTCACGTTAATTTTATTTTTTTGAAATTTAAAATAGAAAGTTTTAAATTTAAATTTAAAAATGAATGTTTATTTAAATTACTGATGTTCGACTATGTGTGAAACATGTTACAGATGAACTGATGACGGTCAACTATGTGTGAACCATGTTAGGGAGTCAACTGATGATAGTCGATTATGTGTGAAGCATGTTACAGATGAACTGATGATGGTCAACTATGTGTGAAGCATGTAACAGATGAACTGGTGATGATCAACTATGTGTAAATCATGTCAGGGAGTCAACTAAGAATGGTCCACTATGTGTGAAGCATGTTACATATGAATTGATGATGGTCAACTATGTGTGAACCATGTCAGGGAGTCAACTGTTGATAGTCGACTATTTGTGAATATCATCAGCTGAATCCCTGACATGGTTAACACATAGTTGACCTTTATCAATTCATTTGTAACATGGTTCACACATAGTTGACAATCATCAGTTGACTCCCTGACATGGTTAACACATAGTTGACCGTCATCAGTTCATCTATAGCATGGTTCACACATAGTTGACCATCATCAGTTGAATCCTTGACATGGTTAAAACATAGTTGACCGTCATTAGTTCATCTGTAACACGCTTCACACATAGTTGACCATCATCAGTTGAATCCCTAACATGGTTAACACATAGTTGATTGTCATTAGTTCATCTGTAACATGCTTCGCACATAGTTGACCGTCATCAGTTGAATCCCTGACATGGTTAACCGTTAACACATAGTATACACATATTATATAAAACTTTGTGGAGCACTCCCCGGTGTGGGTGCTCTTAGTTGTATTCCTTTCTCCTTTTATCAAACACACATAAGTTTTCTTTATTTTATTTGTATTTATTGATGCAAAATACTTATTGAGTTTATTTAATATTTTTCAATTAAAGATATTTGTCCAATATTTTTTAATGTAACGGTGAAAATTTTGTATTCCATATTTTAATACTTATTTTTTAAAATATTTGTCTCTTGTTTTTTTTATATATTTGATAAAAAAATATTCTCATATTTTTGTATAATAGTCAATGACATATATTTCGACATATTATTTGATATATCAATAATAAATATGTGTCTAGTGTATTTCATTTTATTAGCGACAAATATTATATGTAACATCCCTAATTGTCTAAGCATAAGTGTATATATTATGAGTTGTTAAGAGAAGATTGGTTGGAATCAAAGAAGTTAGTTGAAATTGGACCAAATGGCAAACTTGTAGTTTACACATAGTGATCAGTGTTAGAATAGATGAAGTATGTCTTGGGTTAGCTCGATGCGAGATGTATCTAGAAGAGTATTGGTAGATCCTCAAAAGTTAAATAATGTCAGTCTCAGTAAGTAGAGACACATTGGTTTTGGGTGATGTCTAAGGCACAAAGTATTATTCCTTGCACTATAACTACACTTTTATCGTTAGAAACGCTGCATTGGGTAATGCAACCGAGGAAGTCAGTGTGGTGTAAGATTCGGAAATGAAAAGACATTATATGACTGTGTGACTGAAGTGCAACTGTGAGAGGATTGTATATAAGTACGGTTACGTGAGTTATTGGTAGTGTTGTCACACCAACAATATGAAGTCATATGGTTGAGAATAAACTGTGGAAAAGTTAGGTAGAATTTTCGTAGTTGTACGATGTGGAAGTTGGTAAGGAAAGACGAACTCCTATTCATTAAGTATCCGGATTTAGATGTTTTATAACCAAAGCGTGCGACCAAGTTGTGTTTAAATGGACCTAACACATAATGATGAAACAGTTAGTGATCTGATTTAGAAAATTACTCAACCTCGAAGAGTAGTTGTCGATAAGTGTATTTAGGATCCTAGCATGTGTCGTGATTGGATGAATTCTGAGAAGTAACTATTGCTATTAAGAGAATGAGTGTAGTAGAGTAATGGAACCAAGTGGCTATTGAAGACCAACGAAGTTAGTAGGGACTCGATTTTGGAATTCTTTTAGCATCGAGATTAGTTGATGACTATTGTGTTGAACATTAAGCATCACATATCAGATTGGCATATGATTGTTATTTCAGCTAATTAAGGTATACAGTGGATATTCGGATTGTAGAATAGTGCCACTGTAAGTGGGATACGGATGTGACTGGATTTTGGAATAACGGAATTTCTATGAGGATTATTCGAGAAATAGCCAAAACACGATATCATTGATTGGACTCATGATGTGAGAATACTACCTCTTATGATGACACTCGGATTAGTTTAGCCAAAGAGTAATTTGTTGGTAACCTAATCTTGGGGAAGACTTGATCAAAGTTGTTTGGCGGATAAAGCACTAAGGATGAATCATTGGTATCGAAAGGAACAACTAAGATCAGTAATTAAGCCAAGTGCTTATAGATAGTAGACTCATTGTGGCTATGTCTTGTATACTTATGGGCGTGCATGAAGACTTAGATGACCGATGTAGCTTGGTTGTTAGAGTTCACCTTTCATCGGTGGAACTATGTGAAGTTGTTGAATATCAAGACTATTTTTTCATAATTGTGCACCCTTGTGGATTGCAAGGCAGTTATGTCGTTTAAGGCTGAAGGAATAATCGAAGTAAGAAGCTTGGTAGTACAAGGAGGTAGACGTGGAGCAAGTCAATCTGAGCATATGGGAATTAGAAGTCAGGACCAAGAATTCAACAAGTATCTGTATGACACAACGAGGATTCGTTTGGAAGTAAGTTTGGAATGTCGTCATTAGAGAGAGACGCTGCACTAGAAGAGTGTGGATTCGAGATAAAGGAATAAGCCAAAGGAAAAGAAGTGTGAATCAGTACCATGTGTAGAGCAAAGGTGTTAGAACAGAAGTGTATTGGTGGATTGTGTTTCTTTGGATGGAGTAACTTCCAGGTGAAATCGTGTAGTTATCTAAAGGAGGAATTTAGAAATGATTCATTCCCTCGTTAGAAGAAGATGTGAGAATTTGTCGTCGTGATGACTGGAAGAAATTCGAGGGCGAACTCTATTTAGGGGGGGGAGAATGTAACATCCCTAATTGTCTAAGCATAGGTGTATATATTATGAGTTGTTAAGAGAAGATTGGTTGGAATCAAAGAAGTTAGTTGAAATTGGACCAAATGGCAAGCTTGTAGTTTACACATAGTTAAAGGGCAAGGTGGTCAATTCCACTTGAATAAGTGTAGTAAGGGGTTGTTTGGTAGAATAGCTTGGTATCATTCATTTGTTACAAAAAAATCAGAATTGTGAGAGAGAAGTAAAGAGGAAACGTGAATGGGAAGGAGAGGGAGGAAGAGTTCATCTTGCTTGATCAAGTGGGTTGCATGGGTGAATCCTTGAAGAATCTTCATCATCCAAGTGAAGCAAGCTACCATAAAAGTGGATTGCTACCAAGAGATTTAAGGGATCATCAATATTCATCTCCATCTATACTTCAAGAGAGTTAGGGTTTAAGAACTAAGAAGCATGAATGGGTGTTCTAAGAAATTGATGAAGGGTGCAAAAATTCGGATTCCATGACCAGCCTCTACTAAACAGGTGATAACTTTTTCTCTGTAACTCATATCGATGCGAATCTTGAATTTCTAGAATCTACACAAAATTCCCTTCATTTTAGACACTAATTTTGTTAGCTGGATGTTTGTTATGAGGTTGGAATGTGTGTTTGAAGTTAGGGGTCTGAAGCTGAATTATGCAGAAAATCTGCGTGCGAATTATCGGGCTTTGGAGCGGCACAAGCGATCGGAAGCAGAATTAGAACATCTTATCAGGTGAGTTCCATTAGTTAGGAACTTGGGGTGGATTTTGGGAACCTAGCATGATTAAGGGTTTAGCTTGTGATAAATATTATGCATGTTGTTTGATTGATGAAATATGTGTTCTTTTGATACTTTTGTATGCCATGGAATGTTAAATTATGATAGAGTTCGGATTTGGATTGTTGGGGAACCTAGGGATAAGTTAGAACACTACTGGAACTGGTTTTATGCAAGAAAAATGTGATTTTTGCTTCTGGTTCAGTAAGCAATCGATTGCAGGGGTTAAGAAATCGATTGCACTATGAAAAATTGACATTTTGCGCTTCTGGTTCAGTGAGCAATCGATTGCACACCAGTGCAAATCGATTGCACCTGACAGAAAATCATCCTTTTACTGTTTCGACCATAACTGGAGTTTCGTAACTCAGAATTGGGCGCCGTCGGAGGCATTGGAAAGATAACGGAAAGGGCTACAAGATGCTTAATCTTACACAACATTATCATACTCTTAAATACTAATCAAGTCCATGGGAATATTCTTGTACCTTGGTTACTAAAAGGTAATGCTCGAATAATTGATTCGTTAATCATTCTAAGGGCCTTGTTACCCAAGTGTTCTTTCAACTGGGTTGTACGGATCATGGAATGAGTGGTAATGGAAATCAAAGTTATACATGTACACCAAGATGTTGAGGTCTTATAGCTTGTGAAGCTAAGCATGTGAACCAAGAGGCGAGGAGGTCTTACAATTTGTGTAACTTGTGTACGTCGATTAACAAAATATGGATATGGTAAGGTGAACCTTAGGATACCTAAACCAAGAGATATGAATGGATGTTAACCTGATATTCCTTTTCCTATCAAGCGACTACTTTTGAAAATCCTACAATCTAATGGTGTAGTAAGTATGAGACGAGGGGTTAGAGAACAAACATAAGGATAGTAACTGCGAGTAGGCATGTTACATATATGTTGGCTATTTCTTGTGAAGTATTTCCAAGGATGCCCCTGTGCCACATATATTGCAGGCATTCCTCGAGTGTGTGATCTCAGGAATGGGCCGTGCTCCGTAGTTCAGGAGCTATTCTTCGGGGATGAACTCCCAGAGACGTGGGCCACACCTTCTCCTTTTGTCATCTCCTTGAGGGTGAATTTCTATGTGACATTCGGGCCCTGGGATATTGGAGGAGTTGAATCGTGTGATGCGATTCGATGTCGATTCCATGGTTCTCTATAGTCATATGAGTTACTTACCATGTAGATTGAAAAGGAATGATTTAGGGTCTTGTTTCGAGAGTAGATAGGCAGGTAAACCCGGAAGACCAAACCTTGAGGGTAGCTCCCGATAAAGGTTGGCAGGTAAACCCGGAAGACCTATTTTGGAGGAAACATATACCTATTATCCGAACATGTTATATATTCTCAGAGAATCCAATTGGGTGGTCAATGGACACTCAATCGTGGAGCTACGAGTTGATAGGCTTTCCTGTGCTGGATAGTAATGAAACCTTAGGATCTGAGATGGATCTGTAGTTTATGTATATACCTTGTAAAGCCGAGAGGACCCATAAGATAGGGGAACTCACTGAGATTTAGTAATCTCACCCCATTCATCTTATTTTCTTTTCAGGTACTATGCAAGATCGAGTTTTGCTAGATGCTTGGTTCGAGAACATCATGGTCGGATGGCATGAAGAACGTACCTGATCCTTTCTTCCGCTGTGTATCTTTATCATTGTGTAGACATATCCATTGTATCCATCTTCGAGACGATTTTGAAATGTATACATCTTATGTTATTATTCTTGACTTTTGTATGTACTCAGTATAAGTTATTAGTATTCTGCTGATATGATTCTAGACACATATTGGTAGGGTGTTACATTATATGTCGCACAATATATATATATATATATATATATATATATATATATATATATATATATATATATATATATATATATGTAGCTGGGATAAATATTTATATCGTATTCTTAATACAATTATGAATGACAAGTATTTACTTCGTATTTCTTTATATATTAATCAATAACATTTATTTATTATGTATTTGATTTTGATGGATCACACACATTCAAGTGAGATTTTTGTGTGTAAAGTGACTTTTTAATGTTCAAACGAATTAATTGAGTGATGCCAAAAAATTAGATTAGGTGTCACAATTATCAAGAAAGATACGAAAGATTATTAGAAATGTAGTGGTGACTAATTTTTGTAAGTTTATATAACACTAAAATTAACATATAATTATAACTGATGTTATACTTTATCTGCAAAATATTGAAAAAAAATTAAATATTTAATTAGTAAATAATATATCTTTTGAAGTGTGTTGTCCGCAAGAATTCTTAATGAATTGAAGCTAATATAAACAAACATTATAATATATTTTAAATACATGTAAATATCAACAATTAAACATTAACTATGTACATTATACGAAAATTTAAAATTGCAGTATTTCAAAATTCAAATCAAAATGAAAAGTAATAGGACATATATAATGAAATAATTTATACAGTTTAAAATATATCAGTAAAAAAAATTTATACAGTTTAAAATATATGAGGTGTGCTATTTGTATACCACTTTTCCTACACTGTATTCTACACCAAGCATACAAACAAAGTAAAAATGTATTGGACATATATCAAAGTTGATTAAATTATTAAAAAAATTAAAATTGGTACATCTGATAAATCGCCATTATACAACTTAGGTGTTAGATATATGAGTAAATATAACTTTTCTCAAAATATATTTGTGGCATTATTTTGAAGTTTTAGAATTGTAAAAGTTAAAGAAGTTGAAAGGATGTTTTGGGATTCCAATTAAGAGGAGTAAATGTGAGCATTGACGTTGGAAGCTGGTAGGGTATTGGTAGTTGTGTATATTTACTTTTGTGGTAACTATACAAGGTATAGATGAAGTAAATTTAATATCCACAACTACCAATACCCTTCCAGCTTCCAACGTCAATACTCTCATTGACTCTTCTGAATTGGAACCCCAAAACATCCTTTCAACTTCTTTAACTTTTACAATTCTAAAACTTCAAAATAATGCCACAAATATATTTTGAGAAAATTTATATTTACACATATATCTAACTGATCCGCTGTCGCGCACGGATCAAAAACGAGTATTTTGTAAAATGGTAGTTTAGCGGTAACGACAACTCGAATATCGTTCTCACAAGGATTCTCGTTGATTATTAACCAAAGGTAAATCGATTTAGGGGGGGGTTTTTTTAGATTTAGATTAAACAAAATAGTGAAAATAAGTGATTATCAAAATAAGCTGAAATGATTAATCTACTGTTTTGGCTTCCTAACTTATCATCGATCCAAATAATTTCCAACTCACAAGCGGATTCTATTCCCTTTTCGATTATAAAAACAATTATACAAGCGCAATTGAAATTATGTGATGTATGTTCCTAATTCCCGAATTAAGCAAACAGATTATATATAGCAATCGTGAATTAAGCAAACACGACAAACATACGCGGATTAAGCAAACGCGATTAAAGTATATGAACATGCAACCATCGAAATAAATCAATCTAACCTTGGATAATATCGAATTAAGCAAACAACATATCAAAGATTAGAATTGAAAGGAAATAGATTAATTGGAAAATATAAGAACCTCAAAGTATCGGCGGAAACCGTTTACAGCAGATTAACCTCTAGGAATTAGTTCTTCATGATCAAACGTAAAAGCTCTTCCAAAAATGTGAATGGTGATCCCCGGTGAACAGTACCGTGGCTGCTACCCTAAGGGGAAAGAGTGCAACCCGTTTTACAATCTAACTGGGTCAAACATACGACCCAGGCCCAAAACTAAATGACCCGAAACTTAACTAAAACTAGTGCTGCAACTTCAACGAATTTTCTGGCCCTTCTACATTCCGATTCTCACTTCGGCTCCAACATAAGAATTGTAGCTCTTTCTCTTAGCTTTCCGGCGATTTTTAGAACGCCTCAATCGGACTCCTGCAACTCTAGATATGATCGTTTCCGTGCAGACTGTTAAAGCTGAAAATTAAATACGAAAATCAAATAACAATAAAAATAAATTAAAATATAAAAACATTATAAAATACAAAAATAAGACAAGCAAACCATGGAAATGTATAAGTACAACCGTAGAGGAATGTGCATCAAAATGCACTGATCAAATTCCCCCACACTTGAACTTTTGCACTCCGAGCAAAATGAAAAACAAAACAAAGAAAGCACAAATACATCAACAGTTATTCATCCTAGGCTACAAATCTTCTTCGGGTAAGTTTGCATCGACAGGTACTAATCTTGCACACTAAGGACATCGTAAGAACACTAACCACAAATATGCAGACATAAGCCTCCTAAATACACAAACCAATTCAAATCATATTATTATACCATAGCCTAACTTACTCATCCTTTTTGCTCTTTTTCATTCAGGCGCAATCACATTAAGCCCGTTATCTCCACACACTTATAGCAGGACGACCGGTTAGTGACTCTGATCCTTTTGCACGGGGTTCCGGTACTTGCGTGGCATAACCCTTTGCTTACTCAGATGTAGTTGCGGGGGATCGGACTGTAATCCTCCCTACCAAGTTCAGCACCAGAAACCGCTGAACCAACTAACAAAGAGTTTTGAAAACTTTTTTTTTTTGAAGATTACACAACCGTTGGGTTAAGTGACCGGGTGAGGATCACCAAACTTAGAAGGTGTATTACCTTTTTCTTTTCTCTTTTTTTCTTTTCTTTTCGGAACATTCACTTATATTCATCGGCTTCCTGCGTAAAGTGTGTGAGAGATGGTGCCGACTGCTGAAATAAACTACTCAAGAGCTGTCAAAGAATGAGAATTTAAGGCTAAAACATAATAAAAAATTCAAATCGATTTCCATATGCAGGAGACTTACGGTGTTAGAAGTTAGAACGATACCAATCTTGTGAATTTTTCCCAAGTCTCCGCAAACTCGACTCAAATCAGTCTATAGCCTAAAACTTTCAAAACGATGCATATTTATTTATTTTTTTAAACTGAAAACAAAACAAGAAAATAAAACAAAGAACAAAAGCAAAGAAAATAAATGATTCCTTCCCCCACACTTAAAACAAGCATTGTCCTCAATGAAAAGAACTCAAATATAGAGTAAGAGTGAGAGAAAGGAAAGACCCGAGTATTCAAGGAGGATAAGTGATCACATAAGCTGCCTTTCCCAAAGAGAGATCTTCTACATTCTCTTCTTCCAAAGTGGGGCTCTCATGGAGTAGCTTTCGGTAATGCTCATCGTCCTTAAAAAGTGGTTTAGCTCCTTCTCCTTTTATTCCAAGATCAAAGAATGTTCTTCTAAAAGTAAAAGTGTCAAATTGGCACGTGAAGGTGATCTCATCTTTCACAACATCAAGGAACCAAAGGTTATGGGGCTGCCTCACAACTTTTGCTGCATCTTTAAGTGAGATCCTATGCACACACATTAATGAACTAATATCATAAGTGTCATCCAAAGTCCATCCAATTCCTTTCTTATGCTTCTTCAAAACCTGCAAAAACTTACTTTCTTGATCAAAATAAAGTTTAGAAGAAATTATAACCGGAAGTTTTTCATTCATCTCTAAATAAGCATATTTAAGATTTTGAGGAATTTGTTTCAGCTCTCGGGAAGGTGGTTGTTCAATGGATGGTTTGTTCCGGGCAGCCGGGGTGTCGAGAGCTTCATCTACATGAACAACTTCATTTGCAACCTCATCTGTAGTAAGAATATCAACTTGCAAGGCAACCTCAATTTCAGCACAAACAGAGCAAATTTTAGTGTCAGTACAAACATCACAAGAGTAAACATCATCAAAACCAGACAATGATGGAAAATCATCTGCAAACAAATCAGTACAAGAATCATCAACATTTTCAGAAAGCAACTCTATTTGAAAAACAGAATGCTCTTCCAAGCGTTGTTGGTTTGATCCTTGAGCTTGCTGCATGGCATTCATCAAAGTCGCAAGCTGTCCAATTTGTGTTTGCAAAGTCTGGAGAGTAGAATCTACTTGCTGTTGATACTGAAGATTATTTGCAGCCATTTGTTTGACAATATCCTCTAGTGAAGGTTCGTAAGGGGCAGAGCACACAACCTGAAATTCCTTCAGATGCTTATGCGGATCCTCACCTGCAAAACCATTAAACCTAGGCAACAAATGTGTTAAACCATATTCCAATTCAAAAGGTGCATCACCCGCAGGATAGTCAATACATAAACCATTATAGTTCAAATTAGGGACAGCCAACTGCGTTAGTGTTCTTTGTTCAGCCATGAGTTCAACAAACACCGAAATACCGATAAAGTCCCATACATGCAGAAACTTAGAAAGAATAAAAACGATTAAACTAAATTCAAAAAAATATAAAAACACGAAATTTAATCTAATTAAGACAAGTAAGAATTTTGGGATTTTTTTTGGATTTTTTTGACTCTATGAAAACAGTAAAAAATTCATTAAAAATAGAAAAACGATGAATTTGGCAATTTGGGGTCGAATTCCCTTACTCTTTTAGAGTATGGGAGTATTGATCGCACGATTTTTCTACTTCCAGTAGGCAAAAACGTTTTACAATCGAATACAATTTTTGCAAAAACTGATTTTTTCGACTCTAAACGCGGACTGACCAAAACCGTGAGGAAACTACGGCCTAAACGCACGAACACTAAATCTAAGACTCTAAAATCAGTTAATATTCACAAGAATCCCCGGCAACGGCGCCAATTTGATCCGCTGTCGCGCACGGATCAAAAACGAGTATTTTGTAAAATGGTAGTTTAGCGGTAACGACAACTCGAATATCGTTCTCACAAGGATTCTCGTTGATTATTAACCAAAGGTAAATCGATTTAGGGGGGTTTGTTTTAGATTTAGATTAAACAAAATAGTGAAAATAAGTGATTATCAAAATAAGCTGAAATGATTAATCTACTGTTTTGGCTTCCTAACTTATCATCGATCCAAATAATTTCCAACTCACAAGCGGATTCTATTCCCTTTTCGATTATAGAAACAATTATACAAGCGCAATTGAAATTATGTGATGTATGTTCCTAATTCCCGAATTAAGCAAACGGATTATATATAGCAATCGTGAATTAAGCAAACACGACAAACATACGCGGATTAAGCAAACGCGATTAAAGTATATGAACATGCAACCATCGAAATAAATCAATCTAACCTTGGATAATATCGAATTAAGCAAACAACATATCAAAGATTAGAATTGAAAGGAAATAGATTAATTGGAAAATATAAGAACCTCAAAGTATCGGCGGAAACCGTTTACAGCAGATTAACCTCTAGGAATTAGTTCTTCATGATCAAACGTACAAGCTCTTCCAAAAATGTGAATGGTGATCCCCGGTGAACAGTACCGCGGCTGCTACCCTAAGGGGAAAGAGTGCAACCCGTTTTACAATCTAACTGGGTCAAATATACGACCCAGGCCCAAAACTAAATGACCCGAAACTTAACTAAAACTAGTGCTGCAACTTCAACGAATTTTCTGGCCCTTCTACATTCCGATTCTGACTTCGGCTCCAACATAAGAATTGTAGCTCTTTCTCTTAGCTTTCCGGCGATTTTTAGAACGCCTCAATCGGACTCCTGAAACTCTAGATATGATCGTTTCCGTGCAGACTGTTAAAGCTGAAAATTAAATACGAAAATCAAATAACAATAAAAATAAATTAAAATATAAAAACATAATAAAATACAAAAATAAGACAAGCAAACCATGGAAATGTATAAGTACAACCGTAGAGGAATGTGCATCAAAATGCACTGATGCATCAAAATGCACTGATCACTAACACCTAAATTGTATAATGACTATCTATGAGATGTACCAATTTTAATTTTTTATAATAATTTAATCAACTTTGATATGTGTCCAATACATTTTTACTTTGTTTGTATGCTTGGTGTAGAATACAGTGTAGGAAAAGTGGTATACAAATAGCACAACTCATATATTTTAAACAATATAAATTTTTTTTATTGATATATTTTAAACTGTATAAATTATTTCATTATATATGTCCTATTACTTTTCATTTTGATTTGAATTTTGAAATACTGCAATTTTGTTTAAATTTTCGTATAATGTGCATAGTTAATGTTTAATTGTTGATATTTACATGTATTTAAAATATATTATAATGTTTGTTTATATTTGCTTCAATTCATTAAGAATTCTTGCGGACAACACACTTCAAAAGATATATTATTTACTAATTAAATATTTAATTTTTTTTTTTAATATTTGGCAGATAAAGTATAAAATCAGTTATAATTATATGTTAATTTTATTGTTATATAGACTTTAAAAAATTAGTCACCACTACTTTTCTAATAATCTTTCTTATCTTTCTTGATAATTGTGACACCTAATCTAATTTTTTGGCATCACTCAATTAATTCATTTGAACATTAAAAAGTCACTTTACACAAAAATACTTCACTTGAATGCGTGTGATCCATCAAAATCAAATACATAATAAATAAATGTTATTGATTAATATAAAAATAAATACGAAAAAAATACTTGTCATTCATAAGTGTATTAAAAATACGATATAAATATTTATCGCAGCTATATATATATATATATATATATATATATATATATATATATATATATATATATATATATATATATATATATATATATATATTTGTGGGACATATAATTTTTGTCGCTAATAAAATAAAATACACTAGGCACATATTTATTATTGATATATAAAATAATATGTTCAAATATATGTCATTGATTATTATACAAAAATATGAGAATATTTGTTATCAAATGTACAAATATTTTAAAAAATAAGTATAAAAATATTGAATAAAAAATTGTCACCGTTACATTAAAAAATATTGGACAAATATCTTTAATTGAAAAATATTAAATAAACACAAAATATTTTGCATCGATAAATATAAATAAAATAAAGAAAACATATGTGTGTTTGATAAAAGGAGAAAGGAATACAACTAAGAGCACCCACGCCAGGGAGTGCTACACAAAGTTTTATATATTATGTGTATACTATGTGTTAACCATGTCAGGGATTCAACTAATGACGATCAACTATGTGCGAAGCGTGTTACAGATGAACTGATCACAGTCAACTATGTGTTAACCATGTCAGGGATTCAACTGATGATGGTCAACTATGTGTTACGTGTGTTACAGATGAACTGATGAAGGTCAACTATGTGTTAACCATGTCAGAGATTCAACTGATGATGGTCAACTATGTGTGAACCATGTTACAGATGAACTGATGACCGTCAACTATGTGTTAACCATGTCAGGGAGTCAACAGATGACGGTCAACTATGTGGGAAACATGTTACAGATGAACTGATGACGGTCAACTATGTGTTAACCATGTTAGGGAGTCAACTGATGATAGTCGATTATGTGTGAAGCATGTTACAGATGAACTGATGATGGAGAAAAACAACACTGAGCTGGAGATCAAATTCAAATTCAAATACTCAGTATAATCAAAAGATGTCAAGGCAAAAATCCCAATACTCTATGTACATCATTCACTCGTCATAAGGAGTTGTGTAGATAAGCATCAATTATGAAGAAGCTCGAAGATATCTAAAGTCAGAAGGGTTCAAAAGAAGCAAAATAATTATCCTCAGTAGAACTCATCAGTATTCCTCAGTAGAATTCATCCTCTGAAGACTGAAGAAACAAGGAATCATCTCTGAACTGCTTGTCTCAGAAGTTCATATTTCAGAATTTCATCATAGCAAATACTACTTCATCTTGCTGGCTCTAAGGTATGAACACGTGTGTAAACCTCCAAAAGATCACACGTGCCAGATATGGTTACTCATCTCTAGATAACTGTTCAAATCATCTCAATAATCATGTTCTCCTCCTTGATCAATGAGATAATTTATTAGTTATTATAATTAATTTATTTTAAATTTTTAACAAGGCACAATGTCAATTACAATAAGCATACAAAATGCCTATTACAAAACAAATCCCACAATTGCAACACAACACCCAAAATTACAAAATTAGTATAAATGCCAATTATATTATCCAATACAATAAACTACAAATACCACCTCTTACTTCAGCACATTCCCATACTTAACAGAAACAAACACCTTCCTTTCCAAACAAGTAGCATGACATCATTTTGGCATTGCTTCATCACTTCACTGACTTTCAAACTGAAAATCCATAGTCATTACTTAACCTTACATATGTTGATTGTAAAGAACTATCTAGAGGAGGCTCTCCATATGCTCCAAGAGTAGGACAACATCTTCTGTTATGACCAGCTGCACTGCATATCCCACACGTCTTTGTCCGCCTACGTCTCTCTGATGTACCAACAGTACCTGGTCCACAACCCTTGCTTCTTGAACATGAAGGGTTAAGTATATTCACCAACTCCTCTTCAACATGTATGTTATCTGGAACATCTTCATTGTTGTACTTCGATTTAAGCCTACAAAGTTCAGTAGTCAGATATTCTAAATATTTTTTGTAATCATCAACATCCATATATAACAAGTCAGCGACCTCCTTACTAAGATTCACCAAAGTAGCGTGTCTAGCAACCAAATGTGAATCCCAGTAGTGTGAACCATCTTCGTAACTTCCACTAATAGACTCCTTTGCATATAATGACCAACGATTAAACACAGGATTCTTAAGAAATTCAACAATATCAAGATAAACCATCACAACAACAATGTGCTCACAAGGAATCCCAATGGATTCCATTATAAGACATGAGCATCTGAAATCGTTATTCGATGGACAATGGGAAACACGCCATCCATGCCCATCGTCTAGGTATTTTGTCACTGCGTAAATGGTAATTGATGTCATATCTTGAGTATCTAATACAGATGTTAAGGTTACCTTTTTCATAACAAATCGTACCATTTCGAATATCTCTTATGTCCAATGCTTTGATGCTGACCTCTCAAGCGCCCTAAGATTGGTATGCAACACTGCATGTCCATATTGGGAGTCAAAATCAGCTTGAACCTCTCTAAATCGAAAATATGCCACACACCTATGAAACTACTTAACAAAATTAGTCATATTCATCTTCGAGTGTACAAACTGCCCCATATGACTATGAAATGCTTCGCACCGCGATGTCGTTCTTATTCCTGCAAAGAAATTTCCCCGAATATGAGTTGTTGCCCACATCTTCCTTTTCTGGTACAATTCATTGATCCAATTATTATCTTCTAACCCAAACCTATCTAACATTTCATTCTACAGACTCGCAAATTTCCAAACATCGTGATCACCAAGCATTAATTTTTTGAAAACAGGGATGAAATTGGGATTGCTAATGTTGGAAATTGCATTTCGTAGGAGATGCCATGCACAGAAACTGTGGTAACTATTGGAAAAGACTTTCCTGATTGCATTTCTCGTAGCAACATCATCGTCCGTTATTACAAATAAAGGTATCTTACATTTCATTGCAACCAAAAACTGCTCCAGCAACCATACATATGTCCCTTCAACCTCATTTGAAACAATGGAAGTAGCAAATATAATCGCCTGGTTATGGTGATTAACACCAGAAAAAACAACAAATGGGCACCTGTACTTATTTTTCTTGTATGTAGCATCAAAAGCAAGCACATCACCAAACAGTTCATAATTCTTTTGACTCTCACCATCGCTCCAAAATAGATTTTGCAACGTTCCATCCGCACCCACCGTGTGTGCAACAAGCATCAATGGATCTTTAACACGAAGATCAATAAGATACCTGACAACACCTTTAGCATCAGAAGACATCTCTTTCCTTTGTCTTGCAATTTGATTATGTACGTCCTTCTTCAAAAATTCTACCTTATCATACCCCTCGACAGCATTAGCGAATGAACCAATCATTTGAGTTACTTTGATTACGGCATTCCCAAAATTCTTAATTTGCATCTTATCTGACTTACTAAGCTTCCTATTACCTGCCAACAACCTGCAACGCTTCTCCTTTAACATTGCATGAATGTGCTCAAAGGTAAAAAAATGTGACATACCAACGGTGTGAAATTATATCAATATGAACCCGAAATTTTGCTTCACATCCACACCGGGTTTCATGCCTCGGACCACGTTTGCGATTATCTACTTTGTTTTGCCTAAATCCTGCAAGGTTACAAAGAAATGTTTGTTGAATAACATCTCCTTTCTTTTTTTTAATAACTTGATCTTTACGGACTGCAAAACCGTTCATCTTTGCAAACCAACAGTATCATGTGTAAGCTATTTCCAGACTTTCAAATTGCAGCTTCGAAACATCATCACATTGCAAGTTAAACATGTCCATATTTGCAATGTCGTCAAACTCGTCAACAACAAATGATTCGTCTGGAATTTGATATGAAAATATCGATTCATTCAATCTGTCCGAACTCTATTCCGATCCTTCCCTAGAAATTCCATCGTCGTTTGCATCTGTATTCCAATAATCGTGTCCACTAACGTCACCATAACCTATCTCGTCATCGTAATCATCACCATCTAATTCACCATCATCATCTCCATCTTCATCATCGTATTCACATCTGTAAAGTTCATTATTTTCTTCCGCATCTTCATCATAGTATTCAACTTCTTCAAACTCAGAATCTTCATCAACAACTCTGTTGTCATATTCAACATTATCCAAGCATCCATCACTAAAAAAATCCAGTTCACCGTCATCGTTAACACGACCATTCTCATGAAAAATCTCATCGTGTGCTTCCTAAAAAAATATAAATAACTAAATCAGTAAATCAACAATCAATTAGGGTTACAACCACAAGATAAGATTGTTTGAAAAATTGACTTACAGAGTTAACTTGCATTACTCCATGCCCAATAACGTCACCACCATCCATCTTTAACTCAATATCTGTTACTTTTACTAATCACAAAAACTTGCTTCAGACATAAATCGTTAATGGAAGAGGATCGAAAATGGAAGAAATGAAGAAGAAATCAGAAGGGAGCACAAAAGAAAATGAAGAAAATGGTTTCAAAAGAAGAAAATGAAGAAGAGTAATGGCTGCAGAAAAAGAAATGAAGAAGGACAATGGAAGAAGGACAGTGAAGAAAGGTGTATTGTACTTTTGCAAAGAAATGTGTAAGGGATGATGGTGATATGGTGTATGTTAGTGTAGTGAGTGACCATTGAAGACAACTAATCTAACGGCTCTTGTTCATTTGAAACCAAAAAAAAAAAATGAAAAAATGATCTCTCACGTGAGAGACCTATTCATGTAGCACACCTTAGACCGCGCCCATGCTAAGTGTTAACTACATATCCAAACGTAGAAAAATCTCCGACATGTAAATAGTGTTGGGCCAAATTAGTCCTTCCAATGTTTTTATTTTTTATCAATTTAAATTCTAAAAGAAAACAAAAAAAATAGATGTTTTATGTAGTGCTACTGCTAGCCACACATTCGTTTTGAGTTTCTGAGTGTTCCCATTTCAATCTATGGCGAAAGACCTTCCAAAAGTGCTTGTTCTCGGTCCACCAACCTGCTTCTCAACATTCGAACAACTTTACTCACACAAGTTCAATCTCTTGAACCCCAAACCCTCAGGACTTCCCTTGCAACAATTCATGCTCGCCAATCACCACAACCCATCAACAATTTCCGCAATATTCTGTAGCGCCTTATATCGCATTTCCGTCGACGTCCTCAGCCTCCTCCCGTCCCTCCGTCTCGTTGTCAGCTCTAGCGCTGGAACAGACCACATCAACCTTCACGAGTGCCGTCGTCGTGGAATTCAGGTTGCCGGAGCTGGAGGGGTTTTCTCGGAAGATGTGGCTGATGCAGCAGTGGCGTTGCTTATTGATGTAATGAGAAAAATAACTGCAGCTGATAGATATTTGAGAATGCGGCAAAACAATTCTGACCCTTGGAATTTCACACTTGGCCACCGGGTACGTATTTTACTTATCTTATCATTATACTTCCTCCGGCCATAATTATAATAAACAATTTTTTTTAAGTGTATTTAGTCTTTTATATAGATCAGATACATTATTTATTCAATAAATTAACAAAAGAATATTTGCTTATAATTATGACCAGAAGGAGTATATATGAGCATAAATAAAAGTTTTTTTTTCATAACACAACACAACACTGACATTTCTGAAAAAAAATGTAGGTGTTGATGTTCGAATTATTACTGATGTAAACATGACGGTGTCAGTATAGTAGTGTCTCCTAAGTTTTTTTTTTCTTTCTTTCAGTTATCAGGCAAGCGAGTAGGCATTGTTGGATTGGGAAATATTGGCATGGAAGTGGCAAAGAGATTGGAGTCATTTAATTGCTTCATCATGTACAATTCAAAGCATAAAAAACAATCAATTTCTTACCCTTTCTATTCCAATGTTGTTGATCTTGCAACTTCTAGCGACGCTCTTGTGGTGTGTTGCGCACTAAATAACCAAACACGACACATAATAAACAGGGATGTTCTTTTGGCATTAGGAAAAGAAGGGTTTATTGTCAATGTTGGACGAGGTGGTCTCATTGATGAAAAGGAATTGTTGAGGTGTTTGATTGAAGGTGAGATTGGAGGTGCTGGTTTGGATGTGTTTGAGAATGAACCTCATGTTCCTAAGGAGTTCTTTTCTTTGGATAATGTTGTTTTATCACCACATTCAGGTGCTTTTACTGTTGAAGCTACATTGAAATTGTGTGAAGTTGTGGCAGAGAACTTAGAAGCTTTTTTTCTAAATAAGGCATTAATTACACCAGTGATGTTGGGTTAGTAACTTATTCTCTTAAATAATGACAATATATCAGATATGAAGTTTATGTAGTCAAAGGTTCTACTATGTTTTTAATTTTTTTTCAATTATATTTTGTTACAAAACTGAACAATTGTTATGGTTAAATTCTTTTGTGGTTGTTTCAAAAATTACTCTTAGTCACAATCCTTCTCTTATGTTTTGGTATATGTGATGCAATAATCTTAAAGAATAAGTTGATTGTTAGTCTCTAAAATGTGTCATTTTTCTGGAATAGCTTTTGATAATTTGTTTTGATAGATTCACATATATACGAGAAGAATTGAGAAGTTACCAACAAATATTGAGTTTTATGGTTGTATATGTGATGAATAAGAGTTAGGTTGTTAGAGATTAAAAAAAATCTATATATAAATAATATAGAGATTATTCTTTAGCATTAAAACTATTAAAATTATTTTTCATTAGTTCTTAGCCTGGCAAAGGTCCAAAGAACTAAGATTCATTTACTTCAAATCTACTACACTTAATCTAGGGCATATATTCACTTTATATGAAAAGTAAGTACATTCATCTTCATTTTTCATTATATTCATCTTGAATCTTGAACTGATTTGGACTTTGGAGTGTTAATCTTGTAGGTCCACCTCGCGTCACCAAAAAGGATATTGGAGCCACCTTTTCGAGATTCCACATTAACTGATTAGATACAGTTCTAATTCCTGGACTCAACGGTGGCATCGTCTGTGGGAATCAAATTCTTATTCCCACAATTTCGCATTTGCTCTTTAGTTTGCAAGTTCGTAATATACACAAGTCACTGAATCAAGAGCGATCAGAATTGAATGCGAAGATATGTCATGTTCGATCTGATTGATCATTGTTTCAACTTCGATTTGTCGAATTTCCAAATCTTTGATTCCTACACAAATTCAGAGAAGTAAAAGAACGAATAATCATAGATTCAAATCCATATCTACGTTAGAATTAATAAAGAATGGAGGTAATTACCTTCAAGATCATACTGAAGATTCCTGATCAACCTTTTGATCTGACATCGTCTCAATATCTTTTGCTAACGCGATACTTACCATGATAACTCCAAAGATAATTAGAATTCATAACTACAACTGGCGTAGATCGGTTAACAGAGCACCTACTCTAGTCAACAAAGGATCCTTAAATGATGAACGAAGACTACATCAGACCATATTTGATAGATCATGATGAAGTCTGTATTGCGACTAAAGCTACTTACTCGCAACAAAGTGAAACGAACTTCCAGTACAAAATTATATGTGGTTGAATCAGTGATCACCGTAGATAGTGCTATGTACCCCATGACGCGGAGTGTTAGAAATTCTGACTCTACTACACCTTCATCTCATCACTTAGACCTAGGGTGTTCGTGGTGCGGTTTGAGCGGTTTTGACGCTAAAAATAATTCGAACCGCAAGAGAAAAAACGGGTGCTTCTGTTTGCTTTCAAAAATAAAACCGAACCAAACCATATCAAACTAATGTGATTTGGGTTGGTTCGGTTTTTTACAAAAAAAATTATTGAGCCATACATACACATATAGAGGAATATATAATTTTGTGTTTAATCGCTCATACATTACCATAAAAAAAGTTTATAATTGTCAAAATAAGTTTATAATTTGATACATAAAAATGCTCTTACAATTTTATCTTAGGTCTAAAGAATGATATACATAAAATTGCATTCGTAAATAAATATTATACAAAGAATACGATAAAATATATTTTGTCAAAATAATATTTATAAATGAATAATATTTTGTTTTTTATAATATATAAATTAAAATAAATATCATACAAAGAATATGACAATTTATACACATAATACTAGTTGATTTCTCTAAAAAATTAAAGATATATATATATATATATATATATATATATATATATATATTGGTTAGTAAGATTTTGTAACATTATGCAGTTTGGTTTGGTTTGGTTCGGTTTGCAAAATACAAACCGCAAATCGAACTTAACCATGCGGTTTTGTTAGAAAATGACTCAAACACATTGGAACCAAATGCATTTTCTTATGGTTTCGGTTTGGTTTGGTTCGGTTTTGCGGTTTTCTATTGGGTCAGTTTATTTTTGAACACCCCTACTTAGAACCGGACTATAATTACTTTCAGCGGTAATCTGCTAGTACATTCGAAGAATGAGAACGTTTAGCAACCCATAGTTATGAACCACTAGGTGATCTCAACGGTTTCCACCGATGTAGGGGTCTGTACGAGATTTTTCATAGGCAACATCCTTAGACCCTAGTAATAGGGGAAGCGGCGCCTCATCAAAGATGCCTTTGACGCCTGTTGAAGCGGTATAGGGCAAACAACAAAAGTTTTGGAAATTTTATCCGAGAATTTATCGTCTTCACAAGGATCAGTGGTACTGAATTTCCGTTCGACGAATCTCGAGTTTATGAGTCTGAGTTAAAATTTTTAAAGCATAAAAATGGAAAAGTAAATATTAACACAAAAAGAATACATTCTTTGGAAAGAAATAACTTATCAGACATGTAAATACACTCACTCGTCACAAACTTAAACCTATCACTCCGTTGCACTCAACTTACAATACTCGTCAGAATCACCACATATCTCTCACGTCAATGTCCATTTCTGCAACACCGACGAGAGTCCAACTATATTTCTCTTTCGACGATGTCAACTCCGATTGATGAGCAATCCACCTCTGATCATTCAAATGCACGACCCAATGTTGTTTTCAAGCTCTCTCTACCAAAAAAAATGGTTGGTGATGGATTGGGAACAAAAAAACCCAAAACATACCCTAAAATTCTTTTTTCCCTATTTATTCACTTTCAAAATCGCCCAAGTCGTGCTTAGCGCGCCAAGCCCGCTTAGCCCGCAGAACAGGGAAATGAAATTTTATTTTGGCCATAACTTGAGAACCTTATGATCGCGACTTTACGTGTCTATAAATCTGATAACTGCAAGTGCACAGTCGTGTCGTGTAGTTTTAAAAGATATCGAATCCACAGGGACTATGAATCGATCTACCGTTATCTAAGGTTACTATGTAAAGCTAGGAGTACTAAAATTTCGATTGTTCCTAAGGGAAAGTGATTGTGAGAAAATAAAGAATAATAATAAAAGACAGGTATCAGTATGTATTTCGTTTAACTAAAGGTAATCCGAAGGTCCATTGGCTTTTGCATAATTAAATTAAAAATCTTTACTAATTCCAATTGATTAAAAATCCTCGTCTCAAACTTTCGCTCTGTTGATTTAGACTACTATCCTAATCCTAATGTACGCTTTCGCCATCCCATTAGATTTTAGAAGAGCTTTTTGGAAACAATGTAATTAATAAAATGCCTATTTTACGAGGTTGTTATCTATTTAAATCTCCTAATCTCAAACTTTCGCTCTGTTGACTCGGAGCAAGCTAATAACCCTAACGTACGCTTTCGCCATCCCGCTCGAGTGTAAAAACAATTTTTGAAAATAAATAAGTTCCAATTAGTTTTAATACGCTTTCGCCATCCTTAAAACTAATGTCCTATGTCTACTATCCAGTTAAAGTCCTCAAACTTTCGCTCTATTGGTTTTAAGACTTACTAATTAAACTAGACATATAAACCAAAAATAAGTGATAATTAATAAAACATAATTTAAGCCAATTTATTTCGGATCCCTACGGTTAACTTACTTTACATACCGACACCTTTAGTAATTTAGCCAGACATATTAATATGATTAAACATGCATAAATCGGTTCGGTTCATAATATTAGACATATTAAATGGCATATAATATATCATGCAATAATAATATAAATAAAGGCGGTAAATAAAAAACCTGAATTAAAATAAATCTGAATTGAATTGAATCTTGAAGTACTCGAACTTCCACCACAGGTTGGCTGGATCGTTCTTCGGAATTTAAATGGCAGAAAATAAAAACAATGAAATAAAACGATAAATCTAACGTAAGGCTAGATCTACGAAAAGTTCACAACAATTTCCAGTGTAGAAATCGTTGTGAGAAAATAAACGGTTAAATGAAAGCAGAATAAGGAAAAGCAGTTCGCGGTACAATTTCGGCAGCACTTCGTTGGCAGGAAATCGGACAGATTGAAGTGAAGTGACTGGTCCTATTTATAGGAGGGGCTTGCAGTTGCTTTGCGTGAAAAGAGGAACTTCTGCAGACCGGGACGTGGAGACGTGCGTCTCCTATTCTTCAGGGAGACTTGAGACGTGCGTCTCAAGTGGAGAGAATTTAGGGAGGTGGAGACGTGCGTCTCCCTTTTGCTGAGGTGGCAGAGACGTGCGTCTCTGCTTACTTGTGTGGCTTGGGCTGCTCTCCTTCGTGGGCTGGATTGCTTCATTGAGTCTTTGGGCCTCTTTCAGCACACTTGGCCTTTAATTGCACTCCCTTTTTACTTCAGCACCCAATTTACGTCTTTTAGGCATAGAAAAGGGTCGTATTGGCTCCATTTCTTCTCTTTTTCACAATTCGGCATAGTAAGAGTGTAAAACCTGAAACAAAGCAAAAACACGCGTAATATCGTAATAAATTAAAATAATAAACGGAAAATGCTATAAATATCTATGAATTGTAAGCTAAATATACGATATAAAATCGTGTTATCAAATTCCCCCAGACTTGAACCTTTGCTTGTCCTCAAGCAAAATAAGAAGATAAAGATAAATGAAACACACTTCCACCACGCCGTTCAGTCATACTTAGCTACATAGTGTTCTTATTCGGAAATAATGATAATGAATCTAGCAATAAACCTATAGTAACAACACTAAACAGCTCCCAGTATGCATACCAATCCGAATCATGCCATTATAGCTCGACCTTTTTTTTTTTTTGACTTGTCATCATGTTTCACCCTTTTCATTCGCGCGCAATCACATTAAGCCCATTATCTTGACACGC